>NC_083814.1:3594890-4168803 GCF_015708825.2 Lethenteron reissneri
AAGACAGTGACAGGTGCCGCATGGTGAGAGATGCTCGCTGTGGGTTCCTTGTCGTGAAAAGTCGGGGTGGGTGGGGGGGGACTGCTGGGGGCTACCATCGCCAGTAACATCCAGCTGAAGAGATGCCATGGGTGTCAGCCATTGGCAGAGTTTGACTTCTATATTTGGGGGAGGAGGGGGGGGTGGCAGGGGTTCGCTTTGTCCCTCACATTAGGAATCGCGGCTGAAAAATGTATATGTATTTATTTTATCTTTATTGTCAACGACTGAAAATATGTTTTTAAAGGTGTCCAGTTTGGGGGGGGGGGGGTCATTAGTCCCCCGTGTTCCCCATCCAATCTCCACCCAAGATGTCAGCATGGTTAGAGATGATTTCAGTGCTTGTCTGCTTTTCTAGCTGGGGACTGTGGAGGTTGTCTGGTGGTCACGGGTGGCTTGAGGAAAGGATTGATGAAGGACATCATGGTGGTCGGGGAGTCCCTGTCGTTTCTGCCTGTCACAGCGCCAGTTACCTGTTTGCTGCTACTACCAAAGCTAGGTTTAAATGCACCCCAGACACACACACCATGAGTCAGACAGGGGTCTCATAGTTTAGTGAGTATTCAGTAGGTGCTCTGTGTGGTGCTAGCGTAGGTGTTTAGCTCTGGGCAATGTGCGTGGGGAAATAACTCCTCTCAAGGGGAGAGTTGCCCTTGACATGTGAGGACCTCTTCACCGAATATTCATCGATGGGTTGTTGCGACCAGAGCAGTCAAGCTCACGGAACCTCATGGAGCATTGGGAACACAAACCGAGGCTATGTCACAGTTTTTTGGCTCCACCTAGGTTGTTCCAAGCCTGTCAGATCCTGTTTCCCGATGGTTGTCAAACGAAGACATCAACAACACCTTTCCTTGGTCCACCAAGGAAACAACAGTCGTGACATACGAATACATAATGATTTCGACGGTGTGGCTCGTGACTTACTCCGCTCAACCATTTCGCAAAACTTCTAAAACAATATGAAGAAGACGTACATATAGACATGTTGGTGAATGCTTCTTATTGTCTGTTTTTTTATCAATGACAAACAAGCGAATAGCCCAGACATTGCGTCGTATTGTTTTTTCAAAAGTGACTGATCAGTGATGCTTTTCTACTACACTGCACAACCCAACATCCCGTTATTTTAGACTTGACAAGCCTTTTGGTCGTTACATTTACCTACTTCCCAACGGTCAACACCCTGATCTAGCTCTCGTGTCCTGCCAAGGAAGGGTGCTTTCTGTATTGTTCACTCACTGTGCAACGGCGGTTAGGGAGTGGGAGAGTGTGAACATTCGGATGGAGGGGATAAATAGTCTGACATGTGAACTGTCAGTTTCTTTGCTGAGCGAAGAGCGACAGTTAAACTTCTTTCACACCGTAGACAGCCAACCGTGCTAATCGGAGGTGCGGGGGAAGGACAACAAACTAAACGCATAGTGCAGTTCTAACGCGGGAATAAGTAGGGTAAGGGTCTAGCTTAAGGTAAAAATAGTTTGTGAATAGGTAGTTTATCAGCCCTAATTTACACTGAATCTTGTGTCTTAAATCAAGCATTTAGTGCTAGGGATAGCTGGCCAAATATCCCCAAAAAATCCCCCGATAAATAATTAAGTGACAAAAAAGTGCTTGTGGTAAAAAAAGAACAGGATTTATAATTATCCTACAGCCTATACCTATACAAAGGGGCAAAGTGAGTTTTGCTAAATATACTGGTACAGGACCCTCATGAAAAAAGTATTGAGACTCAGTAATGTCATCCTGGGTGAATACAGTAAGTGCCATTACATTATGATGTAATTATTGTGTATGGGCGCCGCGATGACGAGTCCGTGGGTTTGATCCTGACGCTGACGCCTGCTGCATATTTGGAGTTTGCATGTCCTCCTCATCGTCACGTGGATTTTTCTCAGGGTCCTCTGGTTTTCCCTCCACGCTTAGAATCAACGTCACGCGTTTAGAGTATTTGGCTGCTATACATTTCAACGTGAACAAAAAATAAACTATGAACAATAAATCAGTGCTTCTGATGAAGATCATGAAATCTGTTGGGCACCTTTCGTAAACAATCTCTCCACCAATAACGAGTGGAGGAGTTGGGGGACTTTAAGCTCACAATGGCGATATAAACGCACGAACTTCATATCATAATGTACTGCGTCATAGGTTATACTGTGCATAACCAACGTTTTTGGGTTTAGATCGCGTTATTTATAAATGTGTCATAACCCTCCACCACCCGACACGGCCAATCAGTAAAAAAGTGTCACGTTGACAAAAGACAATTAGTTCACTGCTTTAGCCCACCGGTGTGTTGAAGCGTGAAACCACAACAATTTAATTGCATCCAGCATCATCGGGCAATTGCCCGATGATGCTGGATGCAATTACCAGCGAAACGTCGTACTCAAATTGTAAATTGTTGTGGTTTCACGCTTCAACACACCGGTGGGCTAAAGCAGTGAACTAATTGTCTCTTGTCAACGTGACACTTTTTTACTGATTGGCCGTGTCGGGTGGTGGAGGGTTACGACACATTTATAAATAACGCGATCTAAACCCAAAAACGTTGATTATGAATAATATTGGTCGCGAAAGCCTACGTGTTAAACAGGTTATACTGTGTAACTGTCAGTTGTTTACTTCACTTTATGTGCTGAAAGAATTCAGTTTCTGAAGAAGCTTCCAGCACCTTACAGCGAAACAATGAACACCTTGTTGAATGACGCGCGGCACTTTGCTTTTAGTTTTGCGTTTGTTGTCCTTCTCCCGCACCTCCGATAAGCATGGTTGGCTATGTACGGTGCGAAGGAGTTCGAAATTCTTACATGCATACGGTACAACCAGAAAACCACATTAGAGAACATTACAGTGCTTACAGTTAACAATTCAAGGATTTAGCTTTAAGAATTCCACGAGCACAGGATGCGTCCTGTAATATCCTAGCCCCCAGCAGCAATATATTTCTACCAGACAAGTCTAAGAACAACATTGCTTGCCCTCGTGTCAATGAAATGGGAGTCAACTTTTTTCATAGGGTAGTAGAACAAGTACTAATATATAACGTGCTGCCAAGAAACATAGGTAGGGTAATTAATGTTAGTCATGATGTTTTTAAACAGGTATAACATTTCTCTCCTCTGACTAAAGACATGTGTGCTGATTTATGAGCAACTGTCATGCAACGGGGGGTCTGTCAAAAATAAAAACGAATAACCAAGAAGGATTTTGGTGTATGTAATGAACGTAAAATAATCAAATACTTATTTTAAGATTCACCTTCACGTAAATGTATCTACATCTTCAGGTTTTTACACGATTATATGCAGAGTGCACATAAAGGCACCAACAATCCATTGTTAGAGAATTATATTAAACGGCAGTTTTAGAGAGTTGTATAAAAGCGCGCACACACACTTGGCAATATAAATGTTATTGTATTAGCCTCAGCCCTCTAAACCTCCACGTATCCTCTACAGTGTGAGTAACGT
Source organism: Lethenteron reissneri (assembly GCF_015708825.2). NCBI lineage: Eukaryota > Metazoa > Chordata > Hyperoartia > Petromyzontiformes > Petromyzontidae > Lethenteron > Lethenteron reissneri. The sequence goes on from NC_083814.1 coordinate 3,598,406, forward strand.
ACATTGTATGGAGATTTTAGAGAGCTTCAGGAATTTAAATTTGTGTTATGTTAAGAACAAATACTTTATCTCACTAAGAAGTCCATTGGCGTCAAGTCTCGCGAGTTCAGTGTCAATGGGACAGCTACACCCCGGTGTAACAGGCTAAAATAACCCCTGCCCCGATTAAACTCGGGTATAGTTTGGCCCAGGCTAGAGTATACCCGGGGGGATAAAGTGTCCTTGGCTAAACGATACCCCCCGGGGGTTTAAACTCGACTGGGCCAGACCATACCCCTCCAGGCCAGAATATGCCCCATGTGAAAGTTCATCATTGCTCTTTATTGGAAGCAAACAGCCCAACTCCGATATGACAACGAATTGACAGACCCAACACCAATACAAAAAGGTGTGCGACAAGGCTGCCCACTTTCACCCAGTCTTTTCAACATCTACTCGGAGCAGATTTTTGATCGAACACTAGCAGATAAAAACATTGGTATTAAAGTCAATGGACAATACATCAACAACATCAGGTATGCCGACGACACTGCACTGCTGGCCGATTCGGAACAAGACCTACAACAAATCTTGGACGAGGTTGCCACAGAGAGTCAAATATGGGGCTTACAAATTAATAAAAAGAAAACAAAGGTTATGAAGGTCAGCCGAACTACAAGCGAAATAACAATCAAGCTTAGCAGCGAAAAATTGGAACAAGTACACCGATTTAAATACCTTGGTGTAATCATTGACGATCAGTTGACCATGAAGTCGAAATCAAGAGCAGAATTGAACAAGCAAGGCAAGCATTTATTAAATGGAAAACACTCCTTGCAGACCGCAACTTGAGTACATCACTGAAACTGCGCACACTGAAATGTTACATCTGGTCAATTTTGCTGTACGGAGTAGAGACGTAGACACTGACAACAACAGCAACAAAAAGGCTCGAAGCTTTCGAGATGTGGCTGTATCGAAGAATGCTCAAAATCCCATGGACAGCCAAAACCACCAATACACAAGTTCTGCAAGATATGGGCACTGACAGGCAACTGCTGAAGACCATCATTAGCAGGAAGTGTTACTACCTAGGCCACATTGCCCGAAACGACCACAAATACCAGCTATTAAAGCAAATCCTGGAAGGAAAAATCGAAGGGAAAAAACGACCAGGACGGCCAAAAACGACATGGCTCAGTAACATCAAAACATGGCTACAATTAACAACAGCACAAACTCTACACGCCGTGCTAGACCGGGACCAATATTATCGTGAAGTCGCACACGCCGTTAGGCAGCACTAAAGAAGAAGAAGAAAGTTCAAACGAACTTCAATCGATATCTAAAAAGCGTATAAATGGAAGTAGGAATCTCAATTTGATCAATTGAAGCATTTTACGGTTAGGGATAGGGTTAAGGTTAGCGTTAGGGATAGGGTTAGGGATAGGGTTAGGGTTATTATTAAAGTTTTTCTGGTTGAAGCAATCAAAGTCTATGTGTTTACAGTTTTAAATAAAATGTTGGGAAAATTTAGTAATTCATGTGTATATCGCTCAACACTGTTACTATCATGGGGATATGATTTGGCCTAGAGAGGTATAATTTGGCCTAGGCCATAATATACCCCAGAGTATAAATTATCCTCGGCCATAATATACCCGGGTATAATCTAGCCTAGGCCGTTTTAACCCCGAGTATACTACGGCCTGGGGGTATACTACGGCCTGTTACACCGGTTCACAGGAGGTCGTCACGTGAAGGTCTGATGAGCAGTTGAGGAAGGCCATCACTTGCTGAATCTTTTGGCACGCCGTATTGTTTGAAAATGTTGAGGTATCCACCATACGGGATATGTTATCAACATTTCAACAAAGCAGTTCAAACTGCCCTCTAATAATAATAAATTACTGCCCTTTGTCATTCCACTGCTGGATGAAAGCATCCCCATATTGTGGCAGTGGCTTTACCACATTTCTCCATGCTGGTCAGTGCAGGTTGGTGATAGGCAAGCCGGAGGGCTGGTTTAAATATCACTCGTCCCTGATGTTAGCTGTGGCCTCGAATCAAACTTGCATCGCTGGGTTCACGGCAATATCTGCCGCTTTATTTATTTCACCGCTGCTCCACTCTAACCATGAAATTGTTATTATTTTACAAAATGTAATACCTCAATTGGTACCCTGTAAATAAAGCAACACATGAGCTTCCACTGATCTTAAGACAGTTTTGTTCCCAAGACTGTACCCCTGGTCCTTCTGTATCAGCAATGTAATGAGAGTTTAAACGTTCCAGGATTCACTTTTCTGCCTATGGAATGGCTTTGACTGTTCAGCGCCCAGTTTACTATTAATACAATACCTTACTTTATTAACACGGAGACATCTAACATGTGCCTGTGTATTAATGTCTGTCAAATAAATATTATGCTGAATATGTTACACTCAAGAACCAAAGCTTCAAGTAAGACTCTGATGGGCAGAACTATTGAATAAATAAATAAATATTTAAAAAGTTATTATTAACAATGACATAAATATGTCAGTGTGTAAAATAACAAGGAGCATGGCATCCAATTCAATATTAATTATCTTAACGATACACTTCACAGAACTTTTCAAGAATAATAAAACAAATTCGTAGCATGTGTATATTTCGTGAATTGGATGGAAAGAATATGAATGACCTCACAGTCATATTCTAGCTTGGGCAGACAAGAGCCTGGATAGGTGTGAACCTGAACGGATGAGGGCCTTGAGCGACTGTTTGAAGGTGGATGATGGTGCTCGGATGCAGCTTTGTGTGTGCCGTGGGAGAGAGTTCCAGATGGCTGCTGGTACAGCTACGCAAAAACGCTGCCCTGCCAGGATAGCCCTTGTTCTGGCTACAATAAGTTAGGTGATTAGATGTAATTCCGGAGGACACGGTGGTTTTGCCGTGGTCAGTGGAGTGAGAAGGGTGGAAAGGTATGGTGGGAGACCTTGCAAGAGAGGTTCGTGGCACAGGATAACGATGTTGTACTGTATCTTTGAGGTGATGGGAAGCCAGTGCAAGGTTTTTGAGCATAGCCATGATAGCCATATGACTGGAGCCTATTGTTAAGGACATCACGAGACCGGTTGTTTGGGAGCCACTGTAGTTTGTTGAGGTCTTTTCCTGAGGCCGAAGTAAAGAGGGTATTGCAACAATCAAGGTGGGAGTGTTAACTATTCTACAAGCCCAAAGTATTTACAGTGGCTGTAGTCAACATTGCGTGTGGATGCGACATTAATCTCTGAGATGGCGATGACATATTTATTGTTGTTGAGCACTGGATTGGCCGAGTAAGGATGCCTTTCTGCCCAAACCCAAAGTGCCAGTTGCCAAAATTGACAAGTGCTCATGTCTCGTCACATAACATGCTCAAACCCAAAGTGGCAATTGCCAACATTGAAAAGCGATCATGTCTGTCACATGACACGCTCGCTGCACACCTCACACCTTCCCACCACCCCCCTCCCCCCTCGTCTCCACAAGGGTTCCCTTGGCCTGTCAACACTGCATCTCTTTCCTCATGCAGCAACGTGAGACAGAATTCCCCATCCCTGCAGTTCACATTGTTCATATAACGTACTGCCCCCATTGCACTCCTATTTCACCTGCCTCATAGAAGGTCGTGTAAAAGTGTGACCTCTTTAAAAGGTAGCAACATCGCCAAAACATTTTTATCAAGCCGAATTAACCTGGTTGGGATGATCACTGAATACGCACCATCTGAAATTTACAATCTGTACATATTTTCCTATGAGCAGGGAATAAAGCAGGTTTATTTCGGCCAACCTGTTTTTCACAGGCATGCCATAGCATACAATAATATATTGTGTTGAGTACTTCAATGTGCAAGTCCAAGCAAATTACGCATTTCATTATATTGCACATGTTGTTAAATGTGATGCACGGAGCAGCCTGAGACACTCAGCAACGATAGGTGTAGGGCCACCACTGTTCAAAGACTCACTTATGTGGTTGCTTTCAGCCAAGCGATAAACAAGCTAATTATTGCACCAACGTAAATAAATCTAGTCACTAACGTCACAATGACGTCTTTTCACATCCTTGACCCTGTGATTGCACAATTGTCTACATTTATGAGCTTATTTTCAACCTTACCATTGCTAAATATATCAGCGGCTCAACTGTCATAGGCAACGCCTACAACAAGCTACGTTGGCATGTGTGCATAATATCTACTTAGATATAGCGGTTTTGCCGACATTAGCCTTGATATCCTGTCCATGAAAATCACAAACATGAGTGGAGACTAGATGCACCCTTGGCAGAGTCCAACACCCACAGTGAACGACTTTGAATACGGACACAGGTCTCACTCCGAGAATAGAGGGATTGCATAGGCCACAAAGTGGCACCGGTACAACATATTCCCCGCAGCACCTCCCACAAGACATTCTGGAGAACACCTTCATATGCCTTCTCCCAGTCTACAAAGCAGAGGTAGATTGGAGAAGCATATTCCCATGAGCTGGTCTATTGTTCCACGACCCTGACGAAAAACTTTTGTTCCTCCTGAATCTGAGCCTTCTCTCCAGCACTCCGGCATAGGTTTTACCTGGGACGGTGAGGAGTGTGATTCCTCTGTAGTTGGAGAACACCCCTTTTTTAAAATGGGGACCACGACCCCAGTTGCCAATCTAGATGGTACTGTACCCGCCTTCCATGCAACATTGAAGAGACGTGTTAACCACGACACTCCTACACAGCACTTTCAACAACTCTGAGTGAATCTCGTCCACCCCAGCAGCTCTGCTGCTATGAAGGCCCTTGACTGCCGCAGCGCCTTCAGCAGCCATAATGGATCCGACTCCCCCATCTGTTTCCATGGCTACCTCCTGAAAGGAGGGCATGTCCACCGGGTTGAGGAGTTCCTCAAAGTGTTCCTTGCACCTCTCGACTACCTCCTTAGTTGAATTCAATGTTAAACCACCCTTACCGAGAACAGCCTGGGCCACATCCCGTCGACCTGTCCTAATGGAGAGGGACTACCGAGGCTGCCCAGTAGTCCCTCTCCATGGCTGCTACCTGCTGCCACCCTCTTGGCAAGCCGGTACTTCTCAATTGAGAGACATTTTTCAATCGGGAGACGTTTTTCCGAGCATAGCATAGCTCGGAAAAAAGCCTCCTTCATCTTGGCAGCTTCCCTCACCACTGTTGTCCACCAGTGGGTCTTAGGGTTGCTGCCATGACAGGCAACATCTACCTTCAAGCCACATGCTTTTCGCAATTGCATCAACAATCGAGGTCCTGAACATCATCCACTCGGACTCAATGTCCATGACCTCCCCTGGAGTGTAGGATAAGTTTTTTCAGAGGTGGAAGTTGAAATCTTTCTACACTGGGTCTTCTACCAGAAGTTCCCAGAAAATCCACACTATTAATTTGGGCCTTCCATGTCTATCTGGGCAGTGCTCCAAGTGTCGGATCCAATTTACCACCAGGTGGTGATCAGTTGACAGTCCTGCCCCTCTCTTCACCCGAGTGTCCAGAACATAGAGCCTTAGATCTAATGATACAACTATAAAGGCAATCATTGACTTTCAGCCCAAAGTGTTGTGGTACCAAGTACATTTGTGAGCATTCTTGTGTTTGAACATGGTGTTTGTTATCAACATTCTGTGACTAGCACAGAATTCCAATAACATCTCACCATCAGATTCAGATCAGGGAGGGCATTACTCCCAATCACGTCTTCTCCAGGTATCGCCATCGTTTTATACTTAAGCATTGAAGTCGCCCAGTAAGACTGTGGGGTGGATAGGTGGCACTCTGTCAAGCACTGCACCCACCGTCTCCAAGACGGCTGAATACTTTGAACTGCTGTTTGGTGCATAAGCACAGACAACAGTGAGAGTTTTCCTTTGTGAGATCCGAAGTCTCATTGAGGCGACCCTCTTATCCACTGGGACAAACTCCAACTGAACAGCACCCAGCCTGGGGCTTGTGAATATCCCCACACCCGCCCAGGGCCTCTCACCAGGGGTTACTCTGGAATAGGAGAGAGATCACCCTTGATCGAGAAGTTTGGTTCCAGTGCCAATGCTGTGTGTGGAGGTGAGGACCAACTATATCTAGTCGGTACCTTTCCACCTCCTGCCACCAGCTCTGGCTCCCCCAGTGACGTGACATTCCACGTCCCAATAGCTAGGTGTCCATTGCCAAGGTCCAGTACATCTGAGACCATCCCTCTCCCTGCCATACTGGCATCGCAACCGCCCCTTACCCTTCGTCCTGTGGATGGTAGGCCCACCGGACAGGGCCACAGTAGCCATTTCGGGCTGGGTCCGACCGGGTTACGTGGGTCACCCGGCCACCAGGCGCCTGCCGACGAACACCACCACCAGGTCTGGCTCCAGGGGGGTGTCCCGGTTTACCTTGTCTGGACGAGGTTCTCTGATTTTATATTTCAGAATCATTCATAAGGGGCTTTTGTTTGGACTATTATTTGTCTGGAACCTCCCCTCAAACCTGTTCGCCAAGGGAGATCCTATCAGGAGTACAAGACTCCAGGCGACATAGCTCTGAGGGCCATTGGAACAAACTAACCCCACCACTACGATAAGGTTAGGATCCTTCGGTGGGGTCTAAAGTGCATGCAAAAATATATTATCGGTTATGATTGACAGGTGTACTTGCTGCTGTAGTATTGTGTAATAAAAAAAACTCGATTGCATAGGCTAACATCTGGGAAGAGAAAGGGAAAACTGGCACAGCACTCTGAATAGGTGCATAGGGACTATGACGTGAGATGGCCTCAGCAGCTCGGGGACAAGCACGTGTAGAGTACAGAGCAGGGCACCAGCCCTGTCACTCAGAGAGTTGGCCATGACAGGACCACAGTCAATTACAGACACGCAAACTGCGGCAAGCTCTGTCGTTCTAAGATCGGCCCTTTTCAGTGATTACAAGAAATGTTCAATTATTATAATCCTCTCAATAAAGCTGAAAACTCATTATCTTCCGCTGACGAGAGTATACCATGGATTGTGTAATCAACACTGCACATAAATGGCAGCTTCAAAACCAAATGTGAAAACAACTTTTTTTGACACGTTAGCTTCTCATAAATAAATGACAACTATTTTTATTGTCATTATTCATATTGAAACATACCGAGGTAATTTGTTCTTCTCCCTATGTAGCCCCCAGACTCCGGAACGCTCCTTAGTTATAATCGTCTTCACTATAATCTACAAACGCACAGGAGCCTGATTGCGCTCACATGACTTGGCAATGAGCACGTGGCGAGGTGGTCGGCAAAGGAATATGCGGGAACGAGTTACAAATCCCTCAATGAGGGAGCTCAGGATTTTGATCGCTCACTTTTGGAATTACAGTGAGGGAAGAAAGTATTTGATCCCCTGCTGATTTTATACGTTTGCCCACTGACAAAGAAATGATCAGTCTATAATTTTAATGGTAGCTTTATTTGAACAGTGAGAGATAGAATAACAACAACACAATCCAGAAAAACGCATGTCAAAAATGTTATAAATTGATTTGCATTTTAATGAGGGAAATAAGTATTTGACCCCCTCTCAATCAGAAAGATTTCTGGCTCCCAGGAGTCTTTTATACAGGTAACGAGCTGAGATTAGGAGCACACTCTCAAAGGGAGTATGCCATGGATTGTGTAATCAACACTGCACATAAATGGCAGCTTCAAAACCAAATGTGAAAAAAACTTTTTTTGATTCTAGATTTGAAGCTTTTGTGACTGCAAGGATTCATATTCTTAGGTTTTTTCGGTAAAGTCACGTAGGTAAAACATAAAAAAAGTAAAATAAAATAAAAATCACGACGTTTCGGAGGCAACACAAGCATCCGTCTTCAGGTGGTACCGTCACATTAAAAAAGTAAAATAAAATAAAAATCACGACGTTTCGGAGGCAACACAAGCTTCCGTCTTCAGGTGGTACCGTCACAGCCACGACAGCTGTATCAAGTTAGCCTCTCATAAATAAAAGACAAATATTTTTATTGTCATTATTAATATTGAAACATACCGAGGTAATTTGTTCTTCTCCCTGTGTAACACACTCAAAGGGAGTGCTCCTAATCTCAGCTTGTTACCTGTATAAAAGGCACCTGTTCACAAAAGCAATCAATCAATCAGATTCCAAACTCTCCACCATGGCCAAGACCAAAGAGCTCTCCAAGGATGTCAGGGTCAAGATTGTAGACCTACACACGGCTGGAATGGGCTACAAGACCATCGCCAAGCAGCTTGGTGAGAAGGTGACAACACAAAAGAACTGTCAATCTCTGTCAATTTCCCTCGACCTGGGGCTCCATGCAAGATCTCACCTCGTGGAGTTGCAATGATCATGAGAACCGTGAGGAATCAGCCCAGAACTACACGGGAGGATCTTGTCAATGATCTCAAGGCAGCGGGGACCATAGTCACCAAGAAAACAGTTGGTAACACACTACGCCGTGAAGGACTAAAATCCTGCAGGGCCCGCAAGGTCCCCCTGCTCAAGAAAGCACATATACATGCCCGTCTGAAGTTTGCCAATGAACATCTGAATGATTCAGAGGACAACTGGGTGAAAGTGTTGTGGTCAGATGAGACCAAAATATAGCTCTTTGGCATCAACTCAACTCGCCGTGTTTGGAGGAGGAGGAATGCTGCCTATGACCCCAAGAACACCATCCCCACCGTCAAACATGGAGGTGGAAACATTATGCTTTGGGGGTGTTTTTTTGCTAAGGGGACAGGACAACTTCACTGCATCAAAGGGACGATGGACGGGACCCATGTACCGTCAAATCTTGGGTGAGAACCTCCTTCTCTCAGCCAGGGCATTGAAAATGGGTCGTGGATGGGTATTCCAGCATGACAATGACCCAAAACACACGGCCAAGGCAACAAAGGAGTGGCTCAAGAAGAAGCACATTAAGGTCCTGGAATGGCCTAGCCAGTCTCCATACCTTAATCCATAGAAAATCTTTGGAGGGAGCTGAAGGTTCGAGTTGCCAAACGTCAGCTTAGAAACCTTAATGACTTGGAGAAGATCTGCAAAGAGGAGCGGGACAAAATCCCTCCTGAGATATCTGCAAACCTGGTGGCCAACTACAAGAAACGTCTGACCTCTGTGATTTCCAACAAGGGTTTTGCCACCAAGTACTAAGTCATGTTTTGCAGAGGGGTCAAATACTTATTTCCCTCATTAAAATGCAAATCAATTTATAACATTTTTGACATGCGTTTTTCTGGATTTTTGTTGTTGTTATTCTGTTTCTCACTGTTCAAATAAACCTACCATTAAAATTATAGACTGATAATTTCTTTGTCAGTGGGCAAACGTACAAAATCAGCAGGGGATAAAATACTTTTTTCCCTCACTGTAAAGGATGGACGGTATTTTGCAGCATCCTGGGCATCTTTGCAGCCCTTATTTAAAGATCACGCTGCTTGCCCCATTGTTTGCAGAAGGGGCAGAATGACCCAGTGAGCTTGCTACGGCTGATGGGTACTCCCATCAAAGACATTAGATTAGGGAAACAAACGTTTAATGACATTAACTATTTTGTTTATACATGGACAAAACATTCACCATCTCAGATTTGCTGACAACATAGTCATGATAACATTCGATAGGAATGAACTGCTTGACATGGTATAAGAACGTCGCAAAAACTGCAAAGGTTGAGCTCAGGGTAATAACTATAACGAAAGCTGAGGTCTTGGACATGTTTCCTAAGCAACCGGCGATAACAATCAGAGAAACATATTGTAAAACAAAGCAGATTGTTGACCTAGGATGGCTCTCAAAGGTGGATAGATAAAATTAGTTAACTATATAGGTGAAGGAGAGTGGGGTAGAGTGCTTTTTTGAAAGCTGAGCGTGATGAGTAACAAACCAATGTGCCCAAATAAATAAATAAATAGATAAATACTTCAGTGCACTCTACTTGCGATGACGTGAATTTAGAAAAAAAAGATGTGGCTTGCCATTGGCTTATAATGATGACGGTAAGTGTGTTGTAAAACAAACAATTGTCAACAATATAAATATGGGCGAAACATTTGCACTTTGAGAACAATAAAATGATATACTGTTAGAGTTGAATCATGTTTGCCCGATTGTGAGTATTTAAGAGTTCCAGCAGAGCAGCGGACACACAACTTCATCTTCAGGTTTCAAGAGGAGTTTTTTCGTGGAAACATATCGGAAATGTAGAAAACAAAATTTCACTTGGAACAAGCATATTTATACGTACAAAGGCATTGGAATATATAGTTTACTGAAGCTAAAAAAGGGGTTTTACCTTCGTGATTAAATTGAAGGAGCTGAGAATTTTGGATTTTCTTTCACTGGAAGAGCTCTTATATATCTGCAATGGAGCAGAACATTTTCAGATCAAAAGCTATCACTTGCGTCATATTTGCATTTATCATTGTAATATCAAAAGCTCAGGGTAAGTAAATATTACCTCGTATTAATATTTTTTTCTAAATTTCAATATTTCACTCTCATATGTTTATTTTATGTTACATAAATTTTAATTTTCAATTTCACAGTGTAGTATTGAATTCGTTTCATATTATGTGCGGTACGTGTTATTTTTATTTATAAATACTAAAACATATTGGACACTTACACTCATTGGTTCTTTCGGTAAAGTCACGTTGTTAAAAATAAAAAATAAACTGCTTAACTTTACTGAAAGAACCAAAGAGTATGGATTCCTGCAGTCACGAAAGCTTAAAATCAAGATTGGACACCTACATTTAAAGGATTTGTTTGTTTTTTGCAAAGTCGACATTTAATTTAAATTGTGCAAGGTAAACGTTTTTCAAGTGTTGGTTTGAAAAAGGAGCAAACTTTTCATTTAATATTGCTTCAATATAAGTGTGCCTTTTGTTGATGCTATTTGTAGGAACAACAGGGACACCAGGAACAACAGGGACACCAGGAACAACAGGGACACCGGGAACAACAGGGACACCAGGAACAACAGGGACACCAGGAACAACAGGGACACCGGGAACAACAGAGACACCGGGAACAACAGAGACACCGGGAACAACAGGGACACCGGGAACAACAGAGACAATGGGAACAACAGGGACACCAGGGACACCGGGAACAACAGGGACACCAGAAACAACAGAGACACCAGGAACAACAGAGACACCGGGAACAACGGGAACAACAGGGACACCAGGAACAACAGAGACAACGGGAACAACAGGGACACCGGGAACAACAGGGAAACCGGGAACAACAGGGACACCAGGAACAACAGAGACACCAGGGACATCGGGAACAACAGAGACACCAGTGACATCAGTGACACCAGTGACACCAGGAACAACAGGGACACCAGGAACAACAGAGACACCGGGAACAACAGGGGCACCAGGAACAACAGGGACACCAGGAACAACAGAGACACCGGGAACAACAGAGACACCGGGAACAACAGAGACACCAGTGACATCAGTGACACCAGTAACACCAGGAACAACAGGGACACCAGGAACAACAGAGACACCGGGAACAACAGGGACACCGGGAACAACAGGGACACCAGGGACACCGGGAACAACAGGGACACCAGGAACAACAGGGACACCAGGGACACCTGGAACAACAGGGACACCAGGAACAACAGAGACACCGGGAACAACAGGGACACCGGGAACAACAGGGACACCGGGAACAACAGGGACACCAGGGACACCTGGAACAACAGGGACACCAGGAACAACAGGGACACCAGGAACAAGAGGGACACCGGGAACAACAGGAACAACAGAGACACCGGGAACAATAGGAACAACAGAGACACCGGGAACAACAGAGACACGAGGAACAACAGAGACACCAGTGACACCAGGAACAACAGGGACACCGGGAACAACAGAGACACCGGGAACAACAGGGACACCGGGAACAACAGAGACACCAGGAACAACAGAGACACCGGAAACAACAGGGACACCAGGAACAACAGAGACATCGGTAACAACAGGGAACCCGGGAACAACAGAGACACCGGGAACAACAGGAACAACAGGAACAACAGGAACAACAGGGACACCAGGAACAACAGGGACACTGGGAACAACAGGGACACCGGGAACAACAGGGACACCAGTGACAGCAGGAACAACAGGGACACCAGGAACAACAGAGACAACAGGGACACCGGAAACAACAGAGACACCAGTGACATCAGTGACACCAGTGACACCGGGAACAACAGAGACACCGGGAACAACAGGGACACCAGGGACACCGGGAACAACAGAGACACCGGGAACAACAGGGACACCGGGAACAACAGGGACACTGGGAACAACAGAGACACAGGGAACAACAGGGACACCAGGGACACCAGGAACAACAGGGACACCAGGAACAACAGAGACACCGGGAACAACAGGGACACCGGGAACAACAGAAACAACAGAGACACCGGGAACAACAGAGACACGAGGAACAACAGAGACACCGGGAACAACAGGGACACCGGGAACAACAGAGACACCGGGAACAACAGTGACACCAGGAACAACAGAGACACCAGGAACAACAGAGACACCGGGAACAACAGAGACACCAGGAACAACAGAGACACCAGGAACAACAGAGACACCGGGAACAACAGAGACACCAGGAACAACAGGGACACCAGGGACACCGGGAACAACAGGGACACCAGGAACAACAGGGACACCGGGAACAACAGGGACACCGGGAACAACAGGAACAACAGAGACACCGGGAACAACAGAGACACCAGGAACAACAGAGACACCAGGGACACCGGGAACAACAGAGACACCAGTTACATCAGTGACACCAGTGACACCAGGAACAACAGAGACACCGGGAACAACAGAGACACCGGGAACAACAGGGACACCAGGGACACCAGGAACAACAGAGACACCGGGAACAACAGGGACACCGGGAACAACAGGGACACCGGGAACAACAGAGACCCCGGGAACAACAGGGACACCAGGGACACCAGGAACAACATGGACACCAGGAACAACAGAGACACCAGGAACAACAGGGACACTGGGAACAACAGGAACAACAGAGACACCGGGAACAACAGAGACACGAGGAACAACAGAGACACCGGGAACAACAGGGACACCGGGAACAACAGAGACACCGGGAACAACAGTGACACCAGGAACAATAGAGACACCAAGAACAACAGAGACACTGGGAACAACAGAGACACCAGGAACAACAGAGACACCAGGAACAACAGAGACACCGGGAACAACAGAGACACCAGGAACAACAGGGACACCAGGGACACCTGGAACAACAGGGACACCAGGAACAACAGGGACACCGGGAACAACAGGGACACCGGGAACAACAGGAACAACAGAGACACCGGGAACAACAGAGACACCAGGAACAACAGAGACACCAGGGACACCGGGAACAACAGAGACACCAGTTACATCAGTGACACCAGTGACACCAGGAACAACAGAGACACCGGGAACAACAGAGACACCGGGAACAACAGGGACACCAGGGACACCAGGAACAACAGAGACACCGGTAACAACAGGGACACCGGGAACAACAGGGACACCGGGAACAACAGAGACACCGGGAACAACAGGGACACCAGGGACACCAGGAACAACATGGACACCAGGAACAACAGAGACACCGGGAACAACAGGGACACCGGGAACAACAGGAACAACAGAGACACCGGGAACAACAGAGACACGAGGAACAACAGAGACACCGGGAACAACAGGGACACCGGGAACAACAGAGACACCGGGAACAACAGTGACACCAGGAACAACAGAGACACCAGGATCAACAGAGACACTGGGAACAACAGAGACACCAGGAACAACAGAGACACCAGGAACAACAGAGACACCGGGAACAACAGAGACACCAGGAACAACAGGGACACCAGGAACAACAGGGACACCGGGAACAACAGGGACACCGGGAACAACAGGGACACCAGGAACAACAGGAACACCGGGAACAACAGGGACACGAGGAACAACAGAGACACCGGAAACAACAGGGACACCGGGGACAACAGAGACGCCGGGAACAACAGTGACACCAGGAACAACAGGGACACCAGGAACAACAGGGACACCGGGAACAACAGGGACACCGGGGACAACAGAGACGCCGGGAACAACAGTGACACCAGGAACAACAGGGACACCGGGGACAACAGAGACGCCGGGAACAACAGTGACACCAGGAACAACAGAGACACCAGCAACAGCAGAGACACCAGTGACACCAGGAACAACAGGGACACCAGGAACAACAGGGACACCAGGAACAACAGGGACACCGGGGACAACAGAGACGCCGGGAACAACAGAGACACCAGGAACAACAGAGACACCGGAAACAACAGGGAAACCGGGAACAACAGAGACACCGGGAACAACAGAGACACCGGAAACAACAGGGAAACCGGGAACAACAGAGACACCGGGAACAACAGGGACAACAGCAACAACAGGAACAACAGGGACACTAGGGACAACAGTGACACCAGGAACAACAATGACACCGGAAACAACAGGGACACCAGTGACAGCAGGAACAACAGAGACAACGGAAACAACAGAGACACCGGGAACAACAGAGACACCGGGAACAACAGAGACACCAGGAACAACAGGGACACCGGGAACAACAGGGACACCAGGAACAACAGGGCCACCAATAAAAGAGTAAGAATTAATTTTAATATGGCTCAAAATTAGCTACGATCTTATTGATCAGAAAGTTTAAAGTTCATTCATTGTGATATTTAATGTTCAAATTGTTGCCTTAATAATATTGTGCATTTGTGTGATTAATTTTACAACTCAATATATGGATCAGATTTAATAATATATTACATGTTGCTGAATGCATATTTAACGTTGTGTTTATATTCATCCTGCTTCATATCTCTCGTGTATGATTATGATCACTGTGTATGTATGTATTTAAACATGTATATATCATGTTAATACTATACGCAGCATGCTTGAATATATAAATTGCATGTATATGTTTGTGTCCATTTATAAACATAGAGTTTGACTTTTGAGAAAATAACATAAAAAATGCATCCATCAATAAAGCATTAATGTGTTACTAAACACATCTTTCTGGCACAAACCTCTTATCTGGTCAAGCCATTCTCTGTTGTATTCTTCTCTTTCCGGTTGTTGTTGTCCTACATATGTGTAGCAAATATGTGTAGGATGGCGACTAAAGCATGTTTTATTAAAGTATTGAGATAGTTATCATTTCAACTTCATCTTTCATCACTCTAATAACTTTGAATTTCAGCTGCCCGGACGAAGACAAATACTACTGGTACAGCAGCAACTGTTCAAAGATCTCCAAGATAGCCGTGATCGTCGGGATCACTGTACCGCTTGCAGTCCTGCTCATCGTCGGTGTGATCCTACTGGTGTGGCGCAATTGCAGGAGAACACCGCTGCATGACAGGTGAGCACATCGTGTGCCACATTCCTGTTTCGCAGACTTGACTCTCCATTGAACATGGGCAAAGATTTGAGTTAAAGGTGTTGGGTGGCATGGGTAATGGAGTGAACATTGTCCATTTGGTGGCAATGGGGAGGTAATTACAAACAATTATAAACAAATGCTTTGATTGGTGTCGACCTACTGCCGGTGTCGGAGCCTTCTCCCACATTAACATTAGCTGCCCCGCCCATCTCTAAACCTTTATAAACAGATTTCCCTCAGAGGCTCACCTCCCTGTTCCTGATGACGACCGCTTGTGTTGTGATCGAAACGTCGTGATGTTTTTATGATTTTTTATTCACTTTATTTTTATTTTATTGTTATTTTTTTTGTCTATGTGACTTTACCGAAAGAACCATAGAATATGAATTTCTGCAGTCACGAAAGTTTAGTCAAAATAAATTTTTTTTATATAGCTACTCCAACCCAATGGATGATTCACCACGAGCAAGGAATGTTGTCAAAATAGTAATGCATTGACTTGGCTGAGAACACCCCAGTTGTTTGATTCATGATTATAAATATCCAGGTTGCATTGTAGTATTGCTATATGGATTTAGAGCAACACTTGGCAGTTACACTTTTGACTTGGTACTGAACTTGGAGGAAACTATATGGCAGTGGCGTGTTCACTTTAACGCATAGGCAAAATCAGGATTGGTTCGTCCACTGATTTTTCTCAAAATTATTTTGTTGTGTTTTAAAATATATATAATGATTCTTTCAACGTGAATTGCCTAACGAATATAACATTTTAAGTTCATATTAGAAAGCGCTGCAACGCAGTCTGATTTGTGCCTTGGGGAGGTCTCGGGGCGGCTGTGATGGCGTCCGAGTGAGAGAAATTCCTTCATTCATTGCGATTTGCTTCGCGTTTTAGCCACGCCGTTTGAGACCCATTCACGGTGGTGAAAAAGTCGCCCATTGCAGTAATGACTTCGTCGCAACGCGAGGTTGAACTGTGCAAAATATACAGGCCATGGCCTACACGCTCTAGGCTTTTGGCAGTGTCAAAGTGGTTGTGTAGTGTGGACTTTAGGGTCATGGGAGTGCTTTTGAGTGCTTTGTTGTTTGTTTCGTATTGTTCTTAAATGACTATCGTTGGTAGATAAGACAGTTAGGTATATGACTTTCACGGGAAGGCCAATAACATTACGAGGTTTTTCTTAGAACACCACATTTTCAGAGGTCACTCACAACAGCCCCACCTAATGGAAATTTCACGAGCCGCCCATGGGCATCATGTAAATTTAAATAATTAGCTTTTTGTGTTGAAGCTTAGATCTTCATTAAATTGTAACTTCAGTGCTTTCATAGAACGTTTAATGGTTGTAATTAAAATAACTTACATTAATTTATACTTTGTTTTGGTTTACAAATATAGTGCTGTATAGTATTTTAATTTGTGCAACATACCTTTAAATTAAAACAGTACTTGACAGAAATAACATAAGGCATTCAAACACCAATGACATTTTAAAATGCAATTAGCCACAATACACAAATCACGACCTGTATTTGCTTGCAATTAATACAGATATGTGCTTCAGGCTATGGGATACGTCAGCAATAAATTAACATTTTCATTTGCACATTTTCATGTAACAAAGACAATGTTTTTATTTTACGTTTCCAGTTATTTTGTGAACAAAGACGGCACATATGAAGACACTGTTGAAATTTTGGATGTGAAAAAAATCGGTAAGTGACCAATTGATATGTCTTCATAAATAGTGACGAGCACGGTTGGAGATGTATGGTGTAAATATAATTCAACATACATACAATAGAATCCTGTATATATATGTATTGTTTATATTGTCATTCCTACTATAAACTTTCATAAAGTCTCCATGTGAATACTATTGGGATAAAACAATGAGATCACAGTATTTATATAATGTAGCAGCTTACACTTTTTAAATATGCTGGTTTTTTTTTGACAGATTTTGACAAAGTTGATACCACTACATCAGTAAGTATGAGTTTGATTGTTTATTCTGTAATAATAATTGCATTGTATAATAATCACATATTGTATATATAATAGTACAAAGTATGTTATAATGTAAACTGGTCAACATAATTAAACATTTTTAAAGTTGCACAAGCATTGGAGTACCAAGTCACGTAATGCTATTTTCATACAGCGTGAGTCTTGCAAATTACAACGTTGTACCGGAGAGGTGCGGGAAGCCACAGACAAAGCCGCAAGGCCAAGAGGGGGTGTGCACGATCCCAGTTCATTAACTTGTGGGTAATTTTCGAAATTGGAAACTTCGGGCCTATGTTTCCTGCACACAATGGTCTGCTCTTGCGAAGGACATCACGCTTATGTAAAAAAAATCGATCACCCTGGAGACAACGGCGTTTATATTTACGGTAGATACGGCCGCAACAATAACCGAGGCAGGCCGCTGGATTAGAACGTTGAACCTCTGCAACAAGCGTGCGAACGTGTTACGGCTAGGCCATGTGACTGCCCCAATAAAGTACAACACTAAATGCTATATTTAAGGGTTTTTTTTTTTACCACAACACAGTCTCATGTGAAATATACATTTTTTGATGAGCATGAATTCTAACTTTTGAATGTTATGTTTCATTTTCAGGTGAAAATTAGAAGACCTGAGCTTGTATAAGCGATGACGAAGCACCACTAAATGCACATGTATGATATTCCGTGTTCATATGAATATATTGTACACTTTCAGTAATCTTACGAACAAACTCGAGTTGCTTGATATTAAACAATAAGTTAGATGTGTGGAAATTATTTTTTTTACGTGGTTGTTTTGGAGGTCAGACTAACGAACTGGCTCTGCTGCGATTGTGGATTCAAATCCAGGGATCTGTCTGTGATTAAAACGGGTTGTGAGATGATGGACGATGCCCAGTCATCAATGACTGCATTAATATCTATCACGTGATATTTTATGCTGCATTTAATTTTGGCTCAATTGCATATCTGAGAATATATATACCCGTTTGTCTAAGATTTTATAAATATGGAAGAATAATGCTCTGTGCTAATCGGACCAGAGATCACTTGAAGAGATCTCAGCATTCTGTAAAATCCGTCATATTCTGCCACAGTGGAACGCACCGCTCTGTCAAAGATCTGAATGGATTTTTAATCTCATGACAAGACACCAATAACACAATTGTAATAAAATTGTGTTAAAACCCCTACAAAATAATGAATAGCTTCATGTTATATAATTGTACTATATTACTGTCTTATATACATTTATGAATAATATTAAAAATGTACAATACAATGCATGTTACATATATTTATTAAAACAGATACTGTTTTTTAAATAATTGTTTTCTAAGTTAACTAGGTATATTTTGCTAATTTAAAATTATGAAACTGTAATTATATAAAATGTGTGTATTATATACAGATACAACAAAGGCTAAAGGATTCAGTTGACGTCCATATATGAGCTTTAAATACAATAAACTCCTATTGTATGGCATGTGGCTATAAGTTGATATTTGGTGATAATAAGTGTTTGAATAATGCTGTCACATCCACACAAATATAGACCACTTACTATATTCATTATACCTAAATATGTATTCGCACAAAATGTATTTTTGTTATAATGCAGAATAAAGATGTATTTTAAAGGAAATAGCAGTCGATGTGCTGGAATTAACAAATTTACATAAATACCCTTGTGGAAGTTTTTATTTTTATTTGAAACTGATCATTCTTACAATTTGCAATTGGCTTCTTGTATACTGTATATACATTCTAGTCTTGCACGGCAACACATAGTTTATGTACGGTATTGCTTTTTTGCATTGAATGGGATCCCACAGTTCATATGGAGAACTGTTACCATAATATATGGTTATGTTCTTGCGTATGATAATACATACAGGAGCTAAATGCCAATGTCTGATAGCCATGAGAGGGATTCAGGAGAGAGAGTTCGTGTAGTTTTATTGTTCCTCCTTCACTGACGTAGTGCAGACTACATTGGTTTACTATGAGGTCCATCGTTTTGGTTGCATGGCCACAATTGCACCACTGTGGCTTGTGTCTTTAATTTCCCATTTACGAAGGAGATATGCGCGTCTGCCTGTTGATGTTACGATGCGGTTGGTGGTTACGCAAGTGTCGATGAATATCAAAGACACTGGTGCATTGACATGTATTGCATGACATTTATCGACTGTATATGTATAATCACTCGGTATATTGTGTTCTTTGTATTATTTAAAGACACAAACATTGTTTAAGAATGCATTAGTAATAAAGATATATATTGAAATGCAATACATTGTGTGTGATTAGCCGCACTGCTTTTTTATTTGAACCTGACCAACTCAGTTCTTCCTAATACAACAGCTCAATTTACCCATATCTCATCTACTACAATATTGTCTAGGCCAATACATATGCTTCCTACCTACATAAATTACACATCATCAGAGTATTGAGAGCTCGGGGTAAGCACTGTCTTTGAGTTGTACGCCTTTTGGCGTCATCTGGTCCAACACCAATGGAGACTAGGCTCTAAGAAAAGCTGTCTCGGGTGTGGACCAATCAACTTCAAGGACAGTGCATATCATTATCATCATATCAGAGTTGTTTCTTTTTGTTTGCATTTTGACTGCTTGTGTTGTGGTTATTGCAAACATGATGCCTTGTATAAAGGTGTCAGTTTTTGTACCAGTTGAAAGGGTAAAAACCTATTACTATATTTTGCCACTGGTAAAGGAGGTCTCATAGTGTCCCAGCCATGTAGTTTTACCTGTGCCCGCTCAGCCATCATGAAGGTCATTAATGATCGTGAGCAGAGGGTCAGGGACTCTGAAAGCATGGTGAACAACCCAGAGCCCAGGCCTACCGATGGTATTATAGGCCTTGACCAGGTCAATAAAGCAAAGATGTAGGTCTTGTTGGAATTCCCTACACCTATGCTGTAGCAGACGGACAGAAAATATGGCATCTGTGCAGGACCGCCCTTTCCTGAAACCGCACTGGGGCTCCGCAAGCCTCTCCTCAGCGTGCCTGGCAAGGCAATGTTGAATTATCCTTGCTAGGACCTTTCCAGGCACACTGAGGAGTGAGATGCCCATGTAGTTGTTACAGTCTGTGCGGTCCCCCTTCTTAAAGAGAGGGACCACCAGGGCATTCTTCCAATCCTGCGGAACCCATCCAGTGGTCCAGACTGTTGTTATGATGTCATGTAGGGCAGTCTGTGCACAAACGCAACCCTCCCTCAGAATTTCGATTGGGATATCATCTCTGCCTGGTGCCTTTCCTGGTCTCAGACTCTGGATCGCCTTCATTACTTCCTCAACAGATGGCACTTCAGCTCACAGGGGTGACTTCTTCCAATATTTGAGTCACCTGCAGCCTCAGCAGGGTAATTAACACTTTGTCCCACGATGTTTTACAGGCTGAGGGATTTCCCCTCCCCCAGGACCTCACAGAAATGCTCAGTAAATCTGCAAACCTGTTCCTGGAAGTCGGAGAATGGATCACCGTTCTTTCCCTAATGATGGTAATAGGTGTGTCGCTGCAAGTTACTTTTTTATGGAGTTAAAAAACGATTTGTGATCGCGGACCATTGAGGCATACTCCATCTCCTCAGCAACCCGCGACCACCACCCATCCTTGCAGCACCTCACAGCTCTCCGGACATCCGAGCAAAGGCTGCAGTAAGCCTCCTTATTCTCTGACGTGGGATGCTGTAGACGATGACAGTGGGTCTGTCGCTTTTTCTCAGCCAGCCTGAACACCTCCTCTGTCAGCAGGGTCTTTGAGGAGGTGTGGACCTTGTACCCAAAGCAGCCATTGCAGCTGCATGAGCCACAGTCCTAAACCTCGCCCATTTCCCCTCGACATCAGGAAGAGTGGGGAGTTATGCCAACCCCAGCCGCAAGCGATGATTACATTCTCGCTTGCAACTTTCATCAGCTAACTGAGACCGGGCCACTATGGGTTTCAATGGGGTCCTGGGTGTACACCCACCACCGGAGTGGAAGAATGGCAGGCGCATCTTACAGATGACAATGTCGATGATCAGTGGGCAGATCAGCTCCACGGTAGGTCCTAGTGTCAAGGACTTTGGCCTGCATCTGCTGTTCCGTCACTATGTAATCCAGCAGATGTTCTTGCTTGAACCCGGCATGCATCCATGATGTTGTGTGGATGCGCTGATGCCGGAACAGCATGTTGGTAATTACAAGTCCATGGGCTGCACAAAAATCGAGCAGCCTCCTACCATTGTTATTGAGCTGATCTGGCCCATGCCTTCCAATCACTCCAGACCAGGTGCCAGCATCATGACCAACTCGGGCATTCAAGTCGCCCAACAATATGACTCTATCCCAAGGGGCCACTTTAGCTAGCACCTGTGACAGGAGGTCATAGAAGGCATCTGACTCATCGGCCTTACCTGCATCCCTCCTACGGATGTTTGTCTTCGGTGGGGGCATAAGTAACCACGACCACCACTCCTCGCCTTTTGTTGATGGGAAGGCGAGCCCAAAGTAGCCTGGGGCTTACAGCTCCCCACACCTCACCACCACACTCTCACGCCCCCTTCATTATTTTGTTCAGAAGAAGAGCCACTCCCTGTTGTTTGGCAGTCTCTTGTCCCGAGTAGAGGACTTTCCACCCCTCATGGTGGCAGGAGCCAGAGCTGGTCCACCGGACCTCCTGAATACCACAGAGATCCAGTCAGGTACCGGTCTAGCTCCCGACAGAGAATTGGCAGCCTCTCCTCTGCAGTGAGCGTTCGAACATTCCACACGGCTACCCACAGTCGTTTTTTTTATGTTTCTGGAGGAGCCCCGAGGGTAAGGATTCAGTCTCCTGGCTCCGCCAAATGGGGTTTGGCCAGGAGACGTCATAGATGCTGTCCCCCGGGGCCTCCGGCACAAGCTTAATTAGATATTTTGCAAGTAGTTTTGTGGTGATTAATGTAAGGTGGAGGGGTTACCAGCCCCTCGCACCCGTCCAAAGCCCCATTTGGCCGCTGTGGTGGCTACAAACGCCATGAGTGGAATGGCCAATCGAAATTAGCCCTCCTCCCATGGCACTGCTCACCACAGCGTTGCCGTCCGGCACCAACGAGGAGATAGCGGGTTGTTTATCCGGACTCACACACACTCACACACACATACAGCACACATGCACACACATAAACAAACATGGTTTTTTGAACACTGAGTTTACGTATTTAATTGCAATTACTATGCTTTGTTAATTAATTGAACAATCAGTTGTGTATATAAATTGTCATTTTTTTCGCGTGGCTTTTCATAGAACCCTCTTGGGTTTTCAACCTCACCTGCACACTTTGTTTCTCCTTTTTTATTTGTACTGTTTATTTTTCGATTTTTGTGCAGTGAATAAACAATACAATACTACTGGCTATGGTCTGTCAGCGGCGATTGCTATCTGAACCAGTCCTGGGCATCCCCACCCATTCACCAACCTGCACTGACCAGAGTGGTGAAGTATGGTCAAACATGCCCGTACATAGTGTGGATAGGCCTTCATTCGGCAGTCGATTGACAAGGAGCTGTATTTATGTTGGAGCTGTCCAAATAAAGTTGAAAGCATGAACACATTCGCTTTGTTCGTCGGTAAATGGAGGTCAGGACGACTCTCGTAACGCTTATCTAATATGAACAGAATGTTGTTATAAAGTTGCGTTCCTATGAGCAACTAGCTCTCTAGACCACGGGAACAATATTGAAATATATTGTCCAATACTTGGCGACGAATTTTTTTTGTCCGAAAGTATTTTTTCATTAACAAAACTATTCAGTTATACAGCACAGAGGATATTAAAGGGGATTGACACCAGCGAAAACCACACTTTATGGACTACAGTGCAATTAATACCTGTCTGAATCGCATGTTGAATAAACCGTTTCAATTAGCTCTACAACCCTGGTGTCTTCCTAACATCTGATACCCTGGAGGACTCAGCGACACATTTAATATGGTTTGCCTTGTCCCCAAGGTGATAAACCTCACAGCCGTACTCACTCATCCGATAGGTGGCGGTTATCTCCCAACACAACGTGTCGTTTGACATCTTCTCCTTATCTGGCTCCGAAGGCTGACTTTAATTATCATCAACCACGATCTATCGCCTGCTAGATAAAGGGCTCCTCAAGCCACTGCCGTCTCACGATCCTGGAATATAACAGTTCACCGAGCAACAGCATATGAGCCGATTCATCATACCATCTCCTAGGTTGACATCTTTTTGGACACGCCCCATTCCTTGGCTGCCACTGCATCGGCTCTTGTGCGGCCCAAGTCCACTTTCTTAACAGCTCGGATGATGCATTGTAGATACACCGGATGCCTCCCTCTGCTATTTTGGGCAGCTAGAAAAGGGTATACTGCGCTGGTCGGAGGGTCACTACCCCAATGCCCCTGATTGACTTGGTCTTTCACGTCATTCGAGACTCACAGCGGCGTCCCCTGGTCAGGGCCCGGCATCAGCTGAACTAGAGGTTCTGAATTCCCCCCACCTGTACTCGCATGCCGTTGCCATGGTACGCGCAACGCCATGCTTTTTGGCACAAGTTTCAATTTGTAGCGCAATTTCTTTGTGAATAACCACGTTTCTGATCCATATTCTATAGGTAGTATGCCTTGATTTCAAATAAAATGCATTTTTTATGGAAATTGCTACAGTATGCTACTTTTCCAAAAGCAGTTACATTGGAGAAACCAATCGACATGTCTCGGATCGCATCCGTGAACATAAAGCAGACCTGAAACACGGTAGGACAAACACCTCAGCCGTGGCAGATCACTGTTACAATTCAGTGGGCTCACATGACATTGACTTCTCCAAGAGAGAGGTTCTCTGCAAGCCATCTAGCTACCATGAGAGATTCGTTCATGAGGCGATCCACATATACAAACACAGAGACAATTTCAACCGAGAAGATGGATTCTGGCTCAGCAATCATTGGAAGGACGTAATAAACCACTTCGGATCTTAATTGATTGCTTGTTCACGTTTATGGTGACTTTCAGACCGCAGTCCACTCACTGGCATTAACTGTGTATCTTGTGTTCTCCACAGGGAATGCATTATTTGCTCCGCTGCGGGTCTCCTGCCACCGTTCTCCCATTCACATGTTTCATTGCTTCTACATATTATTAACATGCCCTCCCTTTGTTAATGTTACCCCCCCTCCCTTTGGTGCTGCTGATCCTGCATAATGCATGGGCATAATATGACTTTGAAACCCCCCTGCCCACCTCCTACGCATTTTCCCATGAATATGCTAAATTCCTCTTGATATGCACATTCTTTTGTTAAGGCTCTCTTCTTCTTCCACCTCCAACTCAGCTTATATATAAGCTCCTAGCTTGGCAGTGTCTCATTCTTCACCTGAAGACGGCTGCTTGCGTTGTAGCCGAAACGTCGTGAGAATTATTTGATTTTATTATGTTTAATTTTTATTATTTTATTACTTCCCTTCTACGTGACTTTACCGAAAGAACCAAGAAGATCAGTCTCAACTTGCTCTCATCTGCCTCTTTATTTCATTATCTTTCATCCCAGGACACCTTCAATCGATGCCCTCTGTACCTACTATGCTGTGTTTACAGTTTTGCCCCCTCCGACAGATATCTCTAATTATTTAAGTCAACTCCTTGTTCACGAACCTTTTTTTTTCGCTCATTTATCCTCAGCTCAAATGTCATGCTTTTTAAAATTAAGTTATTTGCACTTTTCATAGAGTTCATGGTTATTGGATGTTATATGACTGTCACATTGTTTTTTCTACATTAATGTGTACGCCTTTGTTTCATTTATCCAGTATTTAGAAAATATAGCCCAATTTTGCTGTGAACAGCTAAGGTGAAGGGGTGTCATCTTGTCTGATTTTCTTTTTGAATATGTGTTACATTTTTCATGAACAGATTTTCATTCTAAAGACTTTAAAAAGTTACGCGTTGGTTTTTGAGAAATTTTAAGAATGCATCCATTTCTACTAAGTTCAATACATTTGCGTTACGTACAATGCTAATTCAGATGTTAACCAGTAGCGGCTCGTGACATTTCCAGTAGGTGGGGCTGTTGTGAGTGACCTCTGCAAATATAGTTTTCTAATTAATAAAAACCTCGTCATGTTATTGGCCTTCCCGTGAAAGTCCGATAACTGTCTTATCTACCAACGGTAGACAATTATAAAATACGAAACAAAACAACAAAGCACGCAAATGCTGTCCCCATAACCCTCATGGCCACACTACACAACCCCTTTGACACTGCCAAAATCCGAGAGCGTGTAAGCCGTGACCTGCTATATTTTGCACAGTGCAACCTAGCGTTGTGACGAAGTCATTGCTGCCATGGGCGCCTTTTTCACCACCCTGAATGGGTCTCACACGGCGTGGCTAAAATGTGAAGCTAATCGCAGTGAATGAAGATAAATATTTCACTCGAACGCCTTCACAGCCACTCCGAGACCTCCACGAGGCACAAATCAGACTGCGTTGCAGCGCTTTCTAATATGAACAACTTAAAATGTTATCTTCATTAGGCAATTCACGTTGAAGAAATCATATATATTTTGACACAACAAAACAATTTCTAGAAAAGTATTTTTAAGTGAAAAATAATTTATCATCTCCAGCTGCTTGGTGGGGCGGTGCCCCAACGCCCCGAGTGAACAAACCGCGACTGATGTTAACGATATGTGGTCTATGGTAGAGAAACATTTCCTGAAGCCTGCCATACTTCTAGATTTGAAGCTTTCGTGACTGCAAGGATTCATACTCATTGGTTATTTCGGTAAAGTCACGTAGGTTAAAAAAAATGAAAACAACTAAATTAAATCACGACGTTTAGTGCGCAACACAAGCGTCCTTCTTCAGGTAGTATCGTTTTTATATTGTCAGAGATTGGGATGTTACTCTGATTAATAACGATCTTGTTAACATCTAGCTTTGTAATGCATGGTTCTGGCTTCATCTTTGCTAGGAGGTTGAATTTAGCGCTCAGGTTAGCTTTACATTTAGTTGACAGTGAATCAGCAGAGGAGGCTGTCATGTTGTCAACACGATCCCAATCAGAAGGGGACATTTTTGTGTTAACATTAAATGTGATTGTAAGAGAATCTCGTCTAAATGATCGAGTTCAAATCCAGATATACAAACATAGACATAACTTCAACCGAGAGGATGGAATCAAATTGAGCAATCATTGAAAGGATGTAATTAACCAAGTTAAACTTTAGCTACCGTGCAGTTTACTGCTAGACAGACAGTTCAGATTTATTTTCATAATCATATCCATATTCCCAGTCTGTTACCCCCAGCTTCACACACTACCATCACCATTACCACACGTTATTTTCAGCTTGCACAATTCCCCCCCCCCCCCCCCCCGCAGCATAACAAAAGGCTGCTTAATCTTAGCTTCCTGATCTACTTCCGCCCCCGGCATCACAAAGCTTCAGTTTGAACTCCGTACGTTGCGCCCACCCCGTTCCTCACATCGTTGCCTCCCAGTCCACAGCCCGCCCACACACTCACCATGGCCCCTCCCCTCCCTCCATCCCCCGCGACTACATAATTTCTTGTCACAGCCATCTCTTAGACACACTTAAGCGGTTGTACTTTCCCTGCCATGCTTGGTTGGCCTCTAATTGTTTTTTTACCCTTCATAAACAATGTCTGTGTGCATGATGATAAGCTATTGAGTCTTCGTTTTTCAAATCAGTTTTCAAATCCCTTTTTGATGAGAAGAATGATTGAGGGCATTTTTCCATTATTCATTATTTTATGTATTTGTAAACATGTTAACAAGTTTGATTGTGTTTCAACAATCGATTGCAACAAAATTATGATATCCACAGATACACCATTAAGCCCCAGGAGTTTTCACATTTGTGGTACTGTGAAAGGTAAAATTTACTTCTTCCAATCCAACCTCTGGAACTTCATCTTCTGCATCTGAAAGATGGTCTGATTCCTGGCCTGTAAGCTTTCTTTTTCGACAGAGATCTGCATAGCGAATTTTCTATCAACCTTTTCACCGCCTTTCATGCTTCCATTGACATCTTCAAGTAATTTTCGTGTGGTGTTTTCTATTTCTTTTCGTATCATTTTTCTAATAATTTTAAAGACTTCCGTATATTCAATCTTCGATCTCGCATCTCCATATCTTTTTTTATATTTACCCTCTTCCTCAACATGCCTTCTGCAGTTTCTGACAATATCCTATGGTTACTGTGGAATATATTTCCCCATAGAGAGGAGTCAACCAAGGGTGCACCTTTTGTACCACAGATTCTATTGAAGTGTTTAGTAATATCCAGATAGAATTCGGCAACATCCAGGCATGACCAAGCAGGGGTGCAGGTAAGTCTGAGGGAGGCACCTAGGGGCAATCCTGGGAGGAGTTAGAGAATATTGACCTCCTCTTATTGCTAAGGCAAGTTCCATGCATAAACTTATACTGGATAATGTTTAATGGGAGATGGTATTCCTCCGTTATTTTGTATTTCTCTCATGATGTAAGCCACTTAACCAGGGGGTGAAGGTCATTGGAGAGGTCTTTATTTAGGGCTTAGTAATTGGTGGCTAATCATGTCTGTGACTTGCACGAAACTGTAAAAGTCTGAAAGCGTAATGTCGTGCTGGGATTGCAAGTGTTGGTTGACTCAGGCTTTTGATGTCAAGTATCTTGGCTTTATCCTGCAATTATCATTGCCCCTCTCTTGGATTTATCTTAAATTGCCACATTAAAGAAGACAGTGCATATTTTGGTGAACATACCAGCAGCATTGACCAGGATGGCCACCGGGTTTAGAACCTCAAACCTCTGCAATGAACAGCAAATGCATAGCCATTCGGCCATGTCTTTATGACGTTGTGAATAACGTAAACTGAAGCCCTTTGTCAATGCACTGCAGGATGGAGGTCTCCCGAGCCAAGTTGGTCAAGGAGGTTGCTTGACCATACTTCACCAGACTGAATCATGTAGGTTGGTAAAGGGGCAGGATATCCAGGGCTAGTTCAGACACCACTCATATTAGCCGTGGCCTGAAATCACTTAGGTAGATAGGTTCAAAGTGCAGTACACTAACCACTTTGTTGCAGCCATAGAGATGTATATCATTATTAGTTAAGCATTCTTAAATGTTTTTTCTTAGGACAGGGAGCATATATTGCATGCGTCTCGAAATACAGTACACCAATGTCTTGTAATAATATATTAATGTTTAAATTATGTTCTGGGTAAGTTAACGTCACATATATGTATATACATGAACCAAAGTGCAATTTCTGATAATTATAGCTACCATTGAATAGAAATTTACCGCTAAAGATACTCAGCTCACAATATTCAACATGTTCAGTGCCATTTATTTTAAAAAATGCAACTTTATTTTACATAAAGGACATACATTCAGTACTTTATACATTTTTCGTACAAGCAAATTACATGAAACACAGTATGCAGTCTATATTCTGTAAAACTAATTATGAGAAGTACCAAACGTCAATTCATAAGAAATTAATTGTTTTAGACATATGACCTCCATTTTAATTAAGTGTGCGTTATTGTTTATATATGCTGTGCTAATTTCACTCAGAAAATATTTAATTAAAAAAGGGATTGTGCTATGGTTAACCTAACTGTATTTGATTAGGTACTATATTGTTTGGATTAAAATATATATATGCAAATAGATTTTTTTTTTGTATTCATATAGTGCAATTTTTTCACTCAAAGCTGTTCATGATTTTTCTTCCCCAACAATGTCATCCCAAACATGCTACCAGCGCACGATGAGTAGATGAAGAATTGTTAAAGAATGTCCCACAGAAGAGGATATCACAGAATAACTTCTGAGATCCCTACATGTGACCTCTGAGCCCACACATTAGGGAAATGAATTTTCACACCTGTCATGTTACAGGGAATAATATTCGGTGTAAGGCAGTCAATACAATTATTTTATATTCAGAGCTAAAATTTTAGCCCATTGAAACATGTAAAATAATATTACATATTGTTTAGACGCATTCATTAGTTATCAGGTTGAGACCATCAACTCACATAGTCAAATAGTCACTTTAAGATGTTTTCTTGTTCATGTTTTTGTTTTTTGTTTGTTGCGGTTGCACCCGATTCAAGAGCCGAATGGCTCACAGGGCTATACCTAATAAATGAAACTGAAAAAACTGAAAAAACTAATACATTACTTGCAAACCCAATCCTAGATTTGAATCCAGGATATCAGCGGTGCTCGCTCACCACTCTGATCTCTGAGCAACCCAGCCACCTCCTACATTTTACATTCTTATATTTTTGATTTACATGCATCTGGCTTTTTTGTTGCACATGGAAACCCATTGAGATTCTTGTTAAGATCACCAAAGGCGTGTGTCCATGTGGACAGTGAACATCACAGAAGTGCGCTAAGTTCTTCTTCATGGCTTATATAATTTCGGGCCTTTTGAGTATCACCTGAAATGAAACGCAACACAAATACCAATGTTACTATCAGTACCATTGACAATTTAATATAAATAGAGCATTCTTGAGCATGATACTTGGCATTCCAATGTTTGTCCAAAGAAAAAAGGATACATTGTTTTGTTTACCAGTTGACATGATTATAATTTTTCCCTTAAAAGGTATATATTGTTCATACTGTGTATATGTGGTCATTCTATTCTGCATTTATGATGACAGAAAAATAGCAATTGTGCTCATACTTACTGGTGTGTTGGTGTCAATTTGGTCCAAATCTGTATAAAAACATAAACAGAATTTTTTTTAAGTTAAAGCTGCACATTATATACAAAAATGTACTAATTGTTTTAGCCCAAAAGCATCACATGGAGGATTGCTTAATTGTCAAGATGCATGTGTGTGTGTTTCACCTATGACACTCAATGCCATTACACTCACACTGACTTATTGTACAGGTAT
Organism: Lethenteron reissneri; assembly: GCF_015708825.2. Classification (NCBI taxonomy): domain Eukaryota; kingdom Metazoa; phylum Chordata; class Hyperoartia; order Petromyzontiformes; family Petromyzontidae; genus Lethenteron; species Lethenteron reissneri. The sequence goes on from NC_083814.1 coordinate 3,628,929, forward strand.
ACATATAAGCAACTTTATCAAGTATTATCGAGACTAGCATTGTCAAGGTGAGCCACTGCATATGAAGAATATGCCATTCTTAACTTACCAAGTTTTCGTACGTTGTAAACATCCACATTGTTTTCATAAGAGCTATCACGGTGGAAGTTGTACATCGCGTAACTGCAAACATAAAAAACGTTGTTTTCAAAATGAACATGTTCATATACTGCACTGGTAACTCACATACTCCAAAGCACAGTTCTGTATTCATTGCGCAGAGACATCCTGATTTTTATATTGGTAGAACACACGGGTACATCATGCTGATCACATTTGATAAAAGACAACTGAAGTCTTAATACCTAATTTCAATAAATGTATTGTCTGCTTAAAACATGTGCATTTTATTTGAAGATAGATTCTTTGAATTAAGAAATATGTTGTATAAAATCAAATCGTATGCATTCCTCAAATAATTCCACATCTAGGTAGAAACGATCACGACTCATTTTAATGATTGCAAATTATAAAATAACTGTAATATAGTGAAGACGTTAGCTTCCTCGCAAAGAGCAATCAATATAAATTAATATATTTGCTCATGGATTAAGGTAAACACGTGACTGTCATATATTTGCCTCAAAGTTCAGCTCCACGTCAAATGTGTAACTCATTGGTGTCCTCTCAGGCAAGTAAATGTACGACTTTTCTGAAATGTATTTCTGGTGGTTATCTATTGAATGGGTTGCAATTGCCTCAAATTCTGCTGATTATAGGCCACCCAACGAACATAGTTCCCCCTGTTCACCCATGTCACCCACCACCTTTTGACTCGGTGACAGATTCATATTTTACTGAACCAATGTACTGTATTTGCCTCCATTTCATGGATTGTCGGCGGTATGAAGTGGCAATGTGTAACGTCACGTGCTTTACCTGTCATCCACCGCCGATGATTTTCGGAAGTGGCGCCACACCAGCAGGGATGCGCCGACTATGAGCAGGACAGCCGCTGGGACCGTGACCCCTACGATCACCGCTACCTTGGAGATCCTCGAGCAGTCATCGTTGTACCAGTAATACGCGTCTTCATCCGGGCAACTGAAATTGGACATTATTAGAGTCTTGAAAAAAAAACATTAAGCTGAAATTACATTTTTGTTAATGTTTACAAAATATCGTTTAAGAGCGTATACGGTGCTGTACACTTTTAAATGGCTGTTTGTGAACATTATAGGTGATCTTGAACCATCTTAACAAAATATTGAGTGATTAGTTTTAGTTCTTACTGTGGTGTCGTTGCCTGAGGAGTACTTTCTTGAACCGATGCTGTTGTTCCTTGTGACTCTGTTGTCCCCGTTGTCCCTGTAGATGTAGTTGTTGATGGCCCTGTAGAAGTAGTTGTTGATGGCCCTCTAGATGTAGTTATTGATGGCCCTGTAGATGTAGTTGTTGATGGCCCTGGAGATGTACTCGCCGGTGTCCCTCTAGATGTAGTTGTTGATGTCCCTGTAAATGGAGTTGTTGATGGCCCTGGAGATGTACTCGTCGGTGTCCCTCTAGATGTAGTTATTGATGGCCCTGTAGATGTAGTTGTTGATGGCCCTGCAGATGTACTCGTCGGTGTCCCTCTAGATGTAGTTGTTGATGTCCCTGTAAATTGAGTTGTTGATGGCCCTGCAGATGTACTCGTCGGTGTCCCTCTAGATGTAGTTGTTGATGTCCCTGTAAATGGAGTTGTTGATGGCCCTGCAGATGTACTCGTCGGTGTCCCTCTAGATGTAGTTGTTGATGTCCCTGTAAATGGAGTTGTTGATGGCCCTGCAGATGTACTCGTCGGTGTCCCTCTAGATGTAGTTGTTGATGTCCCTGTAAATGGAGTTGTTGATGGCCCTGCAGATGTACTCGTCGGTGTCCCTTTAGATGTAGTTATTGATGTCCCTGTAAATGGAGTTGTTGATGGCCCTGCAGATGTACTTGTCGGTGTCCCTCTAGATGTAGTTATTGATGTCCCTGTAAATGGAGTTGTTGATGGCCCTGCAGATGTACTCGTCGGTGTCCCTCTAGATGTAGTTATTGATGTCCCTGTAAATGGAGTTGTTGATGGCCCTGCAGATGTACTCGTCGGTGTCCCTCTAGATGTAGTTGTTGATGTCCCTGTAAATGGAGTTATTGATGGCCCTACAGATGTACTTGTTGGTGTCCCTCTAGATGTAGTTATTGATGTCCCTGTAAATGGAGTTGTTGATGGCCCTGGAGATGTACTCGTCGGTGTCCCTCTAGATGTAGTTATTGATGTCCCTGTAAATGGAGTTGTTGATGGCCCTGCAGATGTACTCGTCGGTGTCCCTCTAGATGTAGTTATTGATGTCCCTGTAAATTGAGTTGTTGATGGCCCTACAGATGTACTTGTCGGTGTCCCTCTAGATGTAGTTATTGATGTCCCTGTAAATGGAGTTGTTGATGGCCCTGGGAATGTACTCGTCGGTGTCCCTTTAGATGTAGTTATTGATGTCCCTGTAAATGGAGTAGTTGATGGCCCTGCAGATGTACTCGTCGGTGTCCCTCTAGATGTAGTTATTGATGTCCCTATAGGTGTAGTTGTTGATGTCCCTGTAGGTGTAGTTGTTGATGTCCCTGAAGGTGTAGTTGTTGATGGCCCTGCAGATGTACTCGTCGGTGTCCCTCTAGATGTAGTTATTGATGTCCCTGTAGGTGTAGTTGTTGATGTCCCTGTAGGTGTAGTTGTTGATGTCCCTGAAGATGTAGTTGTTGATGTCCCTGAAGGTGTAGTTGTTGATGGCACTGTAGGTGTAGTTGTTGATGTCCCTGAAGGTGTAGTTGTTGATGGCCCTGCAGATGTACTCGTCAGTGTCCCTCTAGATGTAGTTATTGATGTCCCTGAAGGTGTAGTTGTTGATGTCCCTGTAGGTGTAGCTGTTGATGGCACTGTAGGTGTAGTTGTTGATGTCTCTGTAGTTGTAGTTGTTGATGTCCCTGTAGGTGTAGTTGTTGATGGCACTGTAGGTGTAGTTGTTGATGTCCCTGTAGGTGTAGTTGTTGATGGCACTGTAGGTGTACTCGTGGGTGTCCCTCTAGATGTAGTTATTGATGTCCCTGTAAATGGAGTTGTTGATGGCCCTATAGGTGTAGTTGTTGTCGCTGTAGTGGTTGTAGTTGTCGGTGTAATGGTTGTAGTTGTCGGTGCAATAGGTGTAGTAGATGCTGAAAACGAGTTTAAATACATTAAGATTATGTATATACCTTTGGGAATGTTATAATCCTTAGTTTCCACATTTTCCTTAATAACTACACTGAATATATATTTTCATTTTTCTCAAACAATAGCATGAAAAACTTTAACCTTGCATAATAAAAATTGTAAACTGACATCTTTAAATAAGAATAAAAACATATACTTGCAGCTGTAAATAAAGAACACTTGAATGTGATTAAATGTTTTAGTGTTCATAATTACATATAGTAAATATATAAAATAAGTTCAGTGCTGAATTGAATACACTGGTCAAAATAAAATGTAAATGCTGAATATTTGAAATAACCACATTATAGTGAAATATGGAATGTATTTTTGTTAATCGGAGGTAAATTTTACTTACATTGAGCTGTCGATCCCACGATAAGCAATGCCAATATGGCACCGGCGATGATGCTTAAAGTGAAAAATTGCTTCTCCATTGTAAAGATCAGATGAGAAAAATACTCCCGTGAAAAAACCCACTAATCAATCAATTCCTTTGTTGAAACCAAAACGATTGAAAATCCTTTCTTGAGTTGATTAAACTGTAGCTCTTTTGTCAGAACAGATACGCTTTCTTACATACAGCCAATTTATATGAGAGAGAGAAAAAAAACACCCAAATGTTGAGGTTGAAGTTGTGTGTGTGTGATCTGCCGTGCTTTAGACATTTATATAATCCCAGTGGCGCAATAAACTGTGCCCCTTCACTCAGTAGTTAAGGGGCTTTTTGGGTTTTATGGTTGTCAAATGTTAAAAATAGTTTTATTATTTTGGTTGAACGCAAATGTGTTGAATTGCACGTCATTATGTTGCGAAAAAAAGGAAATGGTTTACTACAGTAATTGTTTAAAAATGTGCATGCGTTCACCTCGTGTACTGGCTGTAGAGAAATATAAATACATTTGTGCAAAAACCTGTATGATCACAGCTACTCTTTACTACTGCGGTGTGTCAGAGGCAGATTTATAGTTCTTCAATTAAAAAAGTTTGGTGATTGGAAAAAAATATGGTGTATGTTATATATGGTTATCTTATTCTAATCCAGACATTTTGTTTTGCAATTTTAAACTCCAACTTTGCATCTCATTAACCATATGAATACAGTTAATGTCGAATACCTTTCCTATTAAAACTCCATACCAAAGTAAAATGTGTTTAGTGTATCGGCCTTTCATACTTTTGTCACCCAGCAGCATTCGCTTAAGCATGTAAACTCTGGATCAGTTTGTTCAGAATTTTTATTTGATTTATTCTGGAAAAATCCGATGAGTTATGAAGCTCTTTTTTCACAGACATCCTTACGGATCTCAGCAGTCAGTTGTATATATTAAACAACTACTTATGGTTTACCAGCGATTATTCGTGAATGCTCTCTCTCAACACCAGTGCTTTGCAACAAAATCACCGAGGTGTGACAAGGAATTGTCGGAATTATAGGAAAGGAAAGAAACCTCAATCCCCCACCCTCCACCTACCGTCCTCCAACCCTTCTCTATTGGACGCAGGGCAGTACGGCAGCAGACAGCCATCAGCCCCCATCTCCCGGCGCTCTCAAAGCGCAGATGGGCAAACGGACACGGAGACACACACAGCAACAGAGATACACGGACACGGAGACACACACACACACATACATGAATACACACATCGAGACACATAGGCATGGAAACTCGGAGATACACACAGACACGAATAACACTCACATTTGGGCAACAATGTGTCACGCATTTCTAGACAATGCATGTGTAAGCAAGGTATCGTGAATTATCTCAGCTACAACGCTAAGATTGAGCGAACTCAAAAGTGTGAGCCCCGTGAAATGAAAAAAGCTGAGTTAGTACTACTCTACACTATGGGCTGTCAGTGCAAGCACGAGACTGAAAAAACAACGCCGATAAAGTATTTCAGTGGAACTATTGCGGGGGGCGGGGGGGGGGGTAGCATTGCGCATAAGTTAGCACACTGTGCTATGAAAGGACAACAAGTTAGATTCCTAGCCCCAGCTAATATGATCATTGAACCAGGCTTGGAGCTGTTGCTTCATCAAACCTTCCTGGCCATTGCAGTGAAGTATGGTCAAGTTCAAAAAAGGCTTGTGAGGGCCTTGATCGAGCAGTGGGTTGACAAAGGGCTGTTGAATGAATGAATGCATTTTGAATGATCAGTGAATGGAATAAGTAAATTGTATTACTCAGAATACTCTACGATAGCACTCAGGGAGGTATTATGAGCTGTGATCTCGAGGGAGGGCACACTTATCAGTAGAATCTGGTGACAGCAATATTCTTTAACAGCTCTGACACTGCTGATAAGCTACAGAAGAAAAAACAATGCAGTGCAAAGGTTGTGCGTTTAACCAAATTCTGTTTAACAGACTGATTTAGAGATATGGAATGGAAGTAAATGTATTTATTGATTGCCAGAACTGCTTTACTACAGCACGCGGGGAGGTTTCATAAGTTCGTATTAGTCTCCTCTCTGGGACCATTTGACACTCACCAAACAAGTTGTACAGAAACAACTAGCCATCACCTTGAGTCAATGACACATCTAATCAGAACATGCACTATTGATGAAGTGGTCCTCAGGGCCACAACGTCCAACAAGGCACCGGGTTCCTAACGAACCTGTGTCCCAAGTTCCTAAAAAACCTCAGACTACATAGGACAACAATGCCTTGCAAACAACTTCACAGTCATACACAGGACAGACAAATTCCAGACAGAATTGACGCAAGCTAAAGTTATCGCCATTTTGAAATCTGGAAAGCTGCAAAAACTCACCCTTCAGCTATAGGCCAATATCCTTCTTGTCCATCATCTCCAAGCTGATGGAATGTGCCGTGCTTGCCAGACTTTCTCCCATTGTCAACCCCCATAATGGATGGAAGCCTGATCTTCAAGCCCCACGGTTTGTGAAAAGACCAAATCAAGAATCGCCCTGCTGCAGACACTTGCAGAAACGACCCGGAGCGGCTCAGCTGATGTGCTGCAAACTGCTGCCCTTTATTTTATCTCCTCAATGACATATTATTGTACTCCATCATAGTCCAGGAGCTCGTACACTAAATTGCATAGATGCACAGCTAAATAGCACAATGTTCATCATAAACGTATCACTCAAACTGACACCAATCAACCGATTTTCTATTCTGATGAACATTCTGCCACAAAATAGCCAGATACATGCAAACTGCACGGGAGTTTGCAGATTTTCTTGCCAACAAGAACCTTCTCTAACACAGGTTTTTTTGGGGTTAGATCACGTAAATATAAATGTGTCATTAAACCCACCACCACCTGACACAGCCAATAAGTAAGGTTTGCCACATAAACAGAACATGCATATTGACTAGTACAGCACACCGGTATGTGTTGGAGAGTAAATTCACAACACTAACAATTTGAGTGCGACGTTTTTGGCCAGTAATAACAACTGTCATCATCAGGCAGCAACCAGATTTGTGGAGAAATCCTCCTCTTTCGTTCCTTAAATAAAGAGATAGATGTGATAGCGTCACCTGTGAGTCCTTCACGTGCGGAGGCTAGAGGGGGGCAGGGGGGATTCATGAATGCATATATTACAATGGTTATCCACGACTGGTTGGATTATTCATATGGCAATCAACGGACAATATGAATGAACATTATGCATGTACATTGGTCTTGGACCTCCTGTCGTTTTTGTGCACTGAAATAGCAGTACCAGTTATTGTCTGCTCACAGGTAATCCCAATTGACGTATGGTGACCTGTATAGGCATGCATTTAAACAATGTATTATTTGATGATTCGCTTCTAAGCAGCACTTCCAAGTCTGTAGCTATCTGAACGGTAAAAATAATATTTATTTCTCTAAATTTCTATAGATTCTCTAATTAGTCTTGGCCAGTACTAACTAGTTTTGCACAGAACTTGAACATTATCATGCTGATCATTCCTCCTGTCTGCCCAACATAGCATTTGCCACAAGCGCAATTAATCTGGTACACACCTGTTGATAGCTTCGGTAAGGCATCATTCGTATTTTAAAATACCGTACATTGCGGGAGTAACTGATAAACTAGCCAGATCTTTGGAAAAACAAAACATCCGAGTCAGATTTGGCATGGTACATAAATAGTTAAATTTAAAAAGTATGGGGGCGGCATGTCTGAATATTAATTTCAATAATTAAGTAAAAAAAACACTAAGCGCCCCAGGATCACCGGGACCTGGACCGGTTCTTTAAACTGAATCTTGAATTGTCACACGAGGCGACCTCTGTGTAGAATATCTCAGCTCGTTAGGCTTCGTAGGTCCGAAGATATTAAGCGTTGGAGATGTTAAAGAATATAAATGAACAATAATGGCAAGTTCCATAAAAGTGTGTAATAAAAATATGCAACAATAAATTTAGACGTTTTGTTAAGAGTTCTCCATACAAACTCTGGCACCCCATTAAATGCAAAAAGCAATACCGTACACAAACTCATTACGTGTTGCCGAACAGCATTGTGGATAAAAAAAACATAAACAGCGCATATTAAACATTTTAAAGTATGATTTAGTCTAACAACCAAAATGGTCATATGTCAAACTTTCTAGACAAGAGTGGCAACTGAGACAGATATCTGTCAGAGCCAATTAATCAGCAACTTTGCTTGCTGCGGCTCTAAGTGCCGCTAAGCATCTCCGCTGTCTGTTAACTTGCGTCCAGTTAAGATGTCATCCACGTCACCCTTCTTGCTCTGCCCTCCAATCTCCCCAGATCGCCTGACTCCTCCGCCTCCGTCCGAGCAACAGCGCTGGCAATGAGTTGCCCATAAGTGAAGCCCCTGTGGGCGATGTGCATCGATAATGCCCGCTTGGCGGTGCTGGTAGTGGTGGTCGTGGTGGTGGTAATGGTGGTGGTAGTGGTGGTCGTGGTGTTGGTAATGGTGGTGGTAGTGGTGTTGGTAGTAGTGGTGGTAGTGGTGTTGGTAGTGGTGGTCGTGGTGGTGGTAGTGGTGGCGGTGGAGTAGCGGCTTGCACGGTATGAACTCGGCGATCCGAGTTCGATTCCCGCTCATGGCCAACACCAGTGACGATTATCTCAACCGGTCCTGGGTTTCAACGCACCAAGTACTCAAATGAGTACCTGGTGCATTGTGTAAACATCACCCCTAGGAAGACAAAGGCGGATCGGGTGTGGTGCTGGCCATCCACCCCCTCGTAGTTCCGTACCAGCCTTCATAGGTGGTCGCTAACAGCACTTGCCCCTACAGTCTGTCAAGGTTACACGGGGGTATTTGTCTTTGCTAGTGGCTGGTGTGTGCCCAGTGCTGAGGTTCTCGAACGAGTAGTCTGTGGCACGTGGTGGAGATGCCTCAGTCAGCAGCAGTAGCAGCAATATGAGGAAATTCAATTTGGATTCATACAGCGTCTAAATGCGACCCTTATCTATAGCTAGACACTGTACAGAAACAGCGACCCGATAGACCCACATAGAGACCCATAGCGTCACATGGAGACCCACAAACTCACGTGAAGACTCACAAACTCACACAGAGATCGGCACAAGAGAGTGGACATCTATTTAGCAGATGAGAAGGGAGAAATAGGTGAAAGGCTGAGGATAGGAGATAAGTGAGAGGGAGGAGAGGTGAGGCCGGAGGTAAATAAGAGGTCGGGGAGAGAGAGGTGAGAAGGAGGTTGTGGGGTGAGGGGAGAGGGTTGCGATCAGAGGCAGAAGAGCGAAGGCAGGGCGAGGTGGGGGAGGTGGGATGGCACGCACATCCCAGAGAGGGGGTGGGGGTGAGAGGGAGGTTTGGAATGTCAGGATGGTGTGGAATGGTCGATGCGGGAGAGAGGAAACCAGGTGAGACGAGTGGGAGAGAAGAAGGAGTGAAGGAGAAAGGGGAAATTAAAAAGGGGATAAGACTGAAAGGATTTTGGAAATAGAATCAGCAGCATGAAGGCTTTTACAAAGCACTTGGACACCCACAAATTCTGTCGCATAAATGGCTACGCCATACTCCTTCCAGGGTGCTTCAATTTTTTGTTTAACATTTCTGAGAATTTGCAACAATACCAGAATAAATGTGCTGCCTGGAGACCACCTGGAGAAGATTCCAGGCACGCGTTGACAACGATGTCGAACAAGTGGAGACTTTAATTTTTTGAAGCTATTAACAGATTTGTTATCATATTAGTGTATTATCCGTTCTTTTGTTTTTTCAAAAAACGATAGTCCCATATAAGTGTTTCCATTTTTTTAAAGAACCCTGCATATTGTTTGGAGCTCCAATGCTTGCAGTGCCAAGAACTATTTCTGAAGTCACTTCAAGAGGCCTCTTTATCCAGACTCAGACGTCGTCATTTCAGCTGATGAAGCTCATTGAGCAGAGCAGCTCTTGTTTCGGGGCGACCACAATCCGAGATCGTCGACGCTGGCGGCAGTTACGGGACAACGCAGGGTGGAGGGAAAGAGCAAAGAACTAATGATTATATATCAAAATCAGAATATTTATTCATACTGGAGGAATCCGATGGACTATAAAGTTATTTTTCACAGACGTCCAGTCGGGACAATGCAGAAAGCTACAACAACAAACAGGACAAAAACATGATAGGCGTGCAAAGTATAGGAAAGGTGAGCAAATCACTTACAAATAAACAAACGCTTTCTGTTTTACCAGGTAAAGCCCACTGAGCTATAAGCTGGAGGGAACACAAAAACAAAGATCCCCGTATAGCCTGAACAGACTGTTGGGGCACAAGTGCTGTTAGCGAACACCTATGAAACCGGCACGGCACACGAGGGGGTGGGGTGGCCAAGCACCACGCCGATTGCTTTCGTCTCCCTGGTGGCGATGTTTACAAACCGCACCAGGTACTTATTTTAGGCTGAGTCGACCTAGGGGGGGGGGCTAGGTAATCGTCACTGATTTCAGACGTGAGTGGGAATCGAACTCGGGTCGCCAGGTTCGTTGCGCAGCACGTGAACCGCTAAACTACCTATAAGAATAGGCTTAACCCTTTCTGACAATAAACATGTGTTAAGATGTTCAAACAAGAATTAAGTCTGCATTAACCACAAATACTGATGGTGAACATGCAAACAAAAACATGCTCTGGTAATATATGTATTGTCTTTGGAACTGATTGGGTAACACCAGAGACAGCTTTCCTTAGGGCCTCGTCTCAACCAGTGGTAGACAAGAGAACGCCAAAAGGCGAACAGCACAAAGACAATGCCACTATCAGTGCATTAATAGTTTGGGGTGAGCAGCTACAACATGGGGCCTTTCTTGCCAGTATCAAAGTATGAGAATAGGTTTTACCCTTTCTGCTGTCCATCTAAAGCTCATCTCACTCTACTGCCATCTGCTGGCCTAACATAAATTCTCACAAATTCCTGCACGTGCTCACTCCTTGCTTCCCAAGAGATGGCACTGCTTTTTGCAAGCCTTAACAAACGACGAGTTGACCGTGAAGGGGAAACCTGAGAGGTTTCGACACCGCTTGCTACTAAAGCTAGAGTGGAACTCAAGCTGGTGAGTTCATAGAACAGTGCACTAACCATTGCGCAAACACTTGGCCCGACGATTTAGAAGGCAACAACAGCGAGACCTGTGTCTAAGTATGAAAACATAACAATAGATGTTACCCTTTATAGAGCATGTTTTGTTTCCATGCGCACGACAGGTACGTGTGGTTAATGCACACATGATTCCTTGCAAAAGGTTTATATTTAGTGTTTGAACATCTTAACACCTCTTGTTTGATTGCCAGAAAAGGTAAAACCTATTCTTTATTTTTCCAGACATGCGTCTGCGTGTTTGTACGGTATACATATGTGTGTATATTATATGAACAGATTTGGACATATTCCCATCAGTGAGCCCCTACGGCGGGCAAGGCTGTGTTGGCTGGGTTATGTAGCCCGCATGCCCAGCCACCGCATGCCCAAGATGCTTCTGTATGGCCGCACTGGGATGGAGAAGAGATGGAGCTGATGCAGTACGGGAGGATGTGGATCTTAATGGTCTTGCCGACGACTGGTAACAGCGGTGTTAAGATAGGCCTCAATGGAGGAGGCTCGTGAAAGACGCTGCTGCTACTGGGCAGTTGGAGGCAGTCGCCCTCCGGCAACAACGGAAGGCAGAGGAGCGACGCTCACAACAACGAGCGGAGCGCAGGGCTGATAAAACGAAGCAAGTTGGCACAGTAGGGGGCACTGCTGGTCCATCTGCCAGTCATCTTAGTCAGTCAACCCGTGGAACCTGGGTCTGACCCGTCACCCGTCAGCGAGCCTTCGACACTTCACGTGGCCTCAAAGTGCACCTAACCTGGCACAGGCACCGCGGTGACGTCACCGCCGTACTGTATGGGTTATATGTGTGGGGAGCGGTAATGCAATTGTTATCGCGCTGCGCTACGAACCCAGAAACAGAGTTCGATTCACGCTCGCCTAGGTCGACTCAGCATCAAATCTGAGACAGACAAAGGCGGCCGGGCGTGCTTATGCCCACACCACCCCGATCTACTGAGCCAGTAAACGGCAGAATATGAAGTATCTGCGATGTCCGTTAGGACATAACTGGCAAACCCATGTTCAATATACGAAGGACACCCAATAACCATGCAACGTTGGCATGTTGCTGGACCAATGTTGGCCCAGCGTTCCATGTTTATTGAGACGGTTATTGAAGGCGGAATATGTTTTTAGTTGAGATAAGTGGATGAGAGCAGATTGGAGTGCTTGTCATGAACAAGCGACAAGAGCGCACTCTGGTGGTGAAGTCTGTGCACGGATAAAGATTGCCAGCAACTGCTGTGAGCGCCGAACTAACGGGACTCCAGGCCGATGCGTTGATGTCAGCTGTTGACTGTGGACCGGTTGAATCTCCCACAGAGGTCGGCAAAAACCTGCAGCTCCGGAGCCACGTGCGGCTCTTTAAGTGACTGCTTCGTGACAGTTATTTATTAGGAACCACAGTCTTGTATTCACGTGCATTGTGCGGCTCTTGAAATATTGAGGGGTTTTTTTGTTAACCGAATTCGAAAGAAAATGGATCTTCTTGATATTTTGGTTGCCAACCCCTGATCTAGCAGTCAGGATTCCATCTGTTCCATCGGTTTACAAGACCAAACTCAGGTATGTTTATCAGTCAGCCTAGGTCTATCAATTCAGTGTATTATACCGGAATGCAGTTTAACACAATATCACAAAATCTCGGGACCAATGAAGTCCTGCCACCCGAAGCCAAAACCCAATTTCCAGACTGACCAGGTCAAATACTGACAGCTGGCAACCCAAGATTGGCTATTGTCGTCTCACTTCTTCATCAGCCATAATGTATTTTTCAATGCGTAATTGTTTTAGCAACATACAGATAGAAGTCCTATCTTTGCTGTACTATTACGTCACTCAATGAGTGTAATACAGGGTGTTTTAAATAGGTAGACCCGATTTGAAATCGCTATATCTCTGCAAGCACGAACCGCCCATGAATGAAACTCTTACCACTTGAAAGGGCTGGGCATAGAGTTTAAAATGATTACCGCTAGATGCCTCTCCCAGCGCACAAACAGCCCTTAGCCTCAGTCATTCGCAAGATGGTGACCCCGCAACACAAGGCATTTTGCGTTCTGCATTTCAGCAAGACTGAATCCGTAATTGCGGTGCAGCGTGCGTTTCAACGGCGTTTTGGCATTGACCCACCAATGTACCGACAGTTTTAGGAAGCATGCTGTTTATGTAAGGGGAAGAGCACATGCAGGGCGACCACCCACCTCAGAGGAAAACGTGAGAAGAGAGGCGTTTGGGATGAATTTAACTATCGTCTCGATATTCTTTGGTTTTTTGGTAAAGTCACGTAGGCAAAAAATAATAAAAATGAAAACAACTAAATTAAATCACGAATTAAATAAATAAAATGAAAAATTAGAACTAAATTAAATCACGACGTTTCGGAAGCAACACAAGCCTCTGTCTTCAGGTGGAACCGCCACAGCAATATTACGGTAGTGAATAAAGAGAGCTGTTTAGAGACCGTGATTATATAGTGTAAAAGGGGGGGAGGGGAGCCAAGGAGTCGGGGGGATTAGCTGATTAATAGTTCAGATAAGGGTAAGTGTAAGAGAAGTCAAGTAGCTAGGGCATAATGCTATGGGGGGGAGGGGGGGTATTGGGGCACTATTGAAACACTGTACATCAAATTTCTAAGTGATGGTAGTGTATACAGCTGGGAGTAAAAGACTGGAAATATGAATAATACATGTAAACTATGAAGCAGCTAAAGTTTAACTTGGTTAATGACATCCTTCCAATGATTGCTCAATTTGAAACCATCCTCTCGGTTGAAGTTATGTCTATGTTTATATATCTGGATGGCTTCATGGACAAATCTTTGGTAGTATCCAGAAGGCTTGCAGAGAACTTTGGTATCGGAGAAGACAATGTCATGAGAACCCGCCGTGTTGTAACAATGATCAGATACGGCAGAAGAATTGGTCCTACCGTGTTTCAAATCTGACTTGTGTTCAGTGAATGCGGTCAGATATGTCGTTTCGTTTCCCCGATATAAGTCACCACAAATGCAACTCAGCTTGTAGACACCGGGGTACTGTAAGTCAGGAATGACATCCTTTACGGATGGGATCAGATCACGGATTTTGTGTACTGTAGTGAATCGGACCTGGATCTTGTGTTTGTTTAGAATTTTGGAAATCGTTTTGGTAACGCCTGCTATGTATGGCAACGTGATGGTTTTGATTGGAGTCTCAGGAGGTTGTTTCTCCACGATAGAAAAACAGCTTTGCGGATAGTGCGGTCCGAATATCCATTCATCTTAAGGGCCAAGTGTACATGTTCCAATTCACTGGCCAGGTGGTGTTGGTCAGAGATGCAGTGGGCCCTATGGTGCAGTGTTTTGATGAGGGAGTTCTTTTATGCCGGATGGTGGTGGGAATCAGGCTTCAGATAGGAATCTGTGTGGGTGGTCTTCCTGTAGACAGAATGTCCCAAAGAGCCATTGGGCCTTCTCTCAAACAGAACATCCAAGAATGGTAGCTTGCCATCCTTCACCACTTCCATGGTGAACTTGATGGATGGGTGTATGGAGTTAATGTGGTCGAGAAATTGGTTCAATGCTGGTAGGCCATGTGGCCAAATAACGAAAATATCACCCACATATCTCTTCCACATGGAAAGACGCAGGGCGGAAGTCTGGATGGCGTCTGTTTCAAATTTCTCCATGAAAACATTGGCTATCACTGGTGGCAAGGGGGAACCCATAGGGGTACCCTAATTTTGTTTGTAGAAGGTATCATTCCAGGTGAAGTACGTGTTGGTGAGGCAGTGGCTAACCCACGCAGGGACATCAGATTTCAGTCCATGTTGGACTAAGTCTTCAATTATTGTTATGGTGCCATTTATAAAAATGATTATTAAAACTTGATAACTCATTAAACCGTTTTTAAATTTTCGTGTAATTGTAACATGTTGCCATCGTGAAATATACTGCTTTGAAATTAGGGCTCATGTTTTTAAACACCCTGTATGTATTTCATAAGTATTACTGCAATTTTATTAATATGCTTGGTTTTACCCAGGGAAAGCCTCGCTTCATTTCGATGATTCCTTTTTCAGGTTGGTCCTGCCAGGTTTTGCAAAAGGGGACAATGATTGCCATACAATTAAGTAATTTATGGGTCATTTTGATCATTTGGCATTAAGAACATAAACAAAAATAACATTGCTAAACTAGTTTTATCTATAAATAGTCAATCGGAGCAACAAACCTCCAGATACAAACGCCTGAGTAAAAAGAAAAGTTAAATATATTTAGTTATTTGGATTATTTTAGTTATAAGTATAGAATGGACCTCCATGTCATCTATAGTGTTTTCCATCGTATAGTCCGTACAAAAATGTTAAATTTCAATATCTAGCCCTCGAAGATATAGAATGTACAAAAGCCACTCTTCTCACAAATCTCTACATATTACTATAGATGTGAAATTGTGAAATCTACAGAACAGCTGTAGAAGTATTGTTCTATCATCACACATATTTAAACCATAGTGACATGTAAAATGTAACTGACATTCATAAAAACGTGATAGCTAGTTTTGGGTAGGATCACACTTTTCTTTCCATTTATAGACTTAGCTGCACTGCACCACCACAAATACATTTACTTACAAGTGTTTTTACAGCATGCTTTGTGTAAAATAAGCATTCCCCCCCAGCTTGCACAGCTTTAGTTCCAATAGGTCAACTTATCGATAATTCTAAAAGTGGAATGCGCAAAGAATCTCTCTGTACAAATGAGGAAGTAGGTAAGTGTACATGAAGTGATGGTAACTGGCTTATGCTGTTTTAGTACTGAACCACTTAACTTCCCGAATGCATTGCTGTGGTGGACTGCTATGATTTGTTGACATTTCAGCCGGGGTGAACGTGTCTCTACCGTGATGCATTTGGTCTGGTCCATATGCCGGAAATCTGTTCTGTTTAGTACGCTGGTGTTGGGCAGCATGACTACGGACGGCAGAAACTCTGGGTAAAGGCGAGAGGGCAGCTGCTGGTGGAAGCTCAGTGGCCGCTCTCACAGACTCGATCAGAATGTTGTAATTAATATGAAGAAACACAAATCCCAACATTATTGAGTGGTGTGGGGTCGAGTTCCTTAATGTAACATCGTAAACCAAAAACAGTGTTGGCTTTCGCTTTTAATAGTTCTTACATGAAAGGGTTTTAGGTAAACTTAGGTGTGGCAATGTACGAGGGAGGTGGGAAGCCTGCCCATACAACTTTCGGACAGGACGCATCAGTAATGAGGTGTTGCCAATTGATAGCCATCATTGTTTCCCATGGCCGTTTGACATGCTTTCCCAGATACTCTGTACCTGCGACTAAAAAATGGACATTTTAAACTTACAGTTTGTTAAAGTTGTATTGTAATTCAGGCATTAAGATATTATTGTATAGCAGTAAATGTCAGTTAAACACGTAGTCTTTCGCGACCAATATTATCCATAATAGAGGTTTTTTGGGTTAGAAAAAAAAATGTGTCGTTAAACCCACCACCACCCGACACAGTAAATTAGTAAGTTGTCACTTGGGGGGGGGGGGTGGTTAATGCATTTTTTGTAATTTACATGTATGAATACATCGTTATTTATATACATACCTTAACCGCCCCCACCCCTCTGGTCTTCCCACCTGATTGGGTCACAGGATGACGACATAACATTTATCCCTCTATTTAAGTCCCAAGCAGGGGGATTTCTCCATAACTATGGCTGTCGCCTGATGATGCTGGTTGTAATCACCGGCGAAACGTCGTACTTAAATTGTAGATGTTGTGAGTTTACTCTCCAACACACCGGTGTGCTGAACTAGGAACGAATTGGCATGTTTTGTTTACGTGGCAAACCTTACTAATTGGCTGTGTCGGGTGATGGTGGGCTTTAACGACACATTTATATGTACGCGATCTAACCCAAAACACTATATTTTGTAGTAAATATGCTTGCATGGGGTTGACAATCTTGATTTGAAGCATTCGTGACTGCAGGGATTCATACTCTTTAGTTCTTTCGGTAAAGTCACGTAGGTAGAACAAATAATAGATCACGACGTTTCGATCGCCACACAAGCAACCGTCTTCAGGTGAGAGAGAAAGACGGCTGCTGGGGTTGACAGTTTAGCTCACTGCAGAAGAATGTTCATGAAGCAGCAGCATGCTACTCAGGTACGTCATCTGCTGTAAAAACAAATGCTAATCACAAGGTCATGTTTTTAGAAGCAGGCCATTGTGTGTGTTTTAAAGCCTACGCATTGAATTGAAACAAGAGTGCTTGCAGAGACACAACCGACACATCCAACTACGCGTTTTTTTTTCCAGACACAAGAACATGACACGCTAAAAGTAATGTCGAACCCCTTTGTTAAGTCAACTATTGGATCGAGGCCTTCCCACACAGGTGAACCCAGTGTTAGAGTGTTCTGGGCACTGCGCTTATAAACCAAGCAACCTGAGTTCCATTCCTGGCTGTGGCTAACTTCAGTGGCGAATGATGTCTGAACTCGTCCTCAGCCCTCCCAGCATAGTGAAATATGTACAAATAGCTACAATGGCAGAGTTTCGGAAGGCCTCAATCCAACAGTGCTCACAATCTTCTGGGTGTGAGCCGAGTGCTCTGCCACAGCTCCTACTTGACCAATGAAGAGAAAAATACACGATTGAAATATTTGTATCATGTCAAAATACAAACAAGATAATAGTTAATAATAAATAAGCTATTCTCCCTGTAGTAAATAGTGAAACAAGTAACCTTGTTAATGATGCAGTGGGTGTTGCTGCGTTGCCTTTTACTCATGGAATGGTAAAAAATAAATCGCGAATGAGACCTAACGTAGCCACGGTAAGACAACCTCAAATACCGGTGTAACTGGCTAAAATAACCCCTGCCCCGATTAAACCTCGGGTATAGTTTGGCCCAGGCCAGAGTATACCCGGGGGGATAAAGTGTCCTAGGCTAAACTAGACCCCCCGGGGGTTTAAACTCGACTGGGCCAGACCATACCCCTCCAGGCCAGAAGATGCCCCATGTGAAAGTTCAAACGAACTTCAATCGATATCTAAAAAGTATATAAATGGAAGTAAGAATCTCAATTTGATTAATTGAAGCATTTTTAGGGTTAGGGATAGGATTAGGGACAGGTTAAGGGTTATTATTATTATTAAAGTTTTTCTGGTTGAAGCAATCAAAGTCTATGTGTTTACAGTTTTAAATAAAATGTTGGGAAAATTTAGTAATTCATGTGTATATCGCTCAACACTATTACTATCATGGGGGTATGATTTGGCCGAGAGGGGTATAATTTGGCCGAGGCCATAATATACCCCAGAATATAAATTGGCCTCGGCCATAATATACCCGGGTATAATATAGCTTAGACCATTTTAACCCCGGGTATACTACGGCCTGGGGGTATACTACGGCCTGTTACACCGGTATTCCAAACTAAATATTAGTCATGTCAGCCATGAGCAGGTATTGCATTGTTACAAGTACTTCTGAAGGGAAGGTTCTCACATACCTTTAGTAACCTCTCTCACACAGATCGTAGCGACCAAACGAACAATGCAATAAATACAGACAGGGCTCGTATACAATTTCAGTTAGTTTTGTCATATTTGTAAAATGGAGCTGAAAGCTTTTTTTGTTTGTTAACTATTCAATGCAGTGACGGCAGGAGAAGCTTCCACTCTCAATGCAAAAACCCGAAAGCAAACAATGCGATACCAAAGCTATAACGCCTTTCTAAAACCTAGACGCAAAGGTCGCATTCCGAATTTGCTCTTGGCATTGCGACAGCCGCGCACGTGTGGACAATACCTTGCATGCCCCGTATGGGACGTGTTTGATAAGCCACGTGTTGGCATTTATGGAATGTAACTGAAGTTGAGTAGTCTTTGTGAAATCATATGAGTGGCACTTGAGAAAATTCAACATACTCATTGTTGAAAGATATAAAGACGTAAATTAAATATCAATGTAGGTCTCGCTCTACCGTCTTTGCCCAGACAAACAATGGCAGTATATATTAATGAATAAGCATTAGTTTAGTCCAGGGGTCGGCAACCAAAATAACAAGAAGAGCCATTTCTTTCCAATTCGGTAAAAAATTCAGTATTTCAAGAGCCGCAATGCATCTGAGTACAACGTACTCATCGTCAAGAAGCAGCCCGTAAAGAGCCGCATGCGGCTCCGGAGCCGTAGGTTGCCGACCCCTGGACTTTAGTCTGTATGGTTTATAATTATATTCTGTCAAACTACTACTACGTCAGTTAAATTAATAATTATCGTTGTTTTGGAGAATATACATATACATTTAACAAGCAATGTCTCCTTCCAACATCCGTATTTTCATGTAAAAAATGATTTTAACTGGTGTATTATATAAGAATGTATTTATTTTTATGGATATATGAAGGAGAGGTTATGTAATAATTTTTCTACTGCTAAATTACCTAAATCAGCACACTACTGCAGTTAGTTTATTATAACCACATATGCACTGGATTCAAATACATTATCAATGGGTATTTAATGAATACATATATTTTGTTCCTTATCAATTACCGCTAAACATGGCTATATGATCTAAATTCATAAAAAATATAAATGCATAAAGATGTTAATTCATGCAAGGTCATTCAGTCTTTTGCTCTCAAAATGGTGATCATTACCCCATCACTACTACCAACTAATTGGAAAACGCTCTTCATCTAAGAAAATGAAACGTCACAAAAAGACAAAAATCCCCATTTGACATACACAAACTGGACTGGCAACTGAAGCCAGCGAGCACCAACTATACTACTGGTCGGTACCTAGGATGAAGAGGAGCCGGCACGATGGACCACTGTCTTAGTCTCCCCCATTACTTATATTTACACAGTCTATCGCTGAATAATTTTACACTGAGTCAAATTATAGGACTGGGTCACCCCAGGATAGGTACTGCAATTGCCCTTGATGATGACGGCACCTGGCCGCTTTGGGAATCGTAGCGAAATGCGTGAACAATTGCACCACCGTTTCCCACGGAAACTGATCTGACGTAATTTTTTGGGGAAAGGCTGTTTCACAATCTGCACAGCCCCGTAAATGTACCTTCTTTGCACAAGGTGCACAAACGACGGTTATATAATGTATCATGTGTTGGCGAAAAACATTGGTCCTGGTAATACAATACTGTTTTGCGCTGCGATTGAGATTTTTTTGTTGCTATCAAAGTAATTTTTTACAAAGTGTGGAAATTAAAAGAGGCGTTTTGCTTCTTGAATTAAATACTGAATGTCGAGGCGCAGAATGAGCGAAAGAAGCGATTACATTTCACTGTGAAAGAAGCCTCTATTTTAGGGAGTAACCCAATCATGTGTGAATTGCAAGTGAAATTGCCTGAAAAGTTCAGTTCGTTTAGGCAAATAATGGAGTAAAAAACCAGTGCAAATGTTGGGTAGAAATTTATTTAATAAACATTTAGATTGCTATGGAATTTAATATCACTTTGAAAAGTATTTTGTTTTCGAAAAAGTGGACTATAATGTTGAACGGGAGGCACCTCTTGGAAATAATATCAATAAAACTCAACTAAACACAACTGCAGTAGTCGTGCGATAACCGTGCTGTGGCACAGAACAAAAACACGACTGTTTTAATATTGAGGTATATTATTATTATTACGCTATACTTTGAACGTGTCGAAATATGTCAACTCTTCCAAATGTCAGTGAAAAAAAATTGTGTTTATGTGACACACAAAAATCTAAGTTCGAATTTGTCTCTACAAGTAATGCATGATGTAAGCAGTTAATTTACTTCAAATCTGCACATTTTGCAGTGAACTTTCTGTTGGAATACATCATGTCTTTACACCTCAACTGGGTGAACGTGTTGCCACTTGGAACAAATCAATGCACCCATGTATTGCAAACATTTTCTTTTGAAGCTTACCCATGTTAGAATCACATGGGCATACCATGTATTGCTATCAAAACATTAGACGTTTTTGCGCAGTTTGGAGACTTAAAAAAAATATTCCATTACAGTAGTGCATTTCTATACTAATAGAGCAGTCACGTTTTACGTTTTACACCGTGTATGAAATGCACTCAGTTATGTTTCTATTCTTGCACTTGGCAGCAGTATGTTGAGCAGCTAGATACCAATGTCTGCTGCTAGCCACGAGAGGGTTTCAGGATAGAGAGTTTGTGTAGTTTTGCTATTCCTCCTCCATTGAAGGAGTGCAGGACTACAGTGGTTCACTAAATGGTCCATAGTTTGGGTTGCATGGCCACAATTGCACTTATGTGCCTTAAATTTTATTTTCAGTAATCATCAACCTGATGATGTTATGATGCGGTTGATGGTTACAAGTGTTTTCGAGGAATGTCAAAACCAGGAGGTGCAATGGTTGGGTCTCAAATTAACCGTAGCCTTTCCGCTGTAGCCCACCTATCACAAGTTTTCGTGTTACCTTAATCACAACTAATACCATCATCTGGGCGAAATGGATGGTGTGAACTCAGTTATGTTAAAAGCAATACATTCAGAAACAGGCAGCAGAATTCAATAATTTTATTATTATAATTACACAAAAATCACATGACTAAAATAAATGTAAAAAAAATGTTGATTACAATAATGGGTGCCACATTTTGAAAGTAAATTTTAATTTTCTGACGTGATAATGTGTGTGGATTATCATTTTCTTAAAAAAATATTAAGTTTCAATATATTCAATGTTGTCCATTTCCATGTGTGTATTTATATAAGCTTATCAAAAATTGTTAAGTGGAGAGGCCGCGCTTTCAGAATATTTATTTGAAGTTGTGGTTGTAATTTGTATAGAGATAAAGAATGTATACAATAATACGACTAAATTCCTATATGGAACATTTCAAAGTGAGAGGTGTGTTGTAAGAGAAATACATGCATGCTATTACACTGCAATATAAATGTAAACATTAACACAATATGACATGTTATGGTTGTCTTTTAGAAAGAAAAAAATACTCAGG
Source organism: Lethenteron reissneri (assembly GCF_015708825.2). Lineage (NCBI taxonomy): Eukaryota > Metazoa > Chordata > Hyperoartia > Petromyzontiformes > Petromyzontidae > Lethenteron > Lethenteron reissneri. Next base: position 3,650,740 of record NC_083814.1, read on the forward strand.
GACTTACTGCAGTAATCAAAAGGAATCCTGGTCTCCACAATGTATGCAATTTTTATACGCTATCCATGTGAAACAGAATACCATTATGAACAGTCATCATCTGTTCACTACTGCGTGAGTGATGAGATTGGCTCACGTGCATAAGTGACATGGATTGTGGCATCGGGGAACTGTGGGAAATGGTGGCGTCAAAAAGAGGCCTTCATTCAGCAGTTGATAGAACATGGATGCTGCTGATGATTACTTGAGGTTTATGCTTTCTCTCTCCCCCTTATCTATTGGCTTTCCATTCGTGTTAGTCCAAACGTAATCAGCTTAAGACAATGGCGTCAATAATTCAGAAAGCAGCAATGTATACATTTCGTACCTGATGGAATATATTACTTGTACCTGTGACCTGCGAATGCGAATTGTATATTGGTGGGATCTTTTATATCAACCTATTTTAAAATTGCTTTATTTAGTCTGCTCAACATTTCCATTATTGCAGCTGAGATTAGATTTGAACCTGCAAACCTTAAACCCCAGGGCAAATGTGTCAAGCGATTGCTTACTCAACTGTATAGTTATAACATAGTGCAATACATGCATCTTTAAATGTATAAAAGGTAATGGTGTAAGCATGGAATGTTTTCCTCAAACCACTGCTGGCAGAAGGACCTCAATTAGACGGAGCTCTCGAGGACCCCTCTTCAGTTAAAATAAGTAACGTTTAGAACCCATCACCATAAAAAATTATATATATCAAAATTGGCATCTCATTATTGGAATTATCTATATCAATAAGTATTTGCTAAGAACACGATATACAGATGTCAGGGGTGGGGCAAGCTTCTGACATTAATATTGTATGCAAATCTTTAGGTTGTGCGAGCAAATTATATATGCACTTGTCCGTATTCATATAAATAATTTTTAAATGTGGTGGTAAAATATTAACCCCCATTGGTTAGTACCATGCTAGTGACGATGGACTACAGATACCGAGTCTGTTTCATAAACTGTAATATGTACTGGCTGCACGTGTTAATATATTGAAATTCATGATAATTATTTTCTTCCATTGAAGCATACTTTAAAACGTATATCTTCTTTATAATTTCTCTTTAGATGTATCCCATTCACTTTTTTCCATAATTGATGGTCTTGGAAGTGTTATCTATTGTAAAAAAGGACATAAAATGTGTATCATAATTTAGTAAGCTATAAATAAGAAACGCATTCATATAAAGTACATTTTCCATGTGATTACAGCGATGTAAGGTGCCACATATGTAATGAAAAATACTCCAGAACTGTATTTGTATTTGGAAACTTGAATTCCTACATGTATGGTCAAGTTCACGTGATAGAAAATGTCTCTTTACATCTAAACTCTAATGTGTGCCAAAGCATAGCAATTGCCATGGTGACGTAATAACCTACTTCATTAGAGACTGGAACCTGGGCCACTGTATCTTTCATTGATGCAAGAAGAACATTCATATTTACACAATCTAACCACAAAAACGTTATTAAGTAGAATATTTTGATTTATATGTGCTTCTGTTTTAGCTTCAACGTCACATAATTAAATTCAAAATGGTAGCTTTCAGCACAAACTTAATATACACATTCACATTTCTCCATAATTACTCCCTTCACGAAAGTCATGTCAAAGCGTATGTCTTGCATTGACTTGTAATGTAAGTTTTGAGAGCTGTACAGGATTACCTCTCTTTTTAAATCCTTTATATTAAGTTCGCTTGCTTGCTTAGCACCGTGCAAATCTTTCGGTCGTTTTTTAACCCACTTCCCGTGATCCAATCGAGCTGACATTTTCCACACAGACTCGTTGTGCGTGACAATTAATGTTCGTGAAATTTTTTTTCCAAAATTTTACACTCTTTAGGACAAAAATATATTTAATTGCCAATTACTTAATGGTGCAATGCAATCATCTGACCCATAGGTGGCAGCCATCTCAAGCCAGAGGACGAGAGGACTCTAGCCGCTACGCATATAAAGGATTTATAGTGAAAAACTTTGTTTTTACGGGTTATACTTATTACCATATTGCGATGCAACCGTGTTTACAAAAGCTCAACCAATGTTGAACACAAATATCACTCACAGTGTAAAGAAAGCTAAGCTATATGAATCAGTGCTTGGCATTTTCAGCGATTATTAAAGCAGTGTAGCTGCAAATTCATAAAGAACAACTTTTAATCATCCTGTGTAGTGGATGAAAAATGATCTCTATGCATTATTATAGAATATTACTTTTATCTGTATGAACTATGTAACATATTGCGGCTTATCTCACCTTAGTATTGCTAATATTGTAAAGCACTGGGCTCCAGTTTGAGGGGATTATATCAGAATAATTGCTGCTTGACTGGCTGTCTTCGATACCACTTTGTGTTTTCCATGCTGAAAATATAATTACAACAAAAGAATCCGTCACTTTTTAACACTTCCCATACTGGACTGGCTAGGATGCAGCACAAAAAACGTTTTACTTTATATTTGATGGATGTCCAGTTATAAAATAGACATTATATTTAACAACACAAATAGAAAAAACAGAACTCGGATTCATGGGATGAACACGACTGATATAATGGAGTGGCAATAAAGGAGCCCCTATTTGCGAACTAAGAAAAGAAAGAAAAGCAGAGGGAGAAGAGACAAGGAAAGACAGAGAAAGTGAGGGTAAGGAATGGCAAATACACAGTGAGGTAAACAGCAATGACTTCACAAAAAAATGAACAAAAGGTATATTTAAAATAGACTTTTGCAAGCTAATGTTCTGCAGTCTTATCTTATATTCATACAGCGCCTTTATCCAAGACGCTTTACAAGGGTTATGAGTGGTATAATGAGGGTAGCTAAAAGTGATATGGTGGATAGGGATGGGGTATGGGGAGGGAGGTTTATTGGGCACTGTATTTACGGGGTTACCTTAGAGATAGAGGGAAGGATGGGGCAATGGTGAATAGGTGCGTCTGAGGGAGGAGCGGAAACGAGACAGGGAGGATGTTTGCTTAATGTGGAGGGGAAGTTTGTTCCAGTGAAAGGGGGCAAGTCGTGAAAAGGAGCGGAAACGGTAGATTGTGCATAAGAAGAGGGGGAACAGGTTCGGAGTATACGAGATTGAGAGCCCAGATGCATTTTAACGATTGTAGAATGTTGTTGTTCACAAGCATAACACGAATTTAATGTACATAGATATAAAGAAATAAGTGTGCACAACATTAAACTACTATTGGCCGTGGCATAAATTTTACTATCTTAAGACATGTCGCTTTTACAAATATTACAATGTGGCCCACCGATTTGGAAATTGCACCAGCTACTCTATGTGGTTTAGTCAGGTGCTTGGACGGTGTAATATAATTTACAAAGGCAGTCTTTACATAGAATATTGGTTTATAGAAGTTATACAACATTATGGCAAAGTTAATTATAACATTTTTCTGAGACAATTTAAAATCATGTTGAAAGTCACACCGTTTACAAAATTGGATATTATACCGCAGTTTGCGTTCATTTCCACAATGGTGATATGGGTACAATGTAATCATTTTATTTTGAGACTGCATACAGGGAGACACTTTGATTTCAAATAATTTCACCAGTTAGGGAGAATCAGTGACGTAGCACTCCATGGTGAGGGATTTTCACCTTTATACCCAGTGCAAGGTTACGTGGACCCCTGAAAAACTTGCTTTGGTGGACTTTAATTTCACCACTCTCTCAAACTCCCGTTCCCGCAATCTACCGCGGTGTGTCTCCCGCACTTTAAAAAAAATTATTCGACTTTGAATACAAATTAAAACGTTACCGCAGAGACGTGCCCTGCGGTGAGTTGTGAGAACTGATCTAGCTCTCGCAATTGACCATTTATTGCAAAGGAAAGCATATATGTTATCTCAAGCACTATTACATATATTTTAGAAAACAGAATGAACAACAAGTTAATTGAAATTTGATTCACTTACATTTGAAGTAGGAGAGATTCCCGTCCTTACTCTCCTCGTCTCCAAAATCACTACATGAAAAAGCATGACAATAGTTTAAAAACGCTTTTGTTTTATCCAGAATAATTGTGTTACCTGTTCATATTAATAATTGTGTGTTTCCTACAAGAATGTCACGTTGCATGGGCCTGACCTTGTCACGTCTCGCAAATGAGGGGGGGGGGGGCAAGCCTGGTTTATGCTTCCCTCACCAAACAGCACGAACCAGCAGGGTAAAGTATGGCCACACAACCAATCTTGACGGACAAGACGTGAGGATGTCTCATCCAAACAAAGAGCTGTACATTATTATTAAATTCTAGATTTGAAGCTTTGGTGACTGAGCTTTCGTGAGTATATTAAATATACTCTCGCTCTGAATCATTCTGAGAGCTGAGAGTTTAGTGAAAATTGTGCGCATTAAAAATGTGTATTCGCGTTTCCACCACGCGTTCAGAAATCCAGTTGAAATAACCATTTATACAAACCTGTTTCCACTTTTAAATATCTTGTAGGATCCAGAAACTCGATGTCTCCAGAACACAATGATGGCTATTAAGATGAGGAGCAGGCCGCCCAGGCTTCCGAACAAGATCCCAAAAAAGGCTGGTGACGTGATAGTCAGGTTTTCACATTTAGTCCCAGTATAATGGTAAAGACCATCTTGGTTGCAGCTAAAGAAATGAAATAAGTGACATGAGTAAAATGCGCATATTGACACGATTACACGTTGTTTATAATTATTTTGGGACATTGTTTAAAGAAAATTAAGATATGTGTACCACTTCAATAGCATTAAAACATTTAGTTTAGTGCACAACAAAACGATATATATTTATATTAAACACGTTATTTGGTGATGCTGTTAAATATTTTTTGTTTGTTTTAAGGAAGTGTTATTGACGAACATTCTAGCTTTGATTTTTCATATTCAACTGTCAGATACGGGTTTTTTTTGTCAGGGTGGAAGAAGAGTCCAAACACCCTCTGCAGTGGCTCTATAGAGCTCCCTGTAACAGTGGCTGGGGCAAGACATTGCAAGGCTGGATCTGTGCGCTTTCTCCTTAGTGTTTATGAATATGTAATGATATACACAATTGAAGTAACATTTTTCACAGTGAAACTCACAAGCACACTGGCCCAGTCTCTGTGTTTTCGCACTTCCCCCCATTCAAGCAGTCGTTCTGCTTGGCACAGGGGGACCGACACTGGATGCCGACATTGGGAACGGGAAAAGGCTGGTATCCAGGCAATGCCGTCTGGCACACCACAGCCTTCAGCAGCTCCTCCCATGAAACTGTAACACATTTCCCTCCAAAAGTTAAAATCAAGATTCCTTCATTGTTGGTGCCCTCCCAAATGTGGAACAATATTGCGTCTGTTGGGTTACAATGTATACCGTCTCAATTAATTTTGCATTAATTATTTGCAAGGTAAGAATGTAATGTTTTTTTAAAATATATATGTAAAGCATATACGTCCAGAATAGATTATATATAAAATAAATAGTTGACCTTGCTATTGCAAGAATGCTGTGTAAAAAAAACTTTGCTTATGATACTTTTTGCACAGGATTTGATAAGTTTTCATATTGTATTGGTATCATCATTGTTGTGCTGTGTTACTAATGATACAAACAATTAATAATTCACGCATATTTCGCGAATCGGACATATTGTTAGATTGAGAACTCGGAGGTGCTGATACATTTTGCGCTGCTGCTCATGCCTTTAACCCAGGCACCCCCTGTAAACATAGATTTGTAGCCTCAGTGGGCTCTCATATGGTTATACAGGATATTATTATAATGATGCTAATATATTGGAAATATCATGAATAAAATAAGTTTAACCAATAGAGTCAATCAATATACGACACGTCTTACATCTCCGGAGGGCATATCATTAGCCTGAAGCCAGGAGGGAGGCTTAACCTGTTTACTTGTGAGAAATACGTAAGTTTAAAACACTGTGTTGTGACAAGTGACGAATCCTTACGTATCTGTTGCTCAGTGACGTTGAGTAATTGTAAGCCCTCGAGCATGCGTTTATTTGTGGTGAATAACGCATAAATTTTTTTCTCAAGAGACCCGTTATAAATGGAGAAGACATGGACACTCGTTGTGTAATTGAATCTAGCTGTGCTGTTCACATACGTTGTTGTATTTATTATGCTGAAAAAAGCAAAAAATGCAACATATCAATGCAACATAGCAAAATGCAACATATCAACATATCTCAGAGCAGACCTGATTACAGGCGTGTATATGATGAGGACTTTATTTGTGGAAAGTAAATCTATTCCCTGGACCAGAGTTGCATTCATCCAATAGCAAATACGTTAACCATGAGTAGTGCCCACAGTACCACAAGAGAAATGGTACAATGACATTTAAGTGGCGATCCATGACATTTATTCTGGTAGTTTACACTAAAACACGTTAAATCAGATTACTGTTACAAATGTCTGACATCTAAATGTGTGTAACATTGATAATAACGGCTTTGTTTTAAATGATGGCATTCTGCTTACCTCATTTTTTCCACAGAGCAGTCGTAGTAATTTGGTATTATTTCTAATTTATTGGAAACCTGTTGAAATCACCAAAGAAAATGGCAAAAAGTTAATTGATGGTATAATTATGAACATCTCTAAACCATGTTACTAAAGGAAGAGGCAACCCATATATGTAATATCTCTCAACCTGTAGATATTACCTAGGTGTCCAGCCGGGTGCAAGAGTAGGCCAAACAACCCCTATATGGGCTCGATAGAGCTCCCTGTCAAAGGCCTTTCTCCCAGCAGTGGCGTGAGCGAGCAATTGCAGGGCTGCGCTTTTACTTGCCTAGGCTGTGTCGTGGGCAGTTTGAAAATAATGTTCGGCTTCTTTAATGAGGAAAACAACTGTAAAGTTACTCCCGGGGGCACTACCAAAACACGATGTAGTAACCTCACTGCACTACCGCAGTCACACTACAGAAATGTCACCAGGCTGAAAATCAGTTAACATTTTATTCTTCTAAAAAATGAAAATTTGCACCGTTTTCAACACTCTACAAACGTATAGCGAACAAGATAGCGTGGCTTTTTTAGGTTTCACCTTGTTTTTAAACAATTTGCACATCACGATTACAGTAATTGCAAATACTATTTTAAATTAAGCTTAAATTTTAAGCAACGTTATGAATATTACACATTTTACTATTAACATCTAGACACAGTTATCAGCGTTGCCTGAGCTCAGTCACTTGATTCGTGAAATTATTAATTGTTAATGTTTCCTACATGCACACATATTAAGAAATGTGAGCTCTAATGTAGTATTGTTAGGATTTTGGAAATCAAACGTATAATGTATTGTGTAATGGGTACAGTCATGATATTTTTTTTTATTAATGCCTTTAAGACATCAAAATAAATTATTTGACTCGACTTTAGCACCTCAGTGTATTTATTCAACAGTAAAGTTGAAATGATGTATGTAATCTGCTCTGATCCCGACAAGTCGATTGAAAGTACAATAATTCGTTTCGCTGTGGAGAATATAAACAACAAAATAAATAAGTTGTAAATTATTGAAACGAGTCCAATGTTTCCTTATGTTGAATTAATAGAGGGACAGAAGGAGACATTGCCTGCTTATGAATGTAGTCAATTGCAAAGCATGACAGTAAAATAGCGTGCAAATATTCTTCTACTATTATATATTAAGCCAAGACCTATGTCAATATTAGAATTCGCTTCTGTCAACATATGTCGACACTTGTATTTACAGCTGTAATATGGATATAAACGTGCCAGTAACTGATCAACCGTTCCGTGGACATTTCTGTATGTATGTTGAACTTCTTTCGCACTGTATGTAGCCGTGCTAAAAAGAGGTGCAAACCATTGAGTACATTATTTATTCTTTTGATGGTTATGAATACTATAACATTTTACAACAAAATGCCAAATATTCATTCAAAGAAAAAAAATCTCAAAATGTTTTTAAAAAGTTACTCACATGATCACGGAATGAATCTGTATCATTTATTATGTCAGGATTCTTAAACCACATAGTGAATTCCGCCTTCGGTGTGCCTTCAATAAAAGATACGTACGCACATATTAGCACCGTTAATGATTCAACAATACAATTAACGCAATCACATATTTAATACAGGAATGCTGACTTGGAAATCCAGAGGTCATGGGTTCGATTCACGTGTGGCGGGGTAAGTGTGGTTTAGCCCCACATCTTTCCAGGTCTTCTCTTCTGTGTAAGAGCATGTTTTTTGTTTGTATTTTCACCACAATTATCTGTGGTTAATGCAGACATGATTCCTTGCAAAATGGTTTCAGTTTGGTTTTTAACATCTTACCACCTGTTTTGTTGCCAGAAAAAGGGGAAAACCTATTCTCATATTTTATCAGAAAGTGGTACTAATTAAGTAATTGAGGAGTGATAAAACTATAATCCTTCAATTGCGAGTAAAGCACTATACCCAGAGTGACACTTTGTTGGATACTGCAGCTGGACAAATGATTGCTCGAATTAATGCACTTCTTTCAGAACCTTGATCAGTATCTATTTTAAATTCTTAAATATTGTTCGTGCCTTTTCAAATGAGACACAAGGCATAACTTTTCAGTTATAGAGAAAACATTGGCAAGAGGCGGAAACTATGTTAACAACTGTGCTGTAACTGAGAAAATATTCATCACATATACTCAATCCACTGCTGAATAAATGTATATCCGTGTTGTCATCGTCATCAATAGTCACTTGATGTAAAAAGTCTGCCTAGGATCTGTGCACGAGGTGATTTAAACGTTCCACTTCCAGAGTGGACAAACTCTCACACGCGTCCCTTCTCTTGGCTGCCAGTCCATTATTAGTCTCGACCACCGCCATCATCCCTTCTAATAATGCATCCTATCCAAGCCCGCTCATTTCTCTTGACAGTCAAAATTGTCTTGTACCTCTTTTGGTCCCTCAATGTAATTCTGAGCATTCTGTCCTAACATTTTAGCTTAAGTATTTGTAAATAAACAGCCCATGATTACCTTCTTTAAAAGTGGCACCGACGTAGCTGGCACCATACTGGCACTTGTCACCTCTGTAAGCAATCGGGCACTGACAGGTGGCGGTACAGTTGACATTGTTGGAACACACTCCTTCGTTCTTGCAGTATCCAGGAGTGCAGGCAGCTTCCTTGCAATTCTCTGCCACACACTGCTGCCCAATGTCTGAGAAGTGACAGACATGCCAAACGTCACTTACTACAAGTATACCTGCTCCACATTGTCATTGATACATTTAATGGGTTAATTTATGGGAAATGCAAAGTCAATTGTGCACACAGTACAGCCTTATATCTTACAGTTGTATCCATCCTGGCAGACACACTTGAATGAACCCGGCAGGTTCTCGCAGATTTCAAACAGAGGGCATGGGGAATTCCCAGACACACATTCATCCACGTCCACGCATGCTTTATTGACGAGCTTGTATCCCGCGATGCACGAGCAAGAATATGAGCCCACGGTGTTATGGCACACGGCCGCCTCGCCGCAGGCTTGTTTGTCCCCAGGTTGACATTCGTCAATGTCAAGGCAAAATGATCCATTGTCTGCGAGACAAAAGAAACATACATTTCCAAACCAAGAGCCATAAGCTCGACATGCTGTGCCATTCTTGCCACACCCAGCCCCCACTGCACCGGCACTGGCCACTGCACCACCAGGAAATTTGAGCCTCTAGCCACCACTGATTGTTTTATTTGAAACAATTTGGCTCCACATTCAGGTGATGCATCCCTCAGAAGGGGTGTTCAGGGTAGCCACCTCTCCTGACCCACCCGCCCCACCTTGGTACTGAAGTGTTCACAGCATTACAAAGTGTTTTCTTCCATGTCTACCGTCAGAAATGATATACAAATACATAGTATGCCAAATAACGTAGTTTTGTGTTCATTCACAGACATGTATGCATATTCATCTTCTTGGTTCTTTCAGTAAAGTCACGTAGAAGGGAAGTAATAAAATAATAAAAATAAAAATAATAAAATAATTCTCACGACGTTTCGGCCACAACGCAAGCAGCCGTCCTCAGGTGAAAACCAGGTCTGTCGAGGCGACAGAACCAAGAAGATGAATCCCTGCAGTCACGAAAGCTTTAAATCGAAATGTATGCATATTATTACGTGTATCATGTACAACTCTTGCTGGGCAATGCTTGTTGGTCAACACTTGCTGGCGAAGGCAGTACCACAATACATTGCCTCTGCTGCCGACAATGAAGCGGATAACCAAATCGCTGTGCGGCCATTCCCATAGCATCTCTGAAGATAATCGAGGTTGAGCCTGGATAGTACTTGCCTGGATAGCCACCAAAGCATAACAGATACCATAGGCTGCTTGGACTATATATTACCAAACAGTATTGTAATTACATCTAATTTACAAGAATACTAATTTCAAGAAAGTGAAAAAGACCATTTGAATTACATAGTCGCATACTTGTATGTGCTCAGAAAAATCTCTATTCAGTGTGCAATTGTCACAACTTGCTTTTATTTTTAAAAATACTTTAAACAACTATAAATAGTTTGTAAATGTGTATTTTTTTCTATTTTTTTTATTGTTTTCATTTTATGTTGAGCATTGATGTGACGGCGCTTTGGCGTGGAATATTTGTGCAAGAAAAGTGACGTGTATGTAAAACAAAATTGCAATTAAGCTGATTTTACGTAGATCAATAAAAAGGGTTGTATTTCATCAGCAATAAACACAATTCACATGCACTCACATGTATAACCGATGCTGCAAGTGCAGTTGTGGGAGCCCTCTGTGTTCACACAGATAGAGTTTCCCAAGCATGCAGGTGTGCCACTCTGGCACTCGTTTATATCCTTGCAAGTGCGCCCATCCGGTTCCAGTTCATATCCATGCTTACACGCACACGTATAGCTGCCCACTGTGTCCATGCATAACCCATGCAATGGATCACACGGTGTTCTTTTGTCAGCCCCCACTGATGAATTGCACTCATTGATGTTGACACACGCTGTTTCGCTTGTACCATCCGGGATGAATCTGAAAATCAGAATTGAAAGTTTTTTTCCCACATTGAACAAAGCGTTACATATTGCAAGTTATGTTTATGCTTTAAGCAAATATAATTGCGGCAATACTATCTAAAACATATGATTAGTGGAACTGGAAATTAATACGAAGGTACCAATGACATGCAAGATGTAAATGCTGTAGTTCTCATGTGGAATACGCTTTATTATTTAACCATATTATTAAACCATTTGAAAGCAAATGGTTTAATAAGTCTGTGTGTGTTTGTATGTGTATGTATGTGTGGTGGGGAGTTGTAGTGTAGTGGTTAGTGCGCTGCGCTACGAACCTGCCGATCCTGGGCCTCCGCTAGGTCGACTCAGCCTCAAATTAGTAACTGGTGCGGTGTGTAAACATCGCCACTCGGGAGACAAAGGCGGCCGGGCATGGTTCTGGCCACCCACCCCCTCGTGTGTTTGTGCCGGCCTTTATACATGTGTGCGCGTTTGTGTAAATGATCCTACGTCACCTTTGTCTTGGTGTACATGTGTGTTTGTGAAGTCTAGGCCTAGCCGAATGCACGGTAACCATTCGGAAGTGACTGCTTTCTGTTAACGATTCATATTAAAATCAACAATTTGATACAGCATATGTTCCGTTAGTTTAATAATGGGTAGTGTTAGGGTAGATATTTGATGAAATGAAAGAATCATAGGAAGTGCAGAGCGTATGTACAGCAATACGCGATACAGGTAGTGATAGAAAACGGACATCGCGATACGGTACTGAGAGAAAACGAAACTAGTAATCGGGTAGGGGAGGCACAACTATTTCCGGCTATGGGATTTTATCTTGAGTTTGTTGGGAAATTGTTCAGTTTTTCTGACATACGAAAAATTCGGGTTATGGATCGTTCTTGGGAACCTAACCCTTCCGTAAGTCGGGGACCGCCTGTATATAATTGGCAACAATTTGGGCTTTGGCCCTTTTTCATCGCACATAAACCAATGAAAGAAGGGCCAGTGCCCAAAACATCATGAATTAAATGTTTTCTGAAAAGGCATTGTTATTAATGAATGTTAATTGTGCTTATGCACCAGTGCCAATGCAGCAGAATCACCAAATGATGTTCACAAAACGTAACCATTTTGTGTGAACTTTTGGTAATATCCAGAAAACAAAAACCTGCCAATAAATGTATCTACATCACCCCTGATTATGCAATAACTACTCTGCACAAATTCTAACATTTAGCTTTTTCGTTATTAAAATTACATTATGCAAACTACTTATATGTGCTGGGAGAATACGTCATGCAAAGATACAAGATACATACCCCTCATAGCAGACACAGATTATGGAATGTTCTGCAGTTACGTGGCAGGTCCTATTGACACCACATATATCAGTCTCACAGGTATTATTGTTTCCTGAAAAGATAAAATTATTATTGTTAAGAAGTATGGAATTAAGTTGTATGCTGAAGTGCATTATTCTATGCATGGGGAATCAGCTGATTAAAATATGCACACTAAAACTAAATGTTGGTGGGAAAGTGGTTAAAGTACATTGTCCTTTTAAAAGTACATTTGCACGTGTTTTTCTGTTGTGATTTTGTAATTTTTCTAATTTTCAGAAAGTATTTAAATGAAAAAGGTCGCCATTCCATGACGTTCAAGGCGTACTAGTAGTGCATATTTTAGTGAAAAGATGTTTTACTAGCTTAGAAGTGTAGCTGTGGCTGTTAAGAACATACCAATGCATATGACCCCATTTCCTGTGTAACCAGTCTGGCACTGGCACTGAAAACCGCCATCATAGTTTTGGCAGAGTCCAACCTTCTTCGAACAGTTGTTTTGATCTGGTCGGTCACACTCGTTGATGTCTTCACATGACAAACATATACAATAAAACAGATGTGAACCATGAATAGCATTGGCATGTAAAACACTTTAATTGGGAAAACGTATCTTTGGTGTGCTTTTATTGAAATTAAACCTTGTGGAGTAAAATGTATTTCAAAGAGCAACTAAAGTGGCATTTATTTACATTTAAATTAAGGACAAATAAGTGGAGCACGATGCAGTGGAATATACTGACTTTTTATACCCTAAACAATAAAGGGTAGCATTGCTGCAAAGTTTAAACCTCTGCTAAAAGCATAGCTTAGCACACGCCTTTTCTATATTATACCATATCGCATGGACTGATGCTGTTTTCTGACATAAGGATCTCTGCGATGAGTTCCCTTAGTTGTGATGTTGAATTGGAAGGCATTGTTTAGGGTATGATTTAAGACTTGATGAGAATGTTAAGTGGAATGTGCAGTGGTGGTCTTGAGAAATAAATGAGCATGAACTCTTATACGAAACATTTATTTGCGTGGTATGACCCAATACATCAATTATGAAACTTATAAGATGTTTACAATGCCAACATTTTTTATTTGATTTGAGCGACTATTTTCTCAGCAAGTGCAGATGTAGGTTACATGTGATACTGGTGCCATTGAATTACCTGAACAATCTCTGTCCACGTCAGTCTCGTACCCTGTTTTACAGCTGCATGTGTATGAGCCCAGCGTGTTGGCACAATCCTTTTTTACTGGACAGGGATGCTTCTCCGTGCATTCGTCAATGTCTGAGATATGACAAATGTGGTTCATTCACATTTAACACCCAAAAAATGTAAACATGTATTATTTCATACAAACAGTAGGCATCGTCAAATATAATGAGGTTTATTATTGTGACTAGGTTAGTGTGCTATATTTATCATCACAATACCTGTGCAAGTTCCAATATTCATTCTGTATCCTGCTTGGCATTCACAGCTAAAAGTACCATTCTTGTTGATGCACTTTTCCAGTTCCTGACATGGGTTACTCAAACATTCATCAATGTCTGCACAGAAATAAAAATCATCCATTCACATTACGCGCATGCTGTAAGTTCACTGCAACAGTACAACACCAGAGTGGTGAAGTCAACAAATAAAATACCACCAACACATCACACGTATTTTAATACACAATGAAACATGTTAAAATAACTGAACTGTATTCCTATAATGGAGAGATATGCAACACATATTTTTTTGTAAGAGGAAGGAGAGTTGGCAAAGACACATTCCTTCCTTCCTGCCACTAATATTACTTGTTAAAATGTAAGTAGTAAAGCTTATACGAGTCCTAAAGTATAGTTATAAGTATTTTAACTTTAAATGTTTTCTGTTTTGGATCATAGTGACATTACTTACCATTGCAATGAGTGCCATTTCCTGTATATCCTCTGGCGCAAGTACAATAGAAAGAACCTGGAGTGTTCGTACAATTTGTACTTGCACTGTCACAGTTGTTAAGGCTATTATTACCACACTCGTCAATGTCGTAGCAGTTTTTGCCACTTCCAGCGAACCCTGTTTTGCATCTACAGTCGTACGAGCCATCCGTGTTGATACATTCGGCATCACTGTGACACGTGTTATTGTTGGTGTTGCATTCATTTATGTCTGTAAAACAAAAGTTAATTTTGTTGAATTATTCCAACAGTGATATCAGTGTCATGTCATTATACGAAGAATTTAATTGGAGCGGTGCATACCCCGTGTATTGGAGAACGGAGCATGGAATGAGATTTATAGAACTACTTCTGATATTCTCCCAATGGTAGATGCATTTACTCACATCACCTGCTACAGAACAATGCTTGTTTTACAGCTGTAATTTATACAAATGTGTATATACCCTTTGGTTCTTTCGGTAAAGTCACGAAGGTATAAAGTAAAATAAATCACGACGTTTCGGGCGCACAACACAAGCGTCCGTCATCAGGTGGGAAAGCGTAATGCGGACACTTGTGTTACACCCGAGGTAGGAAAGCATGATGATGGATGCTTGTGTTGCGCCCGAAACGTCGTGATTTCTTTTATTTTATACCTACGTGACTTTACCCGAAAGAACCAAAGAGTATGGATTCCTGCAGTCACGAAAGCTTCAAATCAAAAATGTGTATATATTTGTTTTATTATCAAATGTGATGGGTTTTTTCTATCATTGGTGACACTGAGCTAAGACAATAACGTTTCTACAATTGAAACCCCAGTTAATTACAGGAGGCTGTACCAATTGGAACCCATATTGTTCAGCAGTACTGGCTCAGTGGTCTGACTCGGCCACCTTCTACGAGTTTGTTGAAAGTGGCTGGGTTGCAACCCAAATTCCAGATTCATACCATATTCCAATGGATTAAAATATATATAATTAACCTGGACCTCAGCCGTATGTGCATGTCCGGGATCAAAATAATCTGTCAGATATAGTCAAAATATCATTATCTGTGGACGTTTATTCAAACCGAGTCAGTGTCTCCAAGCTCAATCAGAAGTGGTGCAGTGCTCATCACTATTGTAGGCCCTGAGCCAGAAAAGGACATTTCGCTTTCCCCTGATGTGAGGAGATTCTCTCAAGGAGAACCATTGTTGAATTCTCACAAAGGGGTACAAATTCAGACATCCATAGACAAGTGAGATATACATAATAAGTTATTTTTTTTGTTACCTGTGCAATTGTCTCCTGCGTATCCACTTTTGCATATGCAGTTGAAGGACCCCTCAGTGTTGTTACAAATGGAATTATTCCATAAGCGGCAGGGATCGTTATTGATACGACACTCAAAGATATCTGTAGGGAACATACAGAAGGCTTATAACAATTTGAAACAACTTCATTTTGTAATGTTGAAATATAAACCCCCATTGTGTAAAAAGATTACTTTATAATATAACAAATATATGAATAGTACATCCAGGGATACATTTTCTCAATTTCCCAGGGAGTATTTTTTAGCCCCCCCCCCAACTCCTAACCCCCTGCCGCCTTCAACAGCAGTAGTGGGATACGGGAATGGGGACATTTTACGAAGCTCAGCCCTAAACAGCTCTGGCTGAATATATTCCATTTAGTATGTACATTTTTCAACGACTCATTTTTGTCATGGCAGTATCAAGCAATGTTGGCTTAATGGTGTCATATTAAAATAAGACACAGTGTATTTGTACAATGGTCTTTTTAAAATAGGTGTACAAATAAAATCCAAGTAAACATAAAATCCTCCAAACAAATGTAAGCATTTCGTACCATAACAATACTTATCGCCATCTCCTTGGAATCCATTATTGCATCTGCACATATAGCTCCCAGGTGTGTTGACGCAGTGCCCATTTGTTGCACAAAGAGAAGAATTCAGTGCACACTCATTGATGTCTGCACACAAGGAGACACCACTTTTTAGCCATGGCACTGGGTGATCATATTGGGGCACATTAAAATTTCTTGAAATCATATTATTTGGGTCTTTCGGTATAGTCACGTGACTTTACCGAGAGACCCAAAGAATATGAATTCCTGCAGTCACGAAAGCTTTAAGTCAAGATTCTTCAAATCACTTAAGTCTTGGTTTGTGATGCACTTCCTTCGTCAGTATTACATTTATTGATATCTCTGTGTAGATGCATGCATCTCATATGCATGTGTAAATTTCTGGGATCTGTACTTAAAGTTGGGCTCACCAGAACCTAAAATATCCATTATCATTAGCAGGGGAGGAGACAAGTGGGGCTCACATGCCTTTTCTAGTGGAATTCCAACCTTACTGACAGCACGTAACACTCTTATTGGCTTAAGAGGACAATAATTGCCTTGTGGTACTTTTATATATAAGCATGGGAGTGTTTGCGTGTGCACAACTGTGTGCAGATAGCAATGGTGTGTTTCATAATAAATGTAAATGATGAGAAAAACAAAACGCCATCATAACATAATAAGAGTACAGGACAGAAAACCATAAAGTTTCCAACCACGTACAGACAATTGTGTCCAAAGCACACAGGCTCTGTGCATATATAAAAACAATCATAATTTTCTGAAAAAGTGCATTGTGGTCCTCTTCTCTTAGGTCACCATCAAAATACATTTAAGCAAAATTGACGAACTTACAGGCAGCAGTGATTAAATTTGTCCACAGTTGTCTATCACTGTCACCTGTCACATTTGTTCATATTTATTTTGTTGGTGACCTAAAGTAAGAGGACCGCAACGAATTTCAAGAAATGCCGATGGTATTTTCTTTTTTCACGGAGGCTGTGAGCTTTTTACAAATGTGTGTGTGTTGTTTGAAACTCATGGTGTGTTTGTCAGTGTATCGTACGAGTCACTGTCAACAACACAGCATTGTGGAAAGAAAGGCGTTCAGGCTGGTGTGTAAATGGCTCTGCCATTTCCTTGTGTGCTGTGCAATTTTGAAAGTTGGTCACTTAGAACATACATAGGTCTCTATGTTTGTATGTCTTTGTTTGTGTGAGTGGGAACAACATGTGAATGTGGTCTATATCTTGTTTTCAAATGCCTTACGCAAATATTGGGTTTTTTTTCTCATATACACGTTTTGTAATCAAATGACATGAACAAGAAACAGAGTACATCCAATGGTTAATAATACACACGCCAAAAGCTGCTCTTGCTTGACGTCCAGTATAGAGAGCACGCAATAAAGTATCTTACAGTTATTTAACTTTTTCATAAAACCTTTGTTCTGTTGTATGTTAAACTAAGAAGATCACACGTCATAAAACACACAGACACACATCTGTGAGCATACCAGATCAAACACAGCTATAGCCCTTGACCTTGATTCGTAAAACTAACAATGTTGATATATATTTATCCAGAGACGTTTACTTCATAGCAAATAAGAAGTCATCCAACTTTTTCCATATACAACATTTTCTTGCCAATGGAATTTCTCATCAATATATCCCATACAGCACCTTCACATTGGGAGCTGTTTGTGGTGCTGATGCTGTATCCTTTTGTGCAGCTGCACTGGTATCCACTAAGCGTGTTTTCACATGTCTGATCACACACCAGTGGCTGTGCCAAGCACTCATTCTCATCTGTCGAACAAAAACCAAAACAGATGATTTGATAGAAGAGAATGTCAAGCAACATGAATTCGCTACAATATTGTACAAAGGGGATTAGAACATGTATATAAACATTTCGCGAATTGTCCACTACCACAGTATAAACACATGTTCACTATTTTAAAACACATACATTTTGGCATTAAATTAATTAACCACAGTCACCAAACACATGGATACATGTGAATGATACGCAAGCATGGATGTATTTTGAACTTCTTTCACACTGTACGTAGCCAACCACGCTAATTGGAGGTGCGATACAGACTGATGTACAAGGATGTAGCTGATAGCATCAAAATGTGACTGCCCTCAACTAGGAGAGGATGATATAATCTACACAGAGAAAATAATTCACATACCATAACACTTTGTTCCATCGCCTTTTAGATGTGCTGGACATGGCCCGCATGTAAAATTCATGGATGGAGGGGGTAAATCAGTGCAATTCACGCCAGGGTGACAGGGGTCGTCTGCACACGCGTTAAAATCTTCTGCGCAGTATGTCCCCGTGTACCCAGGTTCACATAGACAGCCAGCAACCTTCAAGCACGGGCATGATAGGCGGCAAAAACACAAAGCTTACTGAGCAACATTAAATTTAAGTTAGTTGTGTAGCGTTGTAATGGGGATGCTGCCTCGGTACAACCGTTAGCACATTGGACTTTGGATCCAGAAGTCGCCTGGTTTGTTCTCTTGGGACAGAATTTGAAATAATTATGCATTTTCTTAAATCCCCCCTCTGTCCCGCCCCAGCAGTATACGTGGGTACACCACCACAGTTGGTTGTGCGTGTTGGGGAAAAGTGTGGGTACTTCCACCAATTCCAAGGTGTCTAGCCAGGATGAAAGTAGGCCGATTATTCTCTAGCAGGGCTCTCAAGAGCCTCCTCTAGTTCCAGGGTTTCACCTTCATCTCTTGGTAATCACAAAAATTGTCAACATATTTTATACAAGGCTATTTCAAGACTTACAAATTGAGCAAATACTGTTTAAAATAACGTGCGTAATTTTTTTTTAAATGTGTTTCTTTTTCTACTTGAAATGCATCATTGTGTAAAGACAGTACAGGGCCTAGTGGCCCTAAATAATGATTGCAGCGATGAGGACAGGCAGGGTCAAGTGAGGTAACTGGGTGAGGAGTCAACGCAGGGGTCGAGATGGAACCTCCGGGGTGTTATAGTGAGGCAAAGGAAAGAGTTCGGGAAAAGGGGCGTGGCAGAGCCGAGGGGAAATAAAAGGCAGCGTGGAGCGGGGCTCGGGGCTGCTGTGGGGAGTCGGGGTCCAGACCGTCGTCGCAGTCATCACGGTGGATTTCCCTCATCGTCTTGGAAGGCTAGGAAAGAAGTTATATATCTTCGCCGTGGCTACTACATCGACGGCTCCTATATGGTCAGTCAGCTACGTAGTGAACGTTGTGTAGCAGCTACGTAGATTCACCCAGTTGTATATAGTCAACCTGTGTCCACCTGACGACATGTCGAGTCGGGTGGACTGTAATATATAATCAATATTTTTTTACTTAAGCAAGACGGCGTCTCTGAGTTATACATTACAATTGTATTTATGATGTCGTTTACAATTGCTGGAGAAAAAAATAACGCATTCATATCAAGTGCCATGTTGTCAGTTGTTGCTAGTTAAATCATTCATAGGCTCAATGGACATTTTTAGCAGTGAAATACACCATAGGACAGTAATTCTAATACTTAGAAGAAAGAACCAAATTTGAGGGCCCCAGATAAAAAATTCACAGATATTCATGTTCTTGGTTCTTTCGGTAAAGTCACGTAGAAGGGAAATAAAAAAATAAAAAATATATAAAACAATAAAATTCTCACGACGTTTCGACTGCAACACAAGCAATCATCATCAGGTGTGAAATCCACAGCAAAAATTTGTTTTAAAAATTTTTCAAATTTTCTTGCTGTGGATTTCACACCTGATGATGATTTCTTGTGTTGCAGTCGAAACGTCGTGATAATTTTATTGTTTAATATTTTTATTATTTTTTTATGTCCCTTATACGTGACTTTACCGAAAGAACCAAGAATATGAATCCCTGCAGTCACGAAAGCTTTAAATCAAAATTCACAGATATTCGTTGCACAAATAATTGGAGTTCAACTGTATTGAATGATTACAATGTATTCACATGGCGTTTAAGAAACAATAACCCCAGAAGTTTTTTGACTTGTACAATTTTTTTTACAGATTTTGCAGCTGACCTGGTAAGTGGATCCATCTCTGCCGTTGACGCTCAGGGTGGTCTGGTTGTAGAGGCACGTGGAGTGGACGCTGCAGTTGCACAGAGTGAGGTTGAGCAGCAGCACAGAGGAGGCCTTGCCGTCGCTGGCGCTCACCACGCCAAACACCGGCTCTGAGCTTCTGGGACTCCATGTAAAATTCCCATCGCCTGCAACAACCATAGGCAGCAGCAGCAATCGCTGATCGTAATTTTGCGTAAAACATTTATAGCTATTTGTTATTTTAAACTGGATTTTGTCAATTACCTTACGAGTGCATTCCTACAAAGACATTTGGGTGGCACTCGATATTGAAGGTTGTTATTTTAAAGGTCATGCATCGTGGTTTCATTCATGTTCCTGTTACAATGAAGCACTCCGAGTTTAAAGACAACCACTCAATATTTATTGATTGCTCAACAGAGTTGAAAAATGCATTACAGTTGATACATAGTCACAGTATCAGAAGATAGGCAAAGAAAGATAGGGAATCTTGAACAACCTGTAAATATGATTAAAATCACATTTTCAGCTGTTGACCTTGACACCAAAAGAACAATTTACGAAAACGATGTGGTCCCAGAAAACTGAAACTCCACTTTTCCATATGGGTATTTTAGTGGCATTCCTGGATTACAATCTGTGGCGATTAGTCAATTAAGCAAATTAATCGACCATTAATTTCAATTTACCACTACTTTTTGCGGTCGATTACTCGGGCCCCCTTTAAAAATTGTTGGCCATCCTCCACACCTTGCCTCTTGAAGGTGGGAAACCCCCCAAACAAGCCCCACCAAGCATAATGTGAATGCTGATGCCGATGACGTCACCAATTCCCGTCCATCATACTACCGTCCAGGGCCACAAGCGTGGGAATAGAGGTGGGACCTTTTTCCCCATCTATTTTCCTGTTGTCATTTTGCTCAAGTAATTAAACCGAAGTAATTTTACTTTACTCAATGCTGGACAGAATACAACATCTGTATGGTAATCATGTTCCATTTATAATGTACATTTACAATTATTTTTCAGTGCATGACTATTGCCATGTAATGGATACTTACTTGTAATACTGAGGTCTGAGGAGTTAGTTATGATGTTAAAGTCTATGGGGTCCTTTTCTAAATCCACTGCAATCAGCTGGAAGAACACTGTTTCATTCAGTTTGCAATTAATCTGTCCAACGGAATTGATGTTTGGTGGGAAGTTTTCTGCAACAAGAACAAAACAACATTTCATATTTATGGAAAAAACCTCACCTTGGTTGAATAATTTATGCTAACTTCAGGCTTTTTTAAATTTTCTAAGCATTTTCTGCCAGGGATAAAACAAACATGAAATTTAACCACCTAATCTATATGTTCAGAAGTTTATCAAGGTCTTTATTTAATACATATTTTGTTTGTTATAATAACCTGTGTCACTGATGACCTTTTAGAAATCTTTCTTTTTTATTATTACCTACTATAATCAGCCAAAAATGTCTGTCTGTCCCGCGCGTGACGTCACTCCACATGAGGCCCACCCCCCGCGTGACGTCACTCCACATGAGCCCCCCCCCTCATTAATATTCATAAGTGGGTGGATTTTTTAACTAACGCAGAGGAAGGTCGAGCTCAATGAAATAATTGATTACGCTAAGTCGTTTCAAATATGACATTTCTTTATAGAATGTGACAGTAAAATATAAATATACGCAGCACAGTGCTGCATCCATGCGTGACGTCACTGAAAAAGAGCCCCCCCCCACTACATTAATATTCATGCCCGCGTGGAAATTTACACTAACGCACTCCACATGCCGCACCCCTCCCCTCATTAATAATCATAAGAGGGTGACGTCACTCCAAATGCCGCACCCCTCCACAATAACCATTCGCGGGTGAGGTCACTCCACATGGGGCAAGCCCCCCTCATTAATAATCATGAGCTGAACAATATTTCTATTGAATATTTCAGATTTACTGCAATATACACCCGTCCTTGGACGGGCAAAAAAGCTAGTATATATAAGTCATAATGAAAACTTGAAATGCTAACACAACACACATGAGCAATGCAGTATTACCAGTCAGCGGGTCATATATGTGATCCCACAAAAAGTTAACTGGAATATGACCTCCAACTCACCAAAATAATGTTACTACAAGTTAAGTTTCACCAAAATTTAACACAGATTGACTGCATGTTTTTGAGGATGTAACATCAAAAACGTGCACACTTACTTAGCTCTTGGCTCTCTTTGATAAACGCGTTAGTACTGGTTCGTGTAGCGAGTCCGAATTGCATGTCTCCAGTGCTAAGTGTATCAAAAATGCAATCCTTCTGCCCTCCACATGTACTTTCAACTGCTGCCAGATTTTCTGGGCTCGTTTGATTCACGAGGTCTTCATAAAACAGTGGCACAAAGCTATTGTTGTTGAAGGTGTACCAGCTCTCCCCAGTGCTGCTGTTATAAGAAAACAGGCTTGTGCTTGGTGTAGTTTTCCCTGCAAAGGTAATTGGAAACGGTGCTTTTTAATAAGCAAGCAGTACCCATCATTATGCTCATTCTTGATAAGTTATATTCAAAGCAATAAGTATAATTTACAAAACACGTTGCACTACAGGACAACTTACAAGTCATGCCAAACTCATAAAATATTGTAGATTCTGGTGGTAACGTTCCATTGAATGGCAGTACAGTGCCATTTGAAGGTTGAAAGTCATCTGTGGGATCCTTGTTGAAAACACCTGCGTAGAAAATAATCAAAGTAAGTGTTGCGAATTTATAACCCACAGAGCATTATGCCGTTTATATGCAGAACGTTACTCAATGTTTCCAGACTGCATTGTCATGTGTAGCACAGGTACTACTTTTGTCTGCAAAGAGGTACTGCATGTATGCATGTTTGTTGAAATTATTTCGCACCGTACGTAGCCAGCCGTACTAATTGGAAGGTGCTGCAGCAGTGGATATGTCATTAAAGTAAAATGTTGTGATCAAATGTATGGCAGATTTCATACAGTTATACAAGAACACCTGTATGTGTGAAAGCAATGCCATGCACGTTGGTCTAGAGATTTCAGCATGGCGATGCAAACATTTATATCAAGCCTAGGAGTGTCAGAACAAAAGTGGCAGCAACTTTAATTAACACACGATGGTGATGAAATAATTAATACCAGACAAAACACAGGTGTATTGCAGATAGGTCACCATGCTGTGCAATAAATGTTGTCTGAATTGCTGTGTCCCCATGTACAGCCATACATCTCAGCAGCACCTTTCACGAAAAATCTGATCATAGCTTTCTGCTTGACACTTGTATTTTTTTGCTCTTGTAGTGGCAGCCTCTGTGCAGCTTATACACGACACTACACGGCACTGCAGCATTGCAACCAATTGAGAAACATGCTGGACAAAGGCGACTGTATTCATCGCATGTGTTTTTCGGTAAAATGAACCTCTTGGAGTTTCTGTATGCACGTGTGAAATTTTTTTTTATTTAACCAGGTAAAAACTCAGCACACTAGGAAAGTTGCATGTCAAAGTAACCTGGGTCATTAAAATGACAAAAATAATAAACAGGGAAAATAAAAAAAATCAAGACCATGTTTTGGGTAAGATCACTTTAGTATAGATGTGTCATAAACCCACCACCAGTCGATATAGCCAATTAGTCAGGTTTGTCACGTAAATAAAACGTGCCAATTAGTTTATACTTCAGAACACTGGTGTGTTGGAGAGTAAATGCACAACATTTATCATTTGAGTAGGATGTTTCGCTGGTAATTACATCCAGCATCATCGGGCGATTTTGCCAGAATTGACACCGGTGGGCTGAAGTAGTAACTAAATGGCATGTTTTGTTTACGTGACAAACCTTACTAATTATCTGTGTCGGGTGGTGGCGGGTTAACAACACATTTATACTTATGCGATCTAACCCAAAACACCTTCAATATGAATAATATTGGTTGTGAAAGCCAAAGTGTGAAACTGAAACTCAAGGCAGTTTAAAAAATAATTATTTAACACAATGCTTGCTAAGTTGATACGTTTTAAGAAGGCACATGTTGTTTTAATATTTAGGACTGACATTCGACAACTTCGTGTGCCATTTGACGAACGATGAAGGGTCAATATGTGAGATTCCATCAGAGATAAGTCTCACCTAGTAGGCCTTGCGTGCGGTTGATGAACGTTTCTGGCAGCAGAATGATGTAGCTGAGGGCCCCGTAAACCCCTGACACGTTCACGGAGATGCCCGACGGGAATGAGGCCATTAGGCCTGAATTTCCTGACCGCTGAATTGATGTTGAGTTTTTTATGAATGGAACATCTGCCAAGACAGCGGCACCAGAATAAAACAATTAGGGCATGTCACGATATATAGAATAATCAATTAAAGTGAAATTTTACACTTGGAATAGTTTTATTTGTTTTATTATTTAAGATGTATTAAATTCACAAGCACATCACATGCTAATGCTTGCATTTAAGTTAATTGACTTAATACGATTAATACATATATACAAAATTACACATCAATCACAACATACAATACAAGAGGGGAAACTATTGATTATTGAACTGAATTACAACTCCGAATAGTGACATTTCATCAATCATTTGGAGATTAATCAGTACATATGTGTCTATGGATGATAATGACGGGCAATTTTTTTACACGGACAGTCAGAAGTATAAAAAAGGGAAGATTTTACGTTTAATTATTTGTATTACTTATATTCTCTATAATTATGCTGATGACGATTACAGTATTATTATATTTTAGTGTGTTTTTTTATGTATGTGTGAAAGTAAGCATACACGTCGGTTGTATTTATGTGAAGGGGTTTACTATTTTTATCTAGGCTGAGGATGCATGTAAATGTCTACACAAACAATACAATTATAACTTAATTTAATATATCGTAAAAAAAATACGTCCTCACATCCAAAAGGATGTATTTATATATTGACAGCATTGTCACATACACTACTTTGAATGTGAATTACACATTATAATATGTGCCTCATAAATACAAATAATAATGATAAACTGTATTGTTCCAAAAGTTACCTGTTACATTCACAGCTTCGTCGTTTAAAAAGACTGCAGTGCTGTTATCTCCGAGTATCCACTGCACCTGTTTAAATTGATCATAATTGTAAACATACATAGAAACATACCGCTCCGGAGGCTGTGACCCAGTCCACAATAGATAATAATAATAAAAATAATAAAGACCGTCAAACACAATCATGTTGTTGAAACAAGAGCGTAGGAGTGCGTGCTACATCAGCCCCATGCCAGTCTTCGAGATTGGAGTGGTAAGTACAATACAGTCAAAAACGGTAACTTTTACAGCAGGATATTTATTTTTTACTCTTCGTACGTTCATTTATGCCGATTTCAAAACAAATTTAAACAAAAAATAACATACATACGACACCTAAAAACATGGTTTTCAATGATGTGGAAAAATAAGCTATTTTAAATAAAGATTATTAGTGATTATCCGGCGTTTTTGAAAAAACCGGCGCTCCCTCCCCCGATAATCGATTATATTCTATGATCTACCTTATACCGTATATGTCATTTTGTTGCGAGACCCTTCATATAGGCCCTCGGTATTTTTGGTACGACAGTATAATGTTACACCTGTTGGTATGCCCATCATGTGCCACAGCAGTCTAGTGTGTTTTCAAAGAAAGTAATTTGGGACTTTGGAAATGCGGAAATAAGTTTGGTCATGAATTAGTAAGCTAACTCGGCAGTGTCATTCTGCTTGTTTAACATGCAGTGCATTTACAGCCTTTTTGGTCAATCCACTGCTGGGTGAGGGCCTTCCCATGCCATGTGGTTGTGGGAGATGTTTCATATTTTTCCACGCTGGTTCAGTACTGTACTGCTTGGTGAATGTGGGTCAGAATGTATTCATATATCACTCGCTACTAACGTTGATTATAGCAGTGGTCAAACCCATGGTAACTCGTGTTTCGTATAGCTGTGCTAATCACCTGCACTACTCCTCACCCAGTTACAGTTACTATACATACAGTTCCTTTATAGCACACGTTTGTATCTAACTTCTTAACAGAGTGATTCATTGGTAGACACTGTATGAGACTGGAAATGCATGTGAATGTATGGGGTAACATAGACCACAGCAAGACCACAGTTATTTTACAATCTGTGCGGATATCACGCAGATAAAGTACCGTGTAACCCTATGCATGTGCATTACAGGGAGATTTACATCATTGTAAATCACACTGCCCCCACATACCTTTGCTCCCCCCGTCTCGTGCGCGACAAGAGCTACAAAGGAGGTGGCTTTGAAGGTCCCATTGGTGCCTGCAACGTCAGTCCGGCCCTGCAGGATTAACTCGCTGCCATTCTCTCCGAATGCGTGAAGAACGGTGAACTCCCCGAGGCCGTTGAAGGTATACGAGACGTTGTCCAGCGTCGTAATGTGGGGGTCACCGATTAGAAATGCTGAAACAAAAATGTAACAGAAAACAGTGTCAGACCGCAGTTAATGTCCAATACACGGTAGTATAATACACCGCTGGAGTACTGCGCATAGACAAATGCACAAAAGTGTGATGATGGCACAATGTAGGCACCGAAGTTAATTTGAAAAAATAAGTGAATCAATATTACGGTTAAATATATAGATTTTACAGATGCCCGTGCCTCAAAGTTATAGTGTCAGTTGGTGGATGTCTTCATGCAGCAGCAGTGGATTGAAATTACATTATAGGATTGTAAATGTTTTTTAGTGTATGACCAAATATACAATATATGTAATGAAATCCCTATTACAAGAGGAAATACTGTTTTGGCAACTTTATAGCGTGGACTTAAATAGAAAGCTAATATAATAACTGGCATTTTTGGGAACATAGGAAAGATACGTGACAA
This sequence comes from Lethenteron reissneri, assembly GCF_015708825.2. Taxonomy (NCBI): domain Eukaryota; kingdom Metazoa; phylum Chordata; class Hyperoartia; order Petromyzontiformes; family Petromyzontidae; genus Lethenteron; species Lethenteron reissneri. The sequence goes on from NC_083814.1 coordinate 3,677,934, forward strand.
AATGTGTGGAAGCTAAAGCCATAAGGCAATTCTGAGCAACGATTACAAGGCACATTCACAGTGTAACGCTTCGATTAGAACAAAAGTTGGTACATTAACAGTGCACGGTGATGTGACAGGATTGCTAAAATTCCACGTGCCCTCATTGCCTCTTTCAGGTGCAGCAATAGAGGAGTTACCCCCAACCACGCAAATCATCCACATCCCTTCATACACCACGCATTTTTGCAGCTGCTGCTGTTTCTTTAACTCACCGTGGAGATCAACCCTCTCGACGTGATTCATGTTTTGGAGGCCAAATTCCCTGTTGGACTAGGACATCAGTGCCATCAGAAGCTGATGTCCAGCCATGAGAGGTGTACTTCTTATACATTCGTAAATAAATTGTCGGGAAAGATTCATATCTGTTATTTTGGATCATATGGATGTCAGTCTCTTCCAACGGGTGGATGATATCCCTCGCACACAATTCGTTCTCGGCTCCTCAGTTCAAGAACTGCATCGAGTGTGCACGGTTCAAATCGGGATACATCGATCACAGGCCCAAGTCAAACCTCAAACCAGTTCAATATTGTTTCTCAATGGACATCTTTAAACAAAACTGTCCGATAGTTGTGGAAATAAAAAGTAAAGCCTTTTCTGTGTTGATCATTTTGATACTGTACTGGCAAAAAAGTCCCATAGATATAAACTGCTTAACTTGAGGTATTTATAATTTGGCGATACATTATCCTTGTATTGTTTGTCTTTTGACGTTCTCCGGTATAATGCTGGTGAGATAAAGCCATAAAGGAGTCTGTCTCTTGTGTAGGCCAATCAGTTTCAATGGCAATGCGTTCATTACCAAATCATATTTAATTGCATGTTTTACCACAGCTACAGTATGTGAGGTTAATGCAGACTCGATGCCTTGTAATGGGTGTCTCTTTGGTGTTTAAACGTCTTGACACCTGTATTGTTGCCTGAAAGGGTAAAGGTTTTTCTTTTTTCATCATCTTGATAATGGCAAAAAGGGTCCCATGGATCCAACTGGATTGGCAGATGGCTATGGAAGCCAATAACCCGGGAAATACTCAACAGAAGTCATGGGTCGGTTCAAGACCATTCATCGAGAGGAAGGCCGGATTGGTTTTGCATGATGCGGCAGTTAGGAAGAATCAAGAAGCATTTAAGGACACATTACAAGAGTTCAGAGTGCTCTTGAGTATTGGTTCTCGACAAGTGTGGTGTCACTTTGTCGCTCGGCTTAATAAATAAGCCCTTTCAGTACTCACGTTGTCGAGGTCCTTTTAAAAGTAGCACAGCAAAATTCAGTTCAAAATAGCGTGTTATGACGAGCTGCATAACATCGATGATGAAGAAGAAATACGAGACAGTGCTTTGAATGTTTTAATGAAACGCACACCTTGTGGTGCTTACTGATACAACTCAGTGTTCATATTTCCCGAAAAACCTGAGTGACTTGCATTACAAAATCAGTATGATATGAATTATATTTGTGAATCCTGTGCAAGGTGCGCAGGTAGGTAGTTTAGAGCTATATAATGTGCGGCAATTAAAGACGATATGTCTTCAAAACTGTGCGAGGTAAAAGCTTGATGAAAAGTTTTGGCAGAGAGATGTATGAAAGGCAAGAAAGATAACAAGAAACAAGAAGAGAAAGATAATGTTGTATGAGCTGAAGTTTGGAAGGATGAATTAGGAGGCATGTAAAGAAAGAGCAAAACATAATACACAGAACACCAATTGAATTGCATGCAATGTATGTTAAACACGTATGGTTTTAGCTAATGAAGCTCACCAGAGGTGGGTGGCCTATAGAAAGCACACTGGTTACGAGGGCGCCTCTGCTGATATAGCTCGCACAGCCTGCTCTCTCCAGATTTTTGACAGCAGGATCTGTAGGGTTCCAGTTCGTTTTCTAAAAGGAGTACAAAGACACACACACATAAGCAAATGGAGAATTAAAATTTATGTATACTCTTTGGTTATTTCGGTAAAGTCACGTAGGTATAAAATAAAATCAATCACGACGTTTTGATCGCAACACAAGCGGTCGTCCTCAGGCGGAAAAAATATAATCTAACAGTGAAACTGCTGAACTAGCGCAAGAGTAGCTGCTCTCTCGTCGTGATTTATTTTATTTTATACCTACGTGACTTTACTGAAAGAACCAAAGAATATGGATTCCTGCAGTCACGCAAGCTTAAGATTACATTTATGTAGCCTCTAGAATTGTGACTGCATCTTTAGATGCTGTACACAAGTAATGGCCATATTTTTATTTAGAAAGCATGCCCCACAGAAAGCCAATCAAATCTACATCATTTGTTGGTCTTTCACGTGTTTTTTTCAACAGTTACTTAAACTCGCTGGTATATTTTAACATACCATTGGGCTATTTCCAGAAAATATCGATTGAACTGATTCAGTGTGCAATGTTAACAAACCTACTGCACAAAATATATGGAAACAAATATACATTGCTTCTTGTACCTTACTGTCAAAACAGAAAGACATTAAACTCGGTACACGCAATCCTACAACAACATTCTTTGTGGGCGTTCTGAGTTCTTCACTCTATCATTTCACAATTTTAGCTGTGAATAGTGATAGCATATGAACTTCAAAGGTGACATTTCTGTAAAGCTACATCCAGTTTTTGTTGAAAAAGTATACACAGGAGCTATGTTTGGTTTGTCAAGATGATCGTTGCAATGAATCATCTACACTATTCAGAGAGTGACGTTAAACTGCCCTGTTGGGGTGTTGGTTTACTTTATAACATATCCAAGATGCTCCCATCTTGTTAATGTGTAGCATTACCATGGGTTCAGAGTAGGACATTTGATAGTGTTGACTAACTAAAACTTGATTTAACACAGCGCCATTCATACAAAGCCTCACAGCGCTCAACATAAAATAACCCAACCCTTAACAAACCCTTGCCATAGAAACCTGAACATTTTTTTTTCTTCTTGAGGTGTTGTTTCGGTGCAACATTTTAAATATTTCCTTTTTTACACCAGCTATAGAAAAACATTGTTGTATGTTTGTGATATTTTATGCCTTGGCACAAGTGGATTATTGTTGGATATATTTACAGACATAGTCCTGAAAAAGCTTCTATTTTGTTGAAAGAGAGGAGGCCTACATCTACAATATATACTTGGGAAACTCTGAGGTACGGTTTATGAAACATTCTCTCTAAATCCATCCTTAGAAGCTTTTATTACACCAAAACATGACTCACCTAGATAGTGCTGCCTCTCTTGTGGTAACCAAACATTGTGCATCCAATCGTAGAAGTCGATCCTTTGGTTATTACTAATGACATAGAGAGACCATTCATTGACGGGAGGATTCCACGGGGTGGGTAGATGCCTTTCATACCACCCGGACATGAGTGCCCCCAGTCTGTTGTAGTAGCACCTCACGCCTCCCCCAAAACGATTTTTACGGAAGCTTTGTAAGATCCAGCGCGCACCTAATGATAACGCAAAAGTGAACAGCAAAAAAAATCCATCACAATTTTTACAAAAATCATATTGATAAAAAAAATACACGACGCAGTATTACATTTAATTTCGATACGCGTTTCGTGACTTTTAAAGTTCTGCATCGTACTTTTAAACGAAGCCTGTGGCGTTAAATTGCACATAATTTAACAGGAGCGATTTGAAACTTTATATCATACGAGAAAGAGTAGAAACCATGCCAAAACATTTACATTACTTTTGCTTATTGGGTTAGGTAACGTTTTTTTGCCTTAATCATTTGAATTATCTGTATATTTAGTAGTGTTTTATGCAACAAATAATTAACTTCATTTACAGTGACTAATTTCTGTATTTTATTTGCGGTGTACTCGATTGCATTTCACTTAATACCATTAGACAAATGTATGGAAAGTAAGACTTTGCAAAAGCTATGTTTAATATGGTGCAGTTTACAATTGTGTATCAGAAGCCATGCTGCTATTAGATTACCTGGGACGTAGTGAACATCAAAGGAGTAGTAGAGGCTTATTAGGTTGCCATCAATGTAGTTACTGTCAAACACTCCTTGCTGATAGGAGCAGGGACAAGAGGTGAAGTAGGCCAAGGGAGGAAGGGCTATCTCATTCCTAACCCACTCTAGGCATTGACGCTTTGGGTTGGTTATGCTGAGTGAGTTATTTTCCAACCTGTAAGCCCACCTTCCCTTTAAACCTGCAATACATAATTTTTCTCAATGTAAAAAATAGTCACTTTATGAACAGATGAAAACATGTATTGCTGAGATTATTATTGTCATGAAAAAAAGTCATCAAACATATCAATCAAAGGGTGATTCACAAAATTCAATTGATGTGATGCAGCAATTAATAGGAGGCTGAATATTTCCAACTCCTAGTATACACATTGTACATTAAAGCGTTAAGTGTAAGATTGAGATGTAAACAAAAATATGTTTACATCTCATATGAATACAAAAAAATAAAAAATGTACATATCATTAACTTTGGTGTTCAAATGTTACCGAATTCCATACCTGTGTCTAGTCCAATAGCCTGGTCTGGACGATAACGAACCGACATATTTCCCCTCGAAAGTGGATGATTATAGTACAGCTCCTTGGTTCCACTGCACACAAAACGGTGGAATAGGTAGAACAGAAATGTGTGAATGAATGAAAAACTATTAATCCACTTTTAAGATCTAATGAGATCGGGTCCATGATTTGGTCACAGGCAATGTCACTTTTAACAGCACATATCGTTATACAAAATTTATGTTTGCCATTAATGAAGCCAATATAAATAACCTTCGTGTTATAAATATTTCAGTTTCATTTATTTGGTATAGCCCTGTGAGCCATTCGGCTCTTGAATCGGGTGCAACCGCAACAAACAAAAACATGAACAAGAAACATCTTAAAGTGACTACACGCAAACAGAAAAATTCAGGAAAAAACTGCAAAGTCTTCCAGAAAAAGCACCGTATATCAATGCTGTGTGCAAAAATCCCAGTGGGATACAAGTCAAACAATAACAACCATAAGACAATTTAGATTAAAATTATCAGTCTAACTCTGTACTACAACAAACAAATATGGCTAATCTTCTTGGTTCTTTTGGTAAAGTCACGTAGAAGGGAAATAATAAAATAATAAAAATAAAACATAATAAAATACAATTCTCACGACGTTTCGGCCACAACGCAAGCAGCAAAAAAAAAATACGGCTAAACCAAAACGTTTTCGAAATCACCAAAATAAAGCTATAAAAGCAATGTAACAGTGATCATAGGAACTGTGATTGAAATTTTCTAATAAACGATATACATAACATGTTCTACCAAACTTTTCAGCCATAGCTGGCTGCATGAGTCACTCCATAACAATAGGAGTATCAAAAATTGTCAATGCACCTTTAAAGATCATATAAATCAGTGCATCAAAGGTGATAAATGCCTTCATGCTGCCATATCCATTCACCTGTGAAATCCCATTAGCGCATTGTTGGTATTAGGGTCTCTGGTCTCTGGCCTCCACAGCATGCCTCCATCTTTAAACATTATTAGGCAAAATGAGAAGACGCCATCTGTATTCAGGACAGCCTGGAAGGTATTTGTCTGAAATAGAAATAAAAGCAAGTAAAAAGGTAATTATGCAGCCTTGCAATGTCTTGCTCACACCACTGATGGTAAAAGGTCTCCTGAATGTAATGCAGAATGTAATAATGGACAAAGTCTATCATAGTCAATTATATTATATAATAAATATATATTCTATATCACTCTAAAACAAAATTGGAATGAAATTGAGGACATGAGCTCTATTTGATGATAACTGGTTAATTGCGGATTGTTATTTTATGTCACGGAGAGAAAAAGAGCATCTGATGTATGTACGTATGTTAAACTTATTTCACGCCGTATGTAGCCAACCGTGCTATCCTTCAAAAAAAAGAAAACTTGCAAAATGGACAGGTTAGATGTGTTATCACAGAAAGGCCGTACATTTGCCAAGTTATTCCTGGCAGGTATAGCTGGGGCCTCCTTCCAGGTGATCTTCAGCATCCAAGTGGGATCATAGCTCTGTAAGTCTGGTTGACTGCTACTGCTGAAGTTGGCCCGAATCTGGGCCTTCACTCTTTCACGGAGGTCCTGGGCATGCATGGTCGGGGGGTTGCTGGTTTTTGTAAAATCGTACTCCTGCCAACAGACCACAGTTGCAGTTGGAATCAGTAGCTGTGTTGTTGGTTCAACTTATACATGTAATATGTATTTAAATAACATCACCAGATACAAACAATATTTCAAATGTGACTTTTCAACAACAACAAAATAATGCATTTAAAATAGAAGAGTTGTCTGAACAACATGAGCATTCTCAACATAATTGAACAAATCTGAAATGTAAGCGACGGGATATAGTCGATAAAAAATACTGGAGATATGTCGTAAGTCAGTATTCTTGAAAAGTCAATATCATATATAAAGTCAATATCCTTTATTTAACCAGGTGATAAAAAAAAACAATTGAGACATTTCATCTTTTGCAAGGGTGACCCGGTTCACATGTATGAATTAGTTTATAGCATTTGGAGAAACATAGCATCCTTTACTTCATATAATTGATACAAACAAATCATAATAAGACTGATCAGGTCAACAACAATAAGCCATTGCGTATATCTAACCAATTTAGCATACTACCAGACATCTTCTGTAGTGAGTGTGAAAGGATGATTCACTGGGTCTGTCTTAATTAAAAGATTCCAAAGTTAAAATTCTATAAATACCTTTTGCCACCAACACCCAACTATTATGTAATTACACATTTTTCTGGTACCTCTTTTCACGTGGACTTATAGGGTATAGAATGTCAGACATGTCCCACAAGATTTCGTGTATGTATGGCTGCATAAGTTCTCCTCTTTCATTGCTTTTTTACTGAATTCTCTATAATGCATTGCATTACCGCGCAGTGGATTTTAAAGCCTTTTTTATGCTGATATGTACATAGAAATCATGTACGCACCTGGAAATACATCGTCCCATTGTCTGATGAAAAATCGGAATCATCCCAGAAAACGGCAACCATGGGGACAGGAAATGAACTCGTAAATCCATTTTTGATGGGGTTGGGAAACGCGAAACGTGTCGGATTTTCACCTTCTTTGAACACAATCAACCCATTGTCTGAAAACTGTGGTTGAAAATAAATAATACAAAGATCAAGTAACAAATAGGTTCACACGAGTGAAAAACTTGCATACATCAATATGAAAAAAATATGACAAATATTAATACTATAATGACTAATAGATAAAATAACTGTTTTAAAAGTGCATGATGGTTTCAGAGAAATGGATGGAAAGTGACTGACTTTTAAATAGTTGGGCATGTTAATGGCTATCATTCTTCATTCAGCGACAAGCTCAGAGCTGCTTAAATACATTATTATGCCAATGTTTCATTTCACAACAGCGTAAAGTGGATACATATCTATTTTTGTGAATTTCTATTTACATGCAGACTGTAAACAATGGCAGTGTGATGAATAATTTATAAGTGAGCTTGTATATATGAATGACGGCTATGGGTATTCTAAACATATTACATGATTATTACCATGACATTTTTTAAATTTGGTGTTTTACATACTTTGGTAATAGACCACAACATTTGACAATTTGAACATAACCATCATTTACTCACATACAACTGTTGGTAGAACTTTGAAGAAAATGGAAACCCATAGGGAGGCGTGAAAGAAGGAGACACGAAATCTGTTAACCTGACTTTTAACTCTCGGTCATTCACTTCTGGACCATAATCAAATAGTCTGTTTTCTGTAAAATGGGGGAGAATGCAATATATTTATAATTATATACATATCACACGTGACATACATTCACTGAAATACTATTGCATTATTTCAGTCACCTTTCTCAAAAACGGATTAAAAAGTTAACGTGCCAAGCATAAATTAAGAATTGATTTTGACTTAAAACTTTCGTGACTGCAGAATTTATATTCTTTGGTTCTTTCGGTAAAGTCACGTAGATAGAAAAATAAGAGAAAAAAATAAAGTGAATAAAAATAATAACAAAAAAAACACTAATGCAGACTGTAGCCTGGTTCTTAACCTGAGTTAGCGCATAAGTTGACATTATCGACTGTCAGTACGCTCACTCAGTTTAATAACCATTTCTACAGTCGACAGTATAGACTGCCAATACGCTCACCAGCTTTAAACCAGGCTACAGTCTACATTATAGACTACCAGTACGCTCACCAAACTTAATAACCAGGCTACAGTCCACATTATAGGTTGCCAGTACACTCACTCCGATTAAAAACTAGGCTACAGTCTACATTAGTCGTTTTTGTTTTTATAATTTTTCTTTTATTGTTTTTATTAACTTTCATTTTTTATTATAATTTTTCTATCTACGTGACTTTACCGAAAGAACCAAAGAATATAAGAGTCAATTGATAAGCAAATGTAAAAGGTTGCTTTAATTACAGTACTGGCTGTAATATTTACGAGCGCAATGTAGCTTTGTAAATGTTACCAAAACATTCGATGCCGTCTCCAGCATAGCCAGCGATACACTGACAACTGTAAGAGCCAGGTGTGTTGATACAGACCCCCAGGGTTCTATGGCACCGGAAGGACCCTCCTTCACACTCGTTAGTATCTGCACATAAAAATACACACGTGAATAGGTCTTTTTGTTATGATTGCGTCCTGGATACATCGACAGAAATGTTACATCTTTTCTAAAGGAGGCTACAGTCAACATATGGAATGAGTTTATATTTCCATATTACTGATCATTCTGGGCAGTTTTTAAATGTGGCATATTCAGATGGTGATATCAACAGGCAGTGATACTGGCATGTTTTAGAAATGCTCACATAATTACTTTTCCGTAACTTTTATGCATGAAAACATCAAATATGAAATCATTTAACAATTAAATGAACATTTGTGGATAACACATTGCAAACAAATAACTTTTAAGGACGTAAATTTATTGGCAATTTGATTAGTAATTAACACGAAGTAATTAGAATACTTTTACTGTCATGACATTCATTTCAAGGTAGCACTTAATTTTCTGAAATCAATAATAGACCGAATGATAGACTTAAGTGATAGTGATCTGAATTGCATTAAGCATGTAAAAAAGTATATCTTACCAATCGAACAGGTATCACCACTCCATCCATCTACACATCTGCATGTGAAATTGCCAATGCCATCCACACATGTTGCATTATTCTGACATGTATTTCCAGTGCAGTCGTCAATATCTTTGAGGGGAAAAAGGAAAACAATACATAATTCAAATATTCGACGATCTGGTTGATTTAAAAAAAAAAACTTAGCATCGACCAAATATATGAAACTCATCACTATTTTTTTCCCATATTTAAAAAATTGACATCCATGTTAAACAATACTGATGAATAGACGGCAGTCTCGCACTTACCCAACTGGGACCAGGTGTGAATCTAAGGCAAGTAGTACCACAATGACTGGTCGTTATCGCGATAGCACAGTGCCTTAAGGTCACGCTTGGATGATAGAGGATTGCTTTTTTTCATGATCGAATAATTAAATTAGAGTCAGAATATTTAAACTGGAGGTATCTGATGAGATATAAAGCTCTTTTTCACAGATGCCCAGTAGGGGCAGGTCAGAACGTTACAACAATAAACAATATAAAAACATAATAGAAGTGAAAAGTATAGAAATAGTAAACAAATCACTTAAAAAATACAAATAAAACTAAACTGTTGTTTATCTTACCACGTAAAGCCCATTGAGCTATTAGCTTATTTTTCAGAAGCCACCTGGCCATAAATAATAGCTCAACGAAGTGGCTTATCGTGTGAAAATTTATAGCAGCAAAATAATCTGAATAATCTAAACACATGTTTCTGAATGTGGATGGAAAACCCAGAGGACCTGGAGAAAAAAATCCACACCACCACTGGGAGAACTTGCAAATTACAAAAATAGTGGTGCCAGGATAGAACCTCTGACCTCCATACCAGGCAAGGAAAATGACATCACACCACCATGGCACCCTTTGGTGTCAGGCAGCCCACAATACACAGCCTTGGTTTGTATCTGCAACTGCTGCCCAGTGTCTAGTGGGCTAATTAAAGCAGCAAAACGATAAGACATTGAGAATGATTTGGTAATGCTGCATTGGAAGCAGTGGTGCGCAAGTACAATGAACAAAAACAACTAAACACATTCGTCAATAACACAGCCGTGAACATGTATAACACTATGTAACAATATTTTTGTTCTTAGTAAGTGTTATTTTATAATTGTTTATGCCTCAAAAGTATAGTAGCTATTATTCCCCATATATAGTTTGTTCTTCTAATTCAGATACGTTGGCAAATGTATTGCATTGACTTTTGACATTGAGAATAGTCCTGCATCACCTCACTTCGACGCTGTGCTGCCCATTTTCAAACTGGAAAGTGCATAACGTTGGGGAGAAAACAACGTGTGATCATCTCACACTTGACCACGTGAGCGCTTACTATATTCGCAGAATTCTCCCATGAACCCTGGGGCACAAGTGCAGTTGACTCCATTGACAAGATCGTTGCAAGTTCCGTCATTTAGGCACAGCGGCATGTCTTTGCAGTCGTCAACGTCTGCATCAAAACAATACATTGTTGCAGATGAAGGGTTACATGTGAGACCAATACTTTTTAAACATCATCTTGTCAAATAGTAAAAAACTAAAATATAGATTTTCAGCATTTATAGTTCATAAATAGGCCGATAGCATATGCCAACACACAAGATCGACAAGTATACATGTATCACGCTTCTGTAGATGTGTATATTTAGTGCCTGGAGTTTCAAATAATGTAACACTGAACTGTTTATTAGCAGTGTAAATCATGAGTGAAGTAGAATAATTAAGCGTAAACAATTATTTACGTGAACGTTTACATTTCCCCTAATTTCTTAATGAGATTTGCATGCGATTAGCATACGTTATGCAATATGCTACAGTGTGCCCTATTTAATAGTACATTAGTTGTCAAGGTAGCTTTCATCATGAAGAAGTTATAGTTGTGTGAAATTGTGGTCCATTTAAATTCCCCTCTATATGCCATGAAAGCACAGTATATAACAATTTCCAAGCTATTGAAGCTGTCAAAATTAATGTTAAGAGGGATTGCTTGACAAATATTTCACATGGGAGTCACTCTTAATCATTCGTAATCATTTGGCAATACCATGGATGTGGATTATAGCATGGTGGAATGTTTGTATATCTACACACTTCCAAGCAAGATAACGACATTACGCAACACTGATTTAGTGCAGCAGTATAGGGCATACTAGGGTATATAAGTGTATTACTACAGAGTCCATCATTGCTGAATTGATTGATCCATCTTGCCATGTTTGCTCTACCTTTACACAACACGTTGGACGGTTGTAAAAAGGGTACAAGTACAGACGGCAGAAAAAAACCACACATTTTAAAGTTGTAAGGTAGCAGACAAAGTAAATGTGTAATTTGCAAATACTGTACAATATACAACACAGTGTGATCTCACTTGGCTCTCGACAGTTTGATTGGATTACAAAATAGGCACAGCTATGACTTTAAATCAAATATGCTTGGCTAATACTAAAGTGTGTGCATTATACACAGGTGTGACATCAAAGTGAGGGGCGGTGGCACTGTATTTGCGCATTCACAAAGAACCTGGCAACCCAAGTAAAGTTCCCTGTCATGGCTACATGAGTGGAAATTATATCTGAACCTGCCCTGGCTTCCCCTATTTACAAACCTGCACTGCCCAGTGTGGTGAAGTATGGTCAAAACAACAGTGATGTGGGCCTTCATCCAGCAGAGAATGTATGAAGAGATGTAAATCACCATTAATCACAGTGTTATAATATAATAACGGTTTCCCCCTCCTGATTGCCTGTCTTAAAACGTGTTCTGCTTGATGCAGATTTTCAATCCATAAATATAGTTATGTTTTCCCACAGCTTAAACAATTCATACACCACAGCCTCATTGGTAAGATAAAGGAGAATGTGCCGGCATAAGAGTATGTAGGAATTTAAGGAACTTACTTTTGTCACATAAGTTTCCTGTCCATCCCTTGGCACATTCACAGAAGAATTGATTGAGTCCATCCACACACTGGCCGTGCATGCAAGGATTTGACATGCAGTCATTAACATCTAAAAAACACGCAATATTATTTTAAGTTAATCCAGGCATCAAACAAACAGTTCACTCTGCAAATTACAATAAATTAGATTTGTTGCAGACTTCTGTTACTGAAATATAATATGCACGGTGCTTGGGCGAAAGCATAATGTTACATTTTGAATTACAGTAGTATGGAAACGAAATCATACAGATGTAGGGCTGTTACAGAGGGTCTGTTTGTGTAGGGCTGTTTACATAGGGGCAAATGGAAAACAGACACAGTGGGCGGGGTCTCCGTGAGCACACGGGGTGGTGCCCGCAACGACGTCCGTACTGGACGGCGTGAGGGGGGTTTCGATCCTCTAACGGGGTATAAAAAGGGTTGAGCCAGAGAGCTCGGGGCTCAGTCTTAGAGTAGTTAAGAGAAGAGAGAAGACCAGCCAGATAGGCCCTGGACTCCCCCTGGGACGCCGCCCTTGTAAGGGCAGTGCAGGCTGGAGCCAGTGGCGTGGTCCCGGAACCAGAGTCAGACCTCTGGGATTCCGGGTACCGTAGCCCGACTAACCAGTGTCGGGCCAGACAGCCTCCCCTAGCCCGTTAGCGGAGGACTCAGCTAGGAAGGCTAGCTAGGGGTGAATTCCCAGTTGTACGGGTGAGGGGGCCGATACATCCCTCTAGTACTGTAAGCCCTTTGTATAAATAAATACGTGTGCCTTACCCCGTTGTCCACGCGTCTTCAACAACACTTCATCTGGCGTCAGAAGTACCAAGAACATGGACACGCGCCAAACAGCTCGAGCCAGGGAACAGCGGGCGGAGGACGCCGCCGAAATTGCCGAGCCCGAGATGGCTCTACTAGACGACGTGCAGCCGGGGCCGGATGCGGGCTTACCGGAGCATCGCCATGAAGAGGAGCAGCGGGGAGACGACCTGAGGCTGGCTCATGAGAGGCTGGCGGAACTGCTCTACGCCGCTGCCGCTGCGCTGGGGGACATCACACGGCTGGCGGCTGGTGGTCCACCGCGGGGCGAGAGGAACCGGCGTGGGGAGCGTCTTCCCGCCATTTCTGAAGATTTAAATTTTGAAATTCCCGCCATCGACGCAGCGACCGCTAGGGGCGTGGCCAACCTCAACCTGGGGTCCGACATCGGCCGCGCTGGGGCTGCTGCATCAACGACGGAGGAGGGCGCGTCATCAAAGCTGCGACAGGCGATGCCATCTGCCATTCGCGCCGAGACGCAGCCGAGTCGGGGAGGCAGCAGTCCACGGGACTCCACGGCAGCCGCTGCGCTACACCAAAGGCTGCCCCCGCTTAAAGAATTCGTGGGCGCAGAGGGCGACTGGAGCGGCTTTCAAAGACGCTTCCTCGCCCACCAGGAGATGGCTAAATGGACGGACGAAGAAGCTCTCAGCGCCCTGCCGGCGCTCCTGGACGGCGACGCGCTTGCCGCCCTAACATCGGCACCCAAGGAAAGGCGCTCCACGTTACCGATGGCGCTGCAGCTGCTGGGAGGGGTCTACGGACCGTCGGCGGAATGCAGACAAGAGTTCTACGACCGCAAGCGGGGAGAGAAGGAGTCGCCCCTAGCGTACCGAACGAGCCTCCTGGCGATGGCCAAGTCGGCCTTCCCCCGGATGGATGACGACGGCATCGACGCTATGGTAACGGAGAAGATACTCCTCCTGGCCGACGATCTAGACATCGCTGTCGTCGCACAGGAGGACGCGGAAATGACATCGCTCCAGGCGGCGCGGCTCCTCCACGCAAACCTCCTGTCGCTTCGACGCAAAGCCAGCAGGGCATCGGCGGGGCGTGCGGTGGCTGCAGCCACCCTTCCGACGGAGGAACTCTACGCCGTCGACCACCGACGGCAACAGGCGACGAGTGCACGGCCGGGCCAGGACGGGTCAGGCCGTTCCGACCACTCGTCACCTCCGACGTCGCTCCCGCGGTGTTATAACTGCGGCGTCCGGGGCCACGTCGCCTCGGGGTGCCGCTCTCCTCGTCAGCGCGGGACGACACCTCACCGGGACGACGGGCCTCATCCCAAGCTCCACCGTCAAAAACCGGCGAGTCGCGGCACCCCACACGTTTGGCCCACACACACACCCGTCACGCACTCAAACACCGCGACGAGAGGGGGGCCGGTATCACGCACCATCGCACCATCACGCACCACTCCGGGTACCCATATCGAACCCGGCCAGTGGTCCGTGCTGGCCGATCGTGTGGTTGCCGCATCGTCGGGGTCGTCGGCCGTTGTAGGATATATCGACGGGGTGGAAGTGCGCATCCTGGTCGATACGGGGGCATCGGCGACTATTATTTCGGAATTAATTTACAATATTCTCCCTGTCCGGAGCCGTCCTTTGATGCCTGTTAACGTACCATTCTATGCGGCTAACGGGGGCTCACTTGGCATCATCGGACAAATTCGTGCCCAAATTTGTATTGGGGAAATTAAATTGTCTGGGCCGATTTTTGTTTCGTCCTCGCTGGCGGTTCCGTGCCTGCTGGGGACGGACTTCCTGGCCAAAATGCCGATTGTAATTTTGATCGACCAGGGGTGCATAGAGCTTCCATCGGGCAGACGCATGGCGTTCCTGCCATCACCAGTTGCGACTCGGACGGCGTTCGCGACGGTGCCGGCGTTCGTGGAGAGAACGGTACGCGTTCCTCCGGGAACGCAAATGTTGGTGCCCTTGAAGCTTCGGCGGCCCCTCGTTAAGGGTGCCGGGGCGCAAGGGGTACTGTTGGGACCGTCTAGGGCCGGGGTTAGTGGACCTGATTTACTACCGGCCCAGACCATAGTGAGAGGGGATAGTGAACCCTTCATCGCGGTCCTAAACGTGGGCTCGCAGACGGTGGTGCTCCCACAGGGGACCGTGCTTGCTCACGCAACGCCGGTGCCGTGTGAGGAGCCCGCCGTCAATTCCGTCAACACTGTCCCTGCGTCGCGACCGCGTTCGGACAGCGATGAAGGGTGGCTCGAGGCGCTTTGTGCGGGATCGACGGACCTGTCCGATTCAGAGCGTCAACAACTTAAAACGCTATTGCGAGAATTTTCCGACGTTTTTAGTCGAGATAAATATGATTTGGGCTGCACTCACTTGCTGCGTCACCATATTGACACGGGTGACAGCGCGCCAATTCGCCAAAATCCGTTTCGGTTGAGTCCCGCCGAAAAGGAACATGTCAAATCGGCTGTTGATGACATGTTAGCCGCGGACATCATTTCTCCTTCCACCAGCCCTTGGGGAGCGCCGATCGTCCTGGTTAAAAAGCAGGACGGTTCGTTGCGGTTTTGCGTTGACTTCCGGCGTCTTAATAAAATTTCGGTTGCCGACGCATACCCGCTCCCTCGGATGGATGAATCGCTTGACGCTTTGGCGGGAGCGCGATTCTTTTCCACACTCGATTTACTTTCGGGATTCTGGCAGCTTCCTCTGGATGATGAGTCTAAGCCTAAAACTGCTTTTCGTACACCGCACGGCTTGTTTCAATTCAACAGGTTGCCGATGGGCTTGCACTCAGCGCCGGCAACTTTCCAGCGTTTGATGGAATTGGTTTTGGCTGGACTGCAATGGGAGTCGTGCCTCATTTATTTGGATGACGTTATCGTCTTTAGTAAAACTTTTGATGACCATCTCCAGAGGTTGCGGGCAGTTTTCCTAAAGATGCGGGCTGCTAATTTGAAATTTAAGCCCCAAAAATGCCATTTGTTGCGTGATTCGGTGCGTTATTTGGGGCACATCGTGGGACGCTCGGGTATTGCTACCGATCCCGCCAAAACGCAGTGTGTCAGCTCCTGGCCGACTCCCACTACGGTGGGAGAGGTCAGGAGTTTTATTGGGTTCGCGTCGTATTATCGACGGTTTGTTGCTGATTTTGCAACAATTGCAAAACCCCTGCACGCTCTAACATCTAAAGGGGTTCGTTTCCACTGGGGTCAAGAGGAGGAGGCTGCGTTCCGCTCCCTTCGGGACGCCCTGGTGAAAGCCCCTCCCTTGATCTACCCTGATTTTTCGAAACCCTTTTTGCTCGACACCGATGCGAGCAACACGGGTATTGGGGGTGTGCTTTCCCAGGTGGTTGATGGCGTTGAACGGGTGGTCGCATACGGTAGTCGGGTGTTGTCTCCTGCGGAGCAGAGATATTGTGTTACCCGTAGAGAACTGTTGGCAATTGTTTTTTTCATCCAACAATACCGCCCATATCTGTACGGTCGGCATTTCACCGTCCGCACAGATCATGCGGCACTACAGTATGCCCTGCGAGTTCAGCAACCATCGGGACAGTTGTCTCGATGGTTGGAGGTTCTCCAGGATTTTGATTTTGAGACCACTTACCGTAAGGGCGTTCGCCATACCAACGCGGACGCTCTGTCACGCATGCCAACCGCCTCGGAATGTGCATGCCTCCTGGGGTCGGGACGTTGCAGACCTTCAGGGGACGCATCGGTCCCGATCCTGGCAGCCACCGACGATGACGAGCCACTGGCTGATAATTCTATCGAACAACAGGGAAGGGATTCCCTGTTGGGGTTGCCCGTCACTGAGTGGGGGCGCCTCCAAATGGAGGACACCTCCCTCCTCGGGTGGCGTCGTCGCGTCGGGGGTGCTGGCCGGGTGAAAGGTGATTCGGGTGCATGGGAAATGGTACAGGGTCTGCTCATGCACTGGGACGCAAAATCACAGCGACATCGGCTGGTCGTCCCTTCGGAGTTGCGAGGCAAAGTGGTGTGGGCCGCGCATGAGCGCCTGTTACATCTGGGGACTCTAAAGACCCTCGCACTAATACAGCTAGATTTTTTTTGGCCTGGTATGACAAAGGATGTGGGGGATCTTCTGAGTTCATGCCCGCGGTGTGCGCAGCGGAAATCGCCGGCGCGGGAGTCTAACCCGCCTTTACAATCGATCAAGGTGTCCAGAATAAATGAGCTGGTTGCACTGGACATCTTGGGCCCATTTCCCGCCACCCCCAGGGGCAATAAGTATTTGCTGACAGGTGTCGAGTATTTTACGCGCTGGCCCATGGCCTGGCCCCTTGCCAACCAGTCGGCAGCAGCCATCGTGGACGCCTTTGTTCAGGGTTACGTCCTGGACAAAGGTGCCCCGGAACGGCTGCTGACCGACCAGGGTAAAAATTTTTCCAGCAAATTACTTAAACAAGTCTGTGACCTCTTAGGCACAAAGAAAATTCGGACCTCCCCGTATCACCCACAGACTGACGGAATGGTCGAGCGCCTGCATCGCACCATTTCGTCAATGATGGCACAGCAGGTCTCAGATTCCCAGACTGATTGGGACCTGCATATTCAGGGGGTCTTGGCGGCATATCGGATGGCACCCCATGCAGCTACGGGGTTTTCCCCCTTTTACCTTATGTACGGTCGCGAACCCGACCCGCCTGTTCGCGCCCAGCTGCAGATCCCCGACCAGCAAGGTAAAACAAAATTGGCTGACCACGTCAAATTTAATTTGGCTAAGTTAACAGAGGCACGGGATGCTGCGAGGTTAAACTCGGACCTCCGTCAAAAGGCGAACGAGCGCCTCAGGTTGGGTCGAGCGCATGTCATACAGTGGAAACCGGGGGACAGGGCATGGTTGCACTGTCCCCAAGTACCCCTGGCTACCTCCCCAAAGCTGGCGCGACCGTGGCGGGGGCCTGTGGAAGTGGTCGAGGTCCTGCGACCACAGTGCGTGCGCATTCGTTGGGGGAAGCGGCGATGGTTCGTGCACCCCTCTCGGTTGAAACCTTTCGTCGCGGCACACAAACCCACTTCACACATGCGTGGCCAGACGTGTGGGGGGTCGACCGACTCACTAGGTCCGTCCCCACCGCGCTCACCTAATGCCTTGCCGGCCGTGCCACCTCCAGGTGCATCGAGACTGACGGGCTCACGCCCGACCACCCCTTCTGGGGATACCAACAGTCACGAGGCATCAGAGGAGGCCCCGCTCCCGGACGGACGATTGCCACCTGACGGTCCGCCACCCGGGGTTCCCCCGTGTGAGGGGCCCGCCGCAAGGACACGCGCAAAAATGCGCAAACTGTTGTGAAACCGCAAGGACACGCGCAAAAATGCGCAGACTGTTGAGGAACCGCAAGATTTGTATATATATGTTGTGTTCATTGTGTGTTGTGTGGGGGGGGGTGTCCCCTGCCCATTGGTGTGCATTGTGGCTTCGCTACAAATTGTATATAGCGTTCTTACGGTATCCGTATTTATTCGGGGGGGGGTGCGTCGGATTGTTCCCTTTCGGGGTTGAGGGTTTTGTTGTTGTCATTGTCGTTGTTGTTGTTGTTACTGTTGGTTCCTTCAAGTTAGCGTTAAAAACGTTTTTTTAAGGCACACGCGGGGATCCAGGGGTTGAATAACCTTTATTGAAAGTTGTTGCAGCCGGGACGGCTGCGAGCTGTACAGGGGGGGGTGATGTAGGGCTGTTACAGAGGGTCTGTTTGTGTAGGGCTGTTTACATAGGGGCAAATGGAAAACAGACACAGTGGGCGGGGTCTCCGTGAGCACACGGGGTTGTGCCCGCAACGACGTCCGTACTGGACGGCGTGAGGGGGGTTTCGATCCTCTAACGGGGTATAAAAAGGGTTGAGCCAGAGAGCTCGGGGCTCAGTCTTAGAGTAGTTAAGAGAAGAGAGAAGACCAGCCAGATAGGCCCTGGACTCCCCCTGGGACGCCGCCCTTGTAAGGGCAGTGCAGGCTGGAGCCAGTGGCGTGGTCCCGGAACCAGAGTCAGACCTCTGGGATTCCGGGTACCGTAGCCCGACTAACCAGTGTCGGGCCAGACAGCCTCCCCTAGCCCGTTAGCGGAGGACTCAGCTAGGAAGGCTAGCTAGGGGTGAATTCCCAGTTGTACGGGTGAGGGGGCCGATACATCCCTCTAGTACTGTAAGCCCTTTGTATAAATAAATACGTGTGCCTTACCCCGTTGTCCACGCGTCTTCAACAACACTTCACATATACATGTGTAGTACATTTCTGTGCATTATACCAATTCACTTAGTACATACGTGTATGATAAACATATAAGTATACACATTTAGTGTTATAGAACAACTGTATTTAGATCTAAAATTTGATATACACAATTTTTTATATAGTATATTGGGAGCAACTTCATTTTAAGCATTTGTTCAATTCCACAGCAGTGGAAATAAAACTTTACCGAAAGAACCAAAGAATATGAATCAGAAACTGATAATCACAACATTTGGCCTTTTCAGATATGGTTTTTGCACACCAGGTTTATGGAATACCTTAAAGAGCAAATTTCATCAACTTGAAATTTTGTTATCATGATATACCGACCAACACATTCCGAGCGACAACATACTTTCTGAGCAGAGGAGTCCAGTCCAGCCTGTTAAACATTCACAGGTGAATGACCCCGGGTTGTTATTACAGCTGCTCCCGTGCTTGCATGGGCTTGTGAGGCATTCATTTATATCTGTGACAAAAGGGTAAAAATGAGTGTAAATTAGCTGTGAACACAACATTGGATTTAAATAGCACTGCCACCTCTCCATAGTGTTTACACCTGGATGTGAGTATTTCATGGCATTGTGTTGGCAGCGGTGCATGAGCACAAAACGCAAATTCATCAATAATACTTTGGCTTTAAATAATTAGTATGGACAATACGTATACAGTACAGATTTCATATGGGTCTCCTCGGATGTTCGGGAGCACATGTTTAATATGCAGCAGATGTGGGATCTGGTAGAAGGTACAACGCATTGGCAAGGTGCAGGGCATAAATGGCTTTGGTCATGATGACATCTTGATCTCCTCTGAATTATGTGACTTGTTTAGTAGGTTGTGCTATTTGACAACTGCATACGACTTTGAAGTAAAACACTTTTGTTGCATGGTCATTGTTCACATTTGTTAAATTCAAAAGAGGCAACTGTATCTCTTCATGGTATTTGTTGTCATATTTACCAATGAGTAAATGTACGCAGTGTCTTCGGATAGCTTATATTTTCAATGATAACTAACGACAAATAGAATAACTGAGAGTGATTGCACAAAGAGTGATGTTTAAGCAACCAGAAAAGATGCATAGTTTATACGACCAGTAGGAATCGCGGTGGCATTCACATGCTAATGGCCTCAAAGCATTTGCTTAAAACTGGGTTCACCACAACCCTTGTTTATTATTCTTTAAAGTGTCTCTCAGATATATTGTATGCTTATCTATTTTGTTATTATATATAACGATGATCATTCTTATTTTTGAGTTTGTATTTTGTAAATTTTGCGTAATTTGAACTCGGACATAACCTAAAGAAGGGTCCTTACTTACAGCATGTTAGAAAGTTAGCCAGTGTCAGTTCAGGCAGGGCTGGCTCTCCCAGTGGGATCTCTCTGTTGGGACTGGTCCACAGTGTTACTGGTGCTGAATCAATACTGTGGCTACGTGGGCTGACGTTCACTCATGTAACATTGACATCGATATATAGAAATTGTATTATTAATTTTACTTGGGTATCTGGTGCTTTGTGTAAAAACATTCGCTAGATAAAAATAATGCTGCTGAAATCATTCAATCTCAGAAAGCCTTTAGGTTTTGTATATATACATATTGTCTTGCTTATACATATTGTCTTGCTTATCTAATTTGTTATTTATATTCTCCATAATGACACTAATGACTATTTATTGAGTTATGTATTTTTTAAAGGTCATTGCAAAAACTCATTAATAAGTACCGTGAATTGAATAAATAACTGTGCTTTTAATCCTACATGTTACTTGGTGATGCTCCATTTGGCAGTGGTGCACATCCACATTAAACAAACAAAAACTCGTCAACAATATTGCCTTAAAATTATAAAATATATAATCGTTGACATTTTAGGCAATGACCATTCTTCCATAGCACACTTAATCTTTTATGGAAGAAGGGCATTTAATCAATACTAAAACGAAGCCTAAACTTTTTAGTTTACCAGGTAAAGCTCACTGAGCTATATATGCATTTTTCATATAAGCAACCTGGCTACAAATGATAGCTCAAAGTTGATTGTGTGGAAATGTATAGCAGCCAAATATTCTAAATGCATGTTGATTCCAAATGTGGTGGAAAAAAAACCAAGAGGACCCGGAGAAGAATCTACGCGACCACGGGGAGAACATGCAAACTCCAAATATGCAGGCGTCAGGGTGGGGATTGAACCCAAACGTTATCATATCCCCCATCTGAGTTCAAATAGCAAAAGTCACACTACCCGAAACTAAAAACTGTTGCAATAAAGGACAGGTAGTGAGTTTGATCAAACTCACTGCAAGATTATCAGTGAATACTAACGTGTCAACAATGTTTGCGCAATTCTTTGGGATGGCTTCATTCCTTGAAACGTTTTGTATTTTTATAATACACAGATACGTTTGTTACATGAACCAGCCATCATCATATAAAATCAGCAATGACTCAAGAGTCCATATAAAAAAACGTGTACGCTGTTTGTCGTTAACGCCACTTTGAATTAGAACAATGGGCAACAGTAGTGATTTTATAATCGCCTAGTGATTTTATAATCGTCTAGTGTAGGAAGCCAGTTGTAATGGCAGCACAAAGGTTGGGCGACTCCACCCAAGCGCCTGTTGCTCATTCGCTTTATGTGTGGAAGAACTGGTTTCTGCTTGAACACGCCATTGGTCGTACAATTTATGACTTTATGTGATCGTATTCAGTTATACGTTGCCTTGGTACACACCATAACCAAGTGTCGTAAATATATGCAACTGTCATCACAGTTGCATACATTGTAATAAAAGAGCTACTATTTTATGACTGATTTCTTTTTGTCACGGTTCAAAAGGCGATTAGCTACACTCTATTGCATTGTTAAAAAAATTGGTATTTTTTAGTTTTCACTTCCTCTAATGAACGGTGTAATATATACATCGGGCTTGCTTACCATATTGGTCCTCGTTTAAAAAGTTTCAGTAGATCAAATATCGTTCCATAACGTTTACAGGATGTAATTTAAGTTGAAAATTAGACATTATATAGAGCCCCGTGTGTTACTTTCAAATACTGTATATGTCAATGTTCCACATTTTTTTAAATGACAAAAGTAAATGAGCAAATGTGAATGAAATATACCTCTCAAATGGAATGGAATTACATACATTGTGTGTATATTAGAGAGCGCCTATTATCCGCCGGTCCAATTTATCCGCGACTCTTATATTCTACCGCAGCTGTAGGAGAGCGAAAACGCTATCATTTGTGATTCTGCGACTTTTCCCATAAGTGATTGGGGTATGATATCCTATCATATAAACTTTTTCGCATTTAAGCAGGGTCATGGCAGTAAATGTAAATGACCAATCTGTTTCAAAGACAATGCATATATTATCAGAGAATGTTTTTTTGTTTGGATTCTGACCACAAATATTGTGGTTAATGCAAATGTAGGGATGTTGGAGAGAGGGCCGTTATGCATGGCAGCCTATGGGAAAGAAACACAGTGGGCGGGGCTACGTGTGTGCACAGGGAGATGCCCTCTGCGACGTCCGAGCCAGACACCCTGGGGGGGGGCTGGTTCGGCGTTACGATCCCCCGGGGCCCCACCCCTCAAGGAGGGTTGGGTATAAAAAGGGGTCGTTATATGGGCTTAGTTAGTTATGTTATAGTTAAGCTAAGAAGTCGGAAGACGTCGTAGCTAGAGCCCTGGACTCCCCCTGATCGCCGCCCTTATCAGGGCCCCACGGGATCAGGCTCGAGCCAGTGGCGTGGTCCCGCGAACCAGAGCCAGTGCTCTGGGACTCCGGGTACCGAGCCCGATTACCAGTGTCGGGCCAGACAGCCTCCCCTAGCTCTTAGTGGAGGACTCAGGGGATAGGCTATGGATAGCTAGGGGTATTCCCTGAGTTATACGGGTGAGGGGGCCGCTACCCCCTCTAGTGCTGTCCTGTACTGGCAACTTGTTAAATAAATATACGTGTGCCTCAACTCCGTTGTCAAGCGTCCTCGACGGGCACTTCATCTGGCGTCAGAAGTGGTAAAAATGGAAACGCGCCATACAGCTCGGACCAGGGTACCACGGGAGGAGGACGCCGCGGAGATCGCCGAGCCCGAGACAGAGCAACAAGATGGGGTGCAGCCGGAGCCTGGCGCCTTCTCACCGGGACGTCAGCATGGAGAGGGGCCGCAGCCAGATGCACTACGACTGGCTCACGAACGGCTGGCGGAGCTACTTTATGCCGCTGCCGCCACACTGGAAGGCATTACGCGGTTGGGGGTTGGTGGTCCACCGCAGGGCGAGGAGAACCGGCGGCCGGAGCACTTTCCCGCCATTTCAGCGACTTCAAAATTTGAATTTCCCGCCATGGACGCCGCGGCTGTTCGGGGCGTGGCCAGCTTAGACATCGGCTCCGACATCGCCGTCGCCGGGGCTGCAGCGTCATCGCAGCCGAAGGATGCGTCATCGCTGCCGCGACAGGCGATGCCATCGGCCAGTCGCGCCGAGGCACCGCCAAAGGGAGGTGAAAGCAACCTGCGGGAGTCCACATCGACCGCTGCGCTTCACCAAAGACTGCCCCCGCTGAAAGAATTCATCGGTGCGGAGGGGGACTGGGGCGGCTTTCGGCGACGCTTCCTCGCCCATCAGGAGATGGCGCGGTGGTCCGACGAGGAGGCCCTTTGCGCGCTGCCGGCGCTCCTCGATGGGGACGCGCTCGCCGCACTCACGTCGGCACCAAAAGAGAAGCGGGCTACACTACCAATGGCGCTACAGCTGCTGGCCGGGGTCTATGGACCTTCAGCCGAATGCCGTCAGCAGTTCTACGATCGCAGGCGGGGTGAAAAAGAGTCGCCTCTGGCTTTCCGGACAAGTCTTCTGGCGCTGGCAAAAACAGCCTTTCCCCGCATGGACGACGACGGCGTGGACGCAATGGTCGCGGAGAAGATCCTCCTCTTGGCGGACGACCTCGACATCGTCGTCATCACACAAGGGGATGCAGAAATGACCTCCCTCCAGGCTGCGCGACTCCTCCACGCCAACCTTCTGCAGCAGCGGCGAAAGGCAAACAGGGCATCGGCTGGGCGTGCGGTGGCTGCAGCCACCCTTCCGTCAGAAGAGCTTTATGCCGTCGACCATCGACGGCAACAGACGACGGGGGCGCGGCCGGGTCGGGACGGGTCGAGGCGTTTCGACCGTCCATCGTCTCCATCGGCGCTCCCGCGGTGCTTCAACTGCGGCATCCGGGGCCATGTCGCCTCGGGGTGCCGTTCTCCTCGACAGCGGGGGACGACGCCTCGACAGGACGCCGGCCCTCCTCTTCCTCCTCCCAAGCTCCAGCACCATGATCCGGCGAGTCGCGGCACCTCACATGTTTGGCCAACGCACCCACCTGTCGCACATTCTCGCACCGTAACGAACGGGGGGCCGGTGGGGCGCTGCGATGGACCGGCGCGGATCACTGCGGGGACTCAAATCGAGCCCGAGCGGTGGTCCGTGTTGGCCCATCGCGTGGTGGCCGCGGCGTCGGGATCGTCGGCCGTGGTCGGTTACATCGATGGGGTGGAGGTACGCATCATAGTCGATACAGGGGCATCGGCGACAATTATTTCGGAACTAATTTACAATATTCTACCGGTGCAGAGCCGTCCTTTGCTACCGGTTAATGTCCCTTTCTATGCCGCTAACGGGGGCTCTCTCGGCATCGTGGGACAGATTCGAGCGCAAATTTCTATCGGGGACATCAAATTGTCGGGGCCGATTTTTGTCTCCTCCTCACTGGCAGTTCCGTGCCTGCTGGGGACGGACTTCTTGGGCAGGATGCCAATTCGTATTTTGATCGACCAAGGATGCATTGAGCTTCCGTCGGGGCGACGTATGGCGTTCCTGCCTTCCCCTGTAGCGACTCGGACGGCGTTCGCGACGGTACCGGCGTTCGTCGTAAAAACAGTGCGTGTGCCGCCGGGGGCACAAATGCTGGTACCTCTTAAACTTCGTAGGCCCTTCGCTAAGGGTGTTGGGGATCAGGGTGTTGTGCTGGGGCCGTCTAGGGCCGGGGTTAATGGGCCTCATTTAATTCCGGCCCAGACCATTGTAAGGGGGGACGAGGACCCCTTCATCGCGGTCCTCAATGTCGGGTCGCAGACAGTAGTGGTTCCCCAAGGGACTGTGCTCGCTCACGCGACGCCGGTGCCCTGCGAGGAACCTGCCGTGAACCACATTGACACTGCTGCTCGGACGCACCCGCATTCGGACGGCGATGAAGGGTGGCTCGACGCGCTTTGTGCGGGATCGACGAACCTGTCCAATTTAGAGCGCCAACGGCTTAGATCACTGCTAAAGGAATTTTCCGACGTTTTCAGTCGGAATAAATACGATTTGGGTTGTACTCACCTGCTGCGTCACCATATTGACACGGGTGACAGCGCGCCTATTCGCCAAAATCCTTTTCGGTTGAGTCCCGCCGAAAAGGACCATGTCAAATCGGCTGTCGATGACATGTTAGCCGCCGACATTATCTCTCCCTCTACCAGCCCTTGGGGAGCACCGATTGTCCTGGTTAAGAAACAGGATGGCTCGTTGCGGTTTTGCGTAGATTTCCGTCGCCTTAATAAGGTTTCGGTTGCCGACGCATACCCGCTCCCACGGATGGACGAATCGCTGGACGCCTTGGCGGGAGCGCGATTCTTCTCCACACTAGATTTACTTTCGGGATTCTGGCAGCTTCCTCTGGACGATGATTCGAAGCCTAAAACCGCTTTCCGTACACCGCACGGCCTGTTCCAATTCAACCGGTTACCGATGGGCTTACACTCAGCGCCGGCAACCTTCCAGCGGTTGATGGAATTGGTTTTGGCTGGATTGCAATGGGAATCGTGCCTGATTTATTTGGATGACGTAATTGTTTTTGGAAGAACCTTTGACGAACATCTCCAGAGGCTGCGGGCGGTTTTCCAAAGGATGCGGGCTGCTAATTTGAAATTTAAGCCCCAAAAATGCTATTTGTTTCGCGAGTCAGTGCGTTATTTGGGGCACATCGTGGGGCGCTCGGGTATTGCTACCGATCCCGCCAAAACGCAGTGTGTCAGCTCCTGGCCAATTCCGACCTCGGTGGGGGAGGTGAGGAGTTTTATTGGCTTCGCTTCATATTACCGACGGTTCGTCGCTAATTTTGCTACAATTGCCAAACCCCTACATGCTTTGACATCAAAAGGGGTTCGGTTCCACTGGGGTCGGGATGAGGAAGTAGCTTTCTGCTCCCTTCGGGATGCATTGGTGAAGGCTCCTCCTTTGACTTACCCCGATTTTTCGAGGCCGTTTTTGCTCGACACCGACGCGAGCAACACAGGTATCGGAGGCGTGCTTTCCCAGGTGGTTGATGGCGTGGAACGGGTGGTTGCGTACGGCAGTCGGGTGTTGTCTCCAGCGGAGCAAAAATATTGTGTCACCCGTAGAGAACTGTTGGCAATTGTTTTCTTCATCCAACAGTACCGCCCATATCTGTACGGTCAGCATTTCACTGTCCGTACGGATCATGCAGCACTGCAGTACGCCCTGAAGGTTCAACAGCCATCGGGACAATTGTCCCGATGGCTGGAGGTCCTCCAGGATTTCGATTTTGACACCACCTATCGTAAGGGCATTCGCCACACAAATGCGGACGCTCTGTCGCGCATGCCAACCACCTCCGAATGCGCATGCCTCCTGGGGTCGGGGCGTTGCAAGCCAGCTGGGGACATGACGGTTCCAGTCCTGGCGGCCGCCGCCGATGTTGACACATCGCTTCCCGATGAGATCGGGAAACAGGGAAGGGATTCCCTGCTTGGGTTGCCTGTGATTGAGTGGGGATGCCTCCAGATGGATGACGCCTCCCTCCTCGCGCTGCGTCGTCGCGCCAGGGAGAGGGGGTGTGGGACGGGTGATGCCGACAATTGGGAAATACACGCGGGCTTGCTCATGCATTGGGACGGTAAATCCCACCGTCACCGGCTGGTAGTTCCTGCGGGGTTACGGGGTAAGGTGGTGTGGGCTGCTCATGAGCGCCTCCTCCACCTGGGTACCCAAAAGACCCTCGCCTCGCTCCAGCTGGATTTTTTTTGGCCGGGCATGACACGGGATGTCACGGATCTGCTGGCAGCATGCCCCCGGTGTGCGCAACGCAAACCACCAGCTCGGGAGTCGAACCCGCCGTTGCAGTCCATCACAGTCTCCAGGGTGAACGAACTCGTAGCGTTGGATATCCTGGGGCCGTTTCCCGCCACCCCTAGGGGCAATAGATATTTGCTAACAGGGGTCGAATACTTCACACGCTGGCCTATGGCCTGGCCCCTGGCAAATCAGTCGGCAGCAGCCATCGTGGACGCCTTTGTCCAAGGCTACGTCATGGACAAAGGTGCTCCGGAGCGGCTGCTGACCGACCAGGGTAAAAATTTTTCTGGGAACCTCCTCAAACAAGTCTGTGATCTCCTAGGTACAAAGAAGATTCGTACCTCTCCCTATCACCCACAAACTGACGGGATGGTCGAGCGTCTGCATCGTACCATCACGTCTATGTTGTCGCACCTGGTTTCGGAGTCACAGACCAATTGGGACTTGCAAATTCAAGGGGTCCTGGCAGCATATCGATTGGCCCCCCATGCTGCCACGGGATTTTCACCCTTCTTTCTCATGTATGGTCGCGAACATGACCCACCTGTTCGGGCACAGCTGCAGATCCCCGCGCCTCTAGGTAAAATAAAATTGGACGAGCACGTTAAATTTAACCTTCAAAAGCTAACTGAGGCGCGGGATGCTGCCATGCTCAATTCCCGCATGCGCCAAAAGGCGAATGAGCGCCTCAGACTCGCGCGCGCGCACGTGCTGCAGTGGAAGCCAGGGGACAGGGCATGGCTGCACTGTCCCCAGGTACCGCTTGCGACCTCCTCGAAACTGGTACGGCCATGGCGGGGCCCCGTCGAGGTGGTCGAGGTTTTGCGACCGCAGTGCGTTCGTATCAAGTGGGGGAGGCGCCGGTGGTTCGTTCACCCCTCTAGACTAAAACCCTTCGTTGCGGTGCGGGACTCTGCTCCACACGCGCAGGGCCAAGCATGTGAGGGGTCGACCGACCCGGAGGGTCCGCCTCTGTTGATCTCACCTGACGTCTTGCCGGTTGCCCCGCCCCCAGGTTCTCCCGGAATGACGGGCTCGCGCACATCCCTCACGGGGGATGCCGAGGGTCCCGCCACTCCAATTGCGGACTCGCCTCGGATGGGACAGCGGCCACCGAATGGTCCGCCATCTGAGGTTGGCCCTTGTGACGGGCCTGCGGCAAGGACGCGCGCTAAAATGCGCAGACTCTTATAAAAACACTGGAACGCGAACAAGAAGTGAAAACGAAACGAAAATAAGAAGAAAATTTTTTTTATTTTTTTTGCGTTTTCTGGTGCACTTTCGTGTGCTATTGTTACTGGACGCTGCGTTCGTGCGGCGCTCTTGGCGCGTTGTTGTATTATGGCTGTGTGTGTGTGTGCGTCTTGTGTGCGTGTTGTGCGTGCGCTGAGGGTTCCGGGAAATGTACATATCTTGCCTCTACGGATTTCGTATTTATTCGGGGGGGGGGGCGCGTCGGTTTGTTCTCCCTTTAGGGGCATTGTTAGTGTTGTTGTTCAATTCTCGTTCTGTTAAATGAAAAAATGGGGCACACACGGGGGGAGTCAAGGGGTAAAGATTCATTTGTTGAAATTGTTGCAGCCGGGACGGCTGCGAGCTATGCGGGGGGGAGTGATGTAGGGATGTTGGAGAGAGGGCCGTTATGCATGGCAGCCTATGGGAAAGAAACACAGTGGGCGGGGCTACGTGTGTGCACAGGGAGATGCCCTCTGCGACGTCCGAGCCAGACACCCTGGGGGGGGGCTGGTTCGGCGTTACGATCCCCCGGGGCCCCACCCCTCAAGGAGGGTTGGGTATAAAAAGGGGTCGTTATATGGGCTTAGTTAGTTATGTTATAGTTAAGCTAAGAAGTCGGAAGACGTCGTAGCTAGAGCCCTGGACTCCCCCTGATCGCCGCCCTTATCAGGGCCCCACGGGATCAGGCTCGAGCCAGTGGCGTGGTCCCGCGAACCAGAGCCAGTGCTCTGGGACTCCGGGTACCGAGCCCGATTACCAGTGTCGGGCCAGACAGCCTCCCCTAGCTCTTAGTGGAGGACTCAGGGGATAGGCTATGGATAGCTAGGGGTATTCCCTGAGTTATACGGGTGAGGGGGCCGCTACCCCCTCTAGTGCTGTCCTGTACTGGCAACTTGTTAAATAAATATACGTGTGCCTCAACTCCGTTGTCAAGCGTCCTCGACGGGCACTTCACAAACATGATTTCTTGTCAAAGGTTTCAGTTTGGTGTTTTAACATCTTGCACCATCAGAGTATTAGAGCTCGGAGTAAGCATTTACACCATTGGAACCTCCTTTTCCAGTAGCAAAATATGATAATTGTTTTTTTACCCTTTTATCTGGCAACAAAACTGACACCTTTTTTACAAGGAGTCATGTTTGCATTCACCACAATACCCCGAGCTCTCATACTCTGATGGTGCATTGTCTTTGAGTTGTGCGCCTTTTGGCGTCATCTGGTCCAAACACCATGTGAGACTAGACTCTAAGGAAAGCTGTCTCGGGTGTGGGCCAATCAATTTCAAGGACAGTGCATATATTATCAGAGTTGCGTTTTTGTTTGCATTCCGATTGCAGGTATTGTGGTCAATGCAAACATGACTCCTTGTAAAAAAGGTGTCAGTTTTGTTGCCAGATAAAAGGGTAAAAAAACAATTATCATATTTTGCTACTGGCAAAGGAGGTTCCAATTGTGATCTTAACACCTGTTTTGTTGCCAGAAAAAAATGGGAAAACCTATTCTCAGTAAATGTTCCGTTATTTGTTGGTTATCCGAGATTTTCTTTAATTCAACAGTGCTACTCCGCGATGTCGAAACGCAGCGAGGACGATTGCACCGAAACCCTGAACGCTCGTATGCACCATAGTGCATCATGTACAGCTCGTCGAGATGAGTCGAGATGATCGCCGACCATCAACAGACTAAAAATGACTGCATCACGGAGATTATGCGAGAGCCGGGGTACCGCCATAAGGTTCACGTGACAAACGGATGGGGTTCTTTTAACTCACAGAACCTGAATATAGCAACAGTTATTGCAGAACCAATATTGTACGTGACGACTGCGACCATCAACTCACCACACTTGAGAACCAGATTTATTCACAGGCGGCTGCCCTGTTCCAAACTCAAGGACCTCTATAGAGTCAGCTCAGTGCACTGACCTTGAGCCAACGGCGGCAATAAATGTATGAGCTATAAAATGGTTGATAAAACTGCTTGGCTAACAATATACACTCTCTGTTTAAATATCCAGTGCTGCTCCACTGAGGTGGGATCTTTTCACAATTCACACCCACCTTGGTCACAGTTGGTGCCCGTCCATCCACGAGCACACTGACAGGAATAGGCATTATCCAGGTTCTGGCACGTCCCATTGTTTTTACAAGGTTTGCTTAGACATTCATTGATATCTGTACAAAACATAGAGAAATGATAAATACTGCATTTATGATATATTTATATTGAGGCATGTTTAAAAGAACTCGATTCACGAGGAAAATGTATCAAGATATACAGTATTATTTTCAATAATATACTGCACAATAATTGCATGTTATGGAATAACGAATAATCATACTTTTTTAAAACATTGGAACACTACTCTGAAAAAATATATTTTATGATACTGCATTAGCAGTGGGATACACGTACAATTAACAAAAACACCCAACACACTCGTCAATAACAACATAAATTAAGAAGAATTGTCTTGCATTCCTTCCACTAATTTAGTGTGAGCACAGAAGGGGTGGGTGGAGGAGGGAGGGGGCTGCATGTTCTAATGCAAAATAGCTGCACATTTTTTTGGAACGAAATTGCAATTCAAATAATGAAACCCGAATAATTTGGCTGTTGTGTTTGGTCGTGTTGTTACAGACGTGAATGGTTATATATGAATCATGTTCAGTGGACTATATTCATTGTCGAGCACAATTGGGCTCTGTGATTTGTGAAAGATGCCTTTGTGTCTCAAGGTTTGACATATTATGTGCTACGTTACGTGAATGTATTTTCCAGAATGTAAAATGTGCATGCCGCATTTGTAGGTTTATTTAATTATTCAGTCCAGTGCAATAATATTTGTAAATATTGTTGATTTATTATGATTTTTTAATGTATTTACGAGAAATATAATTCACATATAAGGGTAAATGTTCAAAATGAACAGCTCAATAACGCAGACAAAGTGTAGGCGTTTGCCTACGAGGCGGCTTTATTTGGTCAAATAGCAACAGCTGAGAATTGAAGAATCAATTGCCTTTCAAAAATGTTTGTATAGTATTGGGCGGTTTTGTAAATATTGACATGAAAATAAGTGAGCTAATGGAATTGACCGTAAAAATGCATTCATTGAATACATTCCATAAGAGCTGTGAAACCTGCTTTATCCAACACGTAATGCAGTTTACAGTAGCGCACTCACATACCTACACATCCGTGAATGTTAGTGGAGTTCACTTCAAACCCGGGGAAGCAAGAACAAACATAGCTTCCAACAGTGTTGACACAGTCTTGTTCACACCGTTGAGGCAGTGTCTCACATTCATTGATGTCTACAGAATAAGTGAAAAACAATGAGGGAGCATTTACATATAAAATCAAAGTAATAATGGCACACGAGTTTTATACACATTTGAATATCACTTTCTCAGGTCAACTGAGGTAGTGATTTTAAAAATGTATTATAAAGCAAAGAAACAATAGCAAAATAGTAAAGACAACATAAGCAAAGTGGGTTAACTTAGTAAAACATATTACAAGCTATCTGACTTGCAAAATCATTGAAGTTGGACATTTTTGAAACTTTTTCTTGTTTGCTAGGGTATTGGATACAATTAGACATGTAAAGCAACGTGTTATGACATCGGTTTAAACAGTTATCTTTCTGTTTTGTTAATACGTATTCATCCAGACAGCTGTCAAACATTCGAGGTTACTTAAATACTATAGCCCTACATGGTTGGGCAAAAGCTCATTTATGTTCAACAACCACAACAAGAGTCAACATGTATGGCATTGAACATTGCTCTCTGTTTTGTAAGAGATGTTAAACTTAATGATCTCTTGCACTCCTGGCATTTCATAACAGTGGTTGTCCTGCTTTCCGCCAATCATGGAATGTTTTCAGTTTTCATGTGAGCCATGTGGCTCTTAACTCGGGTTCAACCGCAGCAAACAAAAACATGAACAAGAAACATCTCAAAGTGACTACACGCAGCATAAAAATCCAGGAAAAAATTGCAACGTCTTCCAGAAAAAACAGCGTATTTCAACGCTGTGTGCAAAAATCCCAGTGGGATGCAAGTCAAACAAAAACAACCATAAGATAATTTAGATTAAAGTTATCAGGCTAACTCTGTACTACAACAAACAAACATGGCTAAACCAAAACGTTTTCAAAATCACCAAAATAAAGCTATAAAAACAATGTAACAGTGATCATAGGAACTGTGATTCAAATTTAACAATAAACGATATACATAACATGTACGACCAACTTTGCAGCCATAGCTTGCTGCATGAGTCACTCCATAACAGCAGGAGTATCAGTAGCAGTATCAACAATTTTCAATACACCTTTAAAGATCAGCACATACTTTGCAGCGGTCATCCAGAACGATACATTTGATTTCAGGCCATATTGAATAGCAGTGGCAGCTAGGGGTGTACAACTCCTCTAGAGCAGTTTTGAGTGAAGATCTCACAGGTAGTGATCCAAGTTGCAGTTTATTGGCGATAGCATTCCAGACCCTGGGGGCATCAATAGAAAAGGCCCTTCCTCCAGTATTTGTACAGCAATAAGGAATGTGAAGCTGGTAAATGAGCGAAGACCTTAGGTCACATTTGTTATTCGAAACAGTGAGGAGATCCAGCAGATAGTCTGCTGATTTGTTTTGTAATATGAAGACCCCACACCTGCAGACCCCCACCTCCAATCAGCATGGTTGACTATGTATGGTGCGAAAGAAGTTCAACATACGCTGTACATATATACAAGACGGATACCACCTTGCACTTATTTGAGTAGGAGGTGAAACCAATACTTTTGCTGTATATATTTAACTACCAATTCGGGGTCCTTTTCAATTCGTGAGGACATTGCAAAAACAAATTAACTTTGTATGATGCGAAGACATGTGTGTGCCACAAAGACAAATTCAGGTCGGAATACAGTTAACCGCGACAAAGTATCATTGTAAATGGATTGGCATCTCCTGTCTGCTATGCTGGTCAGCCCTGAAATGTATTGCTCATGCTGCTGCTGGTGAAAGGGCATACACGAGAGGAAGCACTAGAAAACACTCTCAAGTATATTTGGCCTACTCTTCCATGCCGGCTCGACATTTTAGAAGTTATGGGAGTACCCACACTTTAACTCCACCACATGTGACCTGCTGATCGACTAACTGTGGTTTATCCATTTATACTGCTGGATGGACAGGGGTGGGGATACTTCATAAACTTGTCCTAACGTTTAGACTGCTGTGCCAGGAGATTGAATCGGGAATACATTCGACGCGATAAAAAAAATTGCCTTGAAATGTGTGGTTCTGGAATTTAACATGTTTAGGTTTACAGTCGTTTTATGGAGGATGAACGAAAATGGGGATGTTTGGATTGCCCCACGGATTACAAGGATTTACAGATTATTTGGATTTTCGCTGTATATTTTATGTTTGTGTGTAACTTTTCTGATTATTTTATATCATGTTCAATATAGAGCTGGCATTTTTACAGTCTTGTTAATTTTCCGAAAAAAAATCACGATATTTTTTCATTCGAATTCTCTTTTTAAAAACATTATCCACGTCCCCCTTACATTCTGGTGAATTCTTAACTGGTGAACTAAACTTAAAATATCTGTGCTAAACACACCAGTATAAGATTGCAGGCTCTTTATCACGTACAGCCATGTGTACAGATATGTTGATATTAAACTAAAAAAAATTACCAGGTAAGGCCCACTGAGCTATTTAGCTCTTCTTCAGAAGCGACCTGGCGACAAATCATGTGTACATTTAGAGCAGCCAAATACTCGAAACGCATGTTTCTAAATACAGAGGAAAAAACCGGAGGACCCCGTGAAAAATCCATGCGACCACAGGGAGAATATGGAAACTCCATATATACAGGCCTCAGGGTTGGGATCGAACCCACGACCTCCTCTAAACCAGGCAAGGGAGATAACATATCGCCACTGTGGCACACCTCATATAAAACAGTGTTTCAATGGCTTCACTAGGCTTTACAAAACGTTCACAAAAGGTCACGTAATAGCATTTCCTCGTGCAATATTTACCGAAGCAGTTGGGTTGACCTTCATGTAGTTCGTATCCTGTATTGCATTGGCAGGTGGAGTTTTTTGTGCTGGGATCAATGAAGCACATTCCATTGGTGCAAGGCAGAGAACAGGGTGTATTAGCTGCAGTAAAAATGAAACAAGAATACATACACAATTAAACATTTACATCATACAAGTCTATAAATCATATTTTACCTATAAGGTTAACTTCATGAAGCAAAATGAAATGTAAAATTTGTTTGTACCAGACAGTATTCACATTAGGCTTCCTAGCATTACTTTTATTTGACATTCCCATTGTTGTACCCTTCTACTTTTGTACGATGTACTGGAAACAAGCTATAGGGCCCGAGTAATGTACCTATTATGGCTATTATTCATTCTGCTACTTTTGGTGGAGTGAGGGCCATTTCATGAGAAAATTTTCTGTCATTCCACCATTTGAAATTCATGTATGATGGATACTTTACAGAAATGCACCTATATCTGCAACTAACGCATGCCAAAATTGCAGAATGATCCAAAGTGGGCTCGGTTAGGTTGGGGTAATGGTGGAAGCAATTATGGCATGACGTTTCTGCTTCTATGTGTAAACTCTGCATCGTTGTGTGGAATGATGTAATTCTCACTCCGTGAATTTGGCTTAAGAATGTAACGCTGAGAGAGCTTTTGCGAAGCCCATTCCGTACAAATTCGAGTGCAACTGTCGCTATATAAAGTGATATAATTATTCCGTGGAATATGGATAGCTAGATTATTATATAAAGGCGTGTGATGTAATGGTGGATGAAAAAATTGTGCAGTAACCTGGAGTAGTTGTTGTGGAAGAAATCTTCGTAGTCGGAGATGTGATTGGTGTTGTTGACAATGGAGACGTTGTTGCTGCTGTTGAGAAAGATTCAGTGCTCGAAGTTGTCGATTCTGAGGTAATGGTGGATGTGAAAATAGTTGTAGTGTCTGACGTAGGTGTTGTCGAAGAGAACGGTTCTGTTGGCGATGTGAATGTTGTCGATAAAGGAGATGTTGCTACTGATGTTGACACCGTTACTCTACTGGAAGTTGTTGCATTCGCTGATGTAAATTGTGTTGTTGACAATGGAGATGTTGCTGCTGGTGTTGAGCCAGATTCAGTATTTGAAGTTGTTGATTCTGAGGAAATGGTGGACGAAGAAATAGTTATAGTGTTTGATGTAGGTGTTGTGGAAGAAAACATTGTAATAGGAGATGTGAATGGTCTTGTTGACAATGCAGAAGTTGCTGCTACTGTTGAGATAGATTCAATGTTGGAAGTTGATTCTGAGGTTATGGTGGATTGGGAAATAGTTGTGTCTGACATAGGTGTTGTCGAAGAAAACGGTGCTGTTGATGATGTGAATGACGTTGTTGACAATGGAGATGTTGTTCCTGATGTTGACACCATTACTATACTGGAAGTTGTTGCAGTCGCTGATGTAAATGGTGTTGTTGATAGTGGAGGAGTTGCTGCTGCTGTTGAACCAGATTCAGTGCTTGAAGTTAACGATTCTGAGGTAATGGTGGATGTGAAAATAGTTGTAGTGTCTGACGTAGGTGTTGTCGAAGAATACGATTCTGTTGGCGATGTGAATGATGTTGTTGACAATGGAGAAGTTGCACCTGATGTTGACATCGTTTCTATATTGGAAGTTCTTGCAGTCGCCGATGTGAAAGGAGATGTTGCAGCTGTTGAAATCGTTTCAGTACGTGAAGTTGTCGATTCTGAGGTAATGGTGGATGGAGACGTAGTTGTGGTGTCTGACATAGGTGTTGTGGAAGAAAACGTTGTAGTTGGAGATGTGAATGGTGTTGTTGACAATGGAGACGTTGCTGCTGTTGAGACAGATTCAGTGCTTGAAGTTGTCGATTCTGAGGTAATGGTGGATGGAGAAATAGTTATAGCGTCTGAAATAGCTCTTGTCGAAGAAAACGGTGATGTTGGTGATGTGAATGATGTTGTTGACAATGGAGAAGTTGCACCTGATGTTGACATCGTTTCTATATTGGAAGTTCTTGCAGCCGCCGATGTGAAAGGTGTTGTTGACAATGGAGATGTTGCGGCTGTTGAAATCGTTTCAATACTTGAAGTTGTTGCTTCTGAGGTAATGGTGGATGTGGAAATCGTTGCAGTGTCTGCCGTAGGTGTTGTCGAAGAAAACGGTGCTGTTGGTGATGTTATTGATGTTGTCGACAATGGAGATGTCGCTCCTGATGTTGCCACTGTTAGTATACTGGAAGTTGTTGTAGTCGCTGATGTAAATGGTGTTGTTGACAATGGAAAACTTGCTGCTGCTGTTGAGACAGTTTCAGTTCTTGAAGTTGTCGATTCTGAGGTATTGGTGGATGGAGAAATAGTTGCAGTGTCCGACATAGATGTTGTGGAAGAAAACGTTGTAGTAGGAGACATGAATGGTGTTGTTGACGATGGAGACGTTGTTGCTGCTGTTGAGACAGATTCAGTGCTCAAAGTTGTCGATTCTGAGGCAATGGTGAATCGAGAAATAGTTGTAATGTCTGACATAGGTGTTGTGGAAGAAAAAGTTATAGTCGGAGATGTGAATGGTGTTGTTGACAATGGATACGTTGTTGCTGTTGTTGAGACAGATTCCGTGCTTGAAGCTGTCGATTCTGAAGTAATGGTGGATGGAGAAATAGTTGTAGTGTCTGACATAGGTGTTTTGGAAGACAACGTTGTAGTCGGAGATGTGAATGGTGTTGTTGCAAATGCAGACGTAGTTGCTGCTGTCGAGACAGATTCACTGCTCAAAGTTGTCGATTCTGAGTTCATGGTGGATGGTGAAATAGTTGTAGTATCTGACGTTGGTGTTGTGGAAGAAAACGTTGTAGTCGGAGATGTGAATGGTGTTGTTGACAATGGAGTTGTTGCTGCTGCTGTTGAGACAGATTCAGTGCTTGAAGTTGTCGATTCTGAGGTAATGGTGGATGAAAAAATAGTTGTAATGTCTGAAATAGCTGTTGTCGAAGAAATCGGTGATGTTGGTGATGTGAATGATGTTGTTGACAATGGAGAAGTTGCACCTGATGTTGACATCGTTTCTATATTGGAAGTTCTTGCAGTCGCTGATGTGAAACGTGTTGTTGACAATGGATAACTTGCTGTTGCTGTTGAAACAGTTTCAGTGCTTGAAGTTGTCGATTCTGAGGTAATGGTGGATGGGGAAATAGGTGTAGTGTCTGACATAGGTGTTGTGGAAGAATAAGTTGTAGTCGGAGATGTGAATGGTGTTGTTGACAATGGAGATGTTGATGCTGCTGTTGAGACAGATTCAGTGCTTGAAGTTGTCGATTCTGAGGTAATGGTGGATGAAAAAATAGTTGTAATGTCTGAAATAGCTGTTGTCGAAGAAATCGGTGATGTTGGTGATGTGAATGATGTTGTTGACAATGGAGAAGTTGCACCTGATGTTGACATCGTTTCTATATTGGAAGTTCTTGCAGTCGCTGATGGGAAAGGTGTTGTTGACAATGGAGATGTTGTGGCTGTTGAAATCGTTTCAGTACTTGAAGTTGTTGCTTCTGAGGTAATGGTAGTTGTGGAAATCATTGCAGTGTCTACCGTAGGTGTTGTCGAAGAAAACGGTGCTGTTGGTGATGTTATTGATGTTGTCGACAATGGAGATGTCACTCCTGATGTTGCCACTGTTATTAGACTGGAAGTTTTTGCAGTTGCTGATGTAAATTTTGTTGTTGACAATGGAGAACTTGTTGCTGCTGTTGAGACAGATTCAGTGTCCAAAGTTGTCGATTCTGAGGTCATGGTGGATGGAGAAATAGTTGTAGTGTCTGACATAGGTGTTGTGGAAGAAAACGTTGTCGTCGAAGATGTGAATGGTGTTGTTGACAATGCAGACGTTGTTGCTACTGTTGAGACAGATTCAGTGCTCAAAGTTGTCAATTCTGAGGCAATGGTGAATGGAGAAATAGTTGTGATGTCTGACATAGGTGTTGTGGAAGAAAAAGTTGTAGTCGGAGATGTGAATGGTGTTGTTGACAATGGAGACGTTGTTGTTGTTGTTGAGACAGATTCAGTGCTTGAAGTTGTCGATTCTGAAGTAATGATGGATGGAGAAATAGTTGGAGTGTTTGAAATAGCTGTTGTCGAAGAAAACGGTGATGTTGGTGATGTGAATGATGTTGTTGACAATGGAGAAGTTGCACCTGATGTTGACATCGTTTCTATATTGGAAGTTATTGCAGTCGCTGATGTGAAACGTGTTGTTGACAATGGAGAACTTGCTGCTGTTGAAATCGTGTTAGTACTTGAAGTTGTTGCTTCTGAGGTAATGGTGGATGTGGAAATCGTTGCAGTGTAGGCCGTAGGTGTTGTCGAATAAAACGGTGCTGTTGGTGATGTTATTGATGTTGTCGACAATGGAGATGTCGCTCCTGATGTTGCAACCGTTAGTATACTGGAAGTTGTTGCAGTCGCTGATGTAAATGGTGTTGTTGACAATGGAGATGTTGTTGCTGCAGTTGAGACAGATCCAGTGCTCGAAGTTGTTGATTCTGAGATAATGGTGGATGGGGAAATAGTTGTAGTGTCTGAAATTGTTGTTGTGAAAGAAATCGGTGATGTTGGTGATGTGAATGATGTTGTTGACAATGGAGATGTCGCTCCTGATGTTGCCACTGTTATTAGACTGGAAGTTGTTGCAGTTGCTGATGTAAATTGTGTTGTTGACAATGGAGAACTTGTTGCTGCTGTTGAGACAGATTCAGTGTTCAAAGTTGTCGATTCTGAGGTCATGGTGGATGGAGAAATAGTTGTAGTGTCTGACATAGGTGTTGTGGAAGAAAACGTTGTCGTCGAAGATGTGAATGGTGTTGTTGACAATGCAGACGTTGTTGCTACTGTTGAGACAGATTCAGTGTTCAAAGTTGTCGATTCTGAGGTCATGGTGGATGGAGAAATAGTTGTAGTATCTGACGTTGGTGTTGTGGAAGAAAACGTTGTAGTCGGAGATGTGAATGGTGTTGTTGACAATGGAGATGTTTCGGCTGCTGTTGAGACAGATTCAGTGCTTGAAGTTGTCGATTCTGAGGTAATGGTGGATGAAAAAATAGTTGTAGTGCCTGAAATAGCTGTTGTCGAAGAAATCGGTGATGTTGGTGATGTGAATAATGTTGTTAACAATGGAGAAGTTGCACCTGATGATGACATCGTTTCTATATTGGAAGTTCTTGCAGTCGCTGATGTGAAACGTGTTGTTGACAATGGAGATGTTGCGGCTGTTGAAATCGTGTTAGTACTTGAAGTTGTTGCTTCTGAGGTAATGGTGGATGTGGAAATCGTTGCAGTGTCTGCCGTAGGTGTCGTCGAATAAAACGGTGCTGTTGGTGATGTTATTGATGTTGTCGACAATGGAGATGTCGCTCCTGATGTTGCAACCGTTAGTATACTGGAAGTTGTTGCAGTCGCTGATGTAAATGGTGTTGTTGACAATGGAGACGTTGTTGCTGCAGTTGAGACAGATCCAGTGCTCGAAGTTGTCGATTCTGAGATAATGGTGGATGGAGAAATAGTTGTAGTGTCTGAAATTGTTGTTGTGAAAGAAATCGGTGATGTTGGTGATGTGAATGATGTTGTTGACAATGGAGATGTCGCTCCTGATGTTGCCACTGTTATTAGACTGGAAGTTGTTGCTGATGTAAATTTAGTTGTTGACAATGGAGAACTTGTTGCTGCTGTTGAGACAGATTCAGTGTCCAAAGTTGTCGATTCTGAGGTCATGGTGGATGGAGAAATAGTTGTAGTGTCTGACATAGGTGTTGTGGAAGAAAACGTTGTCGTCGAAGATGTGAATGGTGTTGTTGACAATGCAGACGTTGTTGCTACTGTTGAGACAGATTCAGTGTTCAAAGTTGTCGATTCTGAGGTCATGGTGGATGGAGAAATAGTTGTAGTATCTGACGTTGGTGTTGTGGAAGAAAACGTTGTAGTCGGAGATGTGAATGGTGTTATTGACAATAGAGACGTTGTTGCTGCTGTTGAGACAGATTCAGTGCTCAAAGTTGTCAATTCTGAGGCAATGGTGAATGGAGAACTAGTTGTGATGTCTGACAAAGGTGTTGTGGAAGAAAAAGTTGTAGTCGGAGATGTGAATGGTGTTGTTGACAATGCAGACGTTGTTGCTACTGTTGAGACAGATTCAGTGTTCAAAGTTGTCGATTCTGAGGTCATGGTGGATGGAGAAATAGTTGTAGTATCTGACGTTGGTGTTGTGGAAGAAAACGTTGTAGTCGGAGATGTGAATGGTGTTATTGACAATAGAGACGTTGTTGCTGCTGTTGAGACAGATTCAGTGCTCAAAGTTGTCAATTCTGAGGCAATGGTGAATGGAGAAATAGTTGTGATGTCTGACATAGGTGTTGTGGAAGAAAAAGTTGTAGTCGGAGATGTGAATGGTGTTGTTGACAATGGAGACGTTGTTGTTGTTGTTGAGACAGATTCAGTGCTTGAAGTTGTCGATTCTGAAGTAATGATGGATGGAGAAATAGTTGGAGTGTTTGAAATAGCTGTTGTCGAAGAAAACGGTGATGTTGGTGATGTGAATGATGTTGTTGACAATGGAGAAGTTGCACCTGATGTTGACATCGTTTCTATATTGGAAGTTCTTGCAGTCGCTGATGGGAAAGGTGTTGTTGACAATGGAGATGTTGTGGCTGTTGAAATCGTTTCAGTACTTGAAGTTGTTGCTTCTGAGGTAATGGTAGTTGTGGAAATCATTGCAGTGTCTACCGTAGGTGTTGTCGAAGAAAACGGTGCTGTT
The DNA here is from genome assembly GCF_015708825.2 of Lethenteron reissneri. Taxonomy (NCBI): domain Eukaryota; kingdom Metazoa; phylum Chordata; class Hyperoartia; order Petromyzontiformes; family Petromyzontidae; genus Lethenteron; species Lethenteron reissneri. The sequence goes on from NC_083814.1 coordinate 3,719,393, forward strand.
GGTGATGTTATTGATGTTGTCGACAATGGAGATGTCACTCCTGATGTTGCCACTGTTATTAGACTGGAAGTTTTTGCAGTTGCTGATGTAAATTTTGTTGTTGACAATGGAGAACTTGTTGCTGCTGTTGAGACAGATTCAGTGTCCAAAGTTGTCGATTCTGAGGTCATGGTGGATGGAGAAATAGTTGTAGTGTCTGACATAGGTGTTGTGGAAGAAAACGTTGTCGTCGAAGATGTGAATGGTGTTGTTGACAATGCAGACGTTGTTGCTACTGTTGAGACAGATTCAGTGCTCAAAGTTGTCAATTCTGAGGCAATGGTGAATGGAGAAATAGTTGTGATGTCTGACATAGGTGTTGTGGAAGAAAAAGTTGTAGTCGGAGATGTGAATGGTGTTGTTGACAATGGAGACGTTGTTGTTGTTGTTGTTGAGACAGATTCAGTGCTTGAAGTTGTCGATTCTGAAGTAATGATGGATGGAGAAATAGTTGGAGTGTTTGAAATAGCTGTTGTCGAAGAAAACGGTGATGTTGGTGATGTGAATGATGTTGTTGACAATGGAGAAGTTGCACCTGATGTTGACATCGTTTCTATATTGGAAGTTCTTGCAGTCGCTGATGGGAAAGGTGTTGTTGACAATGGAGATGTTGTGGCTGTTGAAATCGTTTCAGTACTTGAAGTTGTTGCTTCTGAGGTAATGGTAGTTGTGGAAATCATTGCAGTGTCTACCGTAGGTGTTGTCGAAGAAAACGGTGCTGTTGGTGATGTTATTGATGTTGTCGACAATGGAGATGTCACTCCTGATGTTGCCACTGTTATTAGACTGGAGGTTTTTGCAGTTGCTGATGTAAATTTTGTTGTTGACAATGGAGAACTTGTTGCTGCTGTTGAGACAGATTCATTGTCCAAAGTTGTCGATTCTGAGGTCATGGTGGATGGAGAAATAGTTGTAGTGTCTGACATAGGTGTTGTGGAAGAAAACGTTGTCGTCGAAGATGTGAATGGTGTTGTTGACAATAGGGACGTTGTTGCTGCTGTTGAGACAGATTCAGTGCTCAAAGTTGTCAATTCTGAGGCAATGGTGAATGGAGAAATAGTTGTGATGTCTGACATAGGTGTTGTGGAAGAAAAAGTTGTAGTCGGAGATGTGAATGGTGTTGTTGACAATGGAGACGTTGTTGTTGTTGTTGAGACAGATTCAGTGCTTGAAGTTGTCGATTCTGAAGTAATGATGGATGGAGAAATAGTTGGAGTGTTTGAAATAGCTGTTGTCGAAGAAAACGGTGATGTTGGTGATGTGAATGATGTTGTTGACAATGGAGAAGTTGCACCTGATGTTGACATCGTTTCTATATTGGAAGTTATTGCAGTCGCTGATGTGAAACGTGTTGTTGACAATGGAGAACTTGCTGCTGTTGAAATCGTGTTAGTACTTGAAGTTGTTGCTTCTGAGGTAATGGTGGATGTGGAAATCGTTGCAGTGTCGGCCGTAGGTGTTGTCGAATAAAACGGTGCTGTTGGTGATGTTATTGATGTTGTCGACAATGGAGATGTCGCTCCTGATGTTGCAACCGTTAGTATACTGGAAGTTGTTGCAGTCGCTGATGTAAATGGTGTTGTTGACAATGGAGACGTTGTTGCTGCAGTTGAGACAGATTCAGTGTCCAAAGTTGTCGATTCTGAGGTAATGGTGGATGAAAAAATAGTTGTAGTGTCTGAAATTGTTGTTGTGAAAGAAATCGGTGATGTTGGTGATGTGAATGATGTTGTTGACAATGGAGATGTCGCTCCTGATGTTGCCACTGTTATTAGACTGGAAGTTGTTGCAGTTGCTGATGTAAATTTAGTTGTTGACAATGGAGAACTTGTTGCTGCTGTTGAGACAGATTCAGTGTCCAAAGTTGTCGATTCTGAGGTCATGGTGGATGGAGAAATAGTTGTAGTGTCTGACATAGGTGTTGTGGAAGAAAACGTTGTCGTCGAAGATGTGAATGGTGTTGTTGACAATGCAGACGTTGTTGCTACTGTTGAGACAGATTCAGTGTTCAAAGTTGTCGATTCTGAGGTCATGGTGGATGGAGAAATAGTTGTAGTGTCTGAAATAGCTGTTGTCGAAGAAATCGGTGATGTTGGTGATGTGAAAAATGTTGTTAACAATGGAGAAGTTGCACCTGATGTTGACATCGTTTCTATATTGGAAGTTCTTGCAGTCGCTGATGTGAAAGGTGTTGTTGACAATGGAGATGTTGCGGCTGTTGAAATCGTGTTAGTACTTGAAGTTGTTGCTTCTGAGGTAATGGTGGATGTGGAAATCGTTGCAGTGTCTGCCGTAGGTGTCGTCGAATAAAACGGTGCTGTTGGTGATGTTATTGATGTTGTCGACAATGGAGATGTCGCTCCTGATGTTGCAACCGTTAGTATACTGGAAGTTGTTGCAGTCGCTGATGTAAATGGTGATGTTGACAATGGAGACGTTGTTGCTGCAGTTGAGACAGATCCAGTGCTCGAAGTTGTCGATTCTGAGATAATGGTGGATGGAGAAATAGTTGTAGTGTCTGAAATTGTTGTTGTGAAAGAAATCGGTGATGTTGGTGATGTGAATGATGTTGTTGACAATGGAGATGTCGCTCCTGATGTTGCCACTGTTATTAGACTGGAAGTTGTTGCAGTTGCTGATGTAAATTTAGTTGTTGACAATGGAGAACTTGTTGCTGCTGTTGAGACAGATTCAGTGTCCAAAGTTGTCGATTCTGAGGTCATGGTGGATGGAGAAATAGTTGTAGTGTCTGACATAGGTGTTGTGGAAGAAAACGTTGTCGTCGAAGATGTGAATGGTGTTGTTGACAATGCAGACGTTGTTGCTACTGTTGAGACAGATTCAGTGTTCAAAGTTGTCGATTCTGAGGTCATGGTGGATGGAAAAATAGTTGTAGTATCTGACGTTGGTGTTGTGGAAGAAAACGTTGTAGTCGGAGATGTGAATGGTGTTATTGACAATAGAGACGTTGTTGCTGCTGTTGAGACAGATTCAGTGCTCAAAGTTGTCAATTCTGAGGCAATGGTGAATGGAGAAATAGTTCTGATGTCTGACATAGGTGTTGTGGAAGAAAAAGTTGTAGTCGGAGATGTGAATGGTGTTGTTGACAATGGAGACGTTGTTGTTGTTGTTGTTGAGACAGATTCAGTGCTTGAAGTTGTCGATTCTGAAGTAATGATGGATGGAGAAATAGTTGGAGTGTTTGAAATAGCTGTTGTCGAAGAAAACGGTGATGTTGGTGATGTGAATGATGTTGTTGACAATGGAGAAGTTGCACCTGATGTTGACATCGTTTCTATATTGGAAGTTATTGCAGTCGCTGATGTGAAACGTGTTGTTGACAATGGAGAACTTGCTGCTGTTGAAATCGTGTTAGTACTTGAAGTTGTTGCTTCTGAGGTAATGGTGGATGTGGAAATCGTTGCAGTGTCGGCCGTAGGTGTTGTCGAATAAAACGGTGCTGTTGGTGATGTTATTGATGTTGTCGACAATGGAGATGTCGCTCCTGATGTTGCAACCTTTAGTATACTGGAAGTTGTTGCAGTCGCTGATGTAAATGGTGTTGTTGACAATGGAGACGTTGTTGCTGCAGTTGAGACAGATCCAGTGCTCGAAGTTGTTGATTCTGAGATAATGGTGGATGGGGAAATAGTTGTAGTGTCTGAAATTGTTGTTGTGAAAGAAATCGGTGATGTTGGTGATGTGAATGATGTTGTTGACAATGGAGATGTCGCTCCTGATGTTGCCACTGTTATTAGACTGGAAGTTGTTGCAGTTGCTGATGTAAATTGTGTTGTTGACAATGGAGAACTTGTTGCTGCTGTTGAGACAGATTCAGTGTTCAAAGTTGTCGATTCTGAGGTCATGGTGGATGGAGAAATAGTTGTAGTGTCTGACATAGGTGTTGTGGAAGAAAACGTTGTCGTCGAAGATGTGAATGGTGTTGTTGACAATGCAGACGTTGTTGCTACTGTTGAGACAGATTCAGTGTTCAAAGTTGTCGATTCTGAGGTCATGGTGGATGGAGAAATAGTTGTAGTATCTGACGTTGGTGTTGTGGAAGAAAACGTTGTAGTCGGAGATGTGAATGGTGTTGTTGACAATGGAGATGTTGCTGCTGCTGTTGAGACAGATTCAGTGCTTGAAGTTGTCGATTCTGAGGTAATGGTGGATGAAAAAATAGTTGTAGTGTCTGAAATAGCTGTTGTCGAAGAAATCGGTGATGTTGGTGATGTGAATAATGTTGTTAACAATGGAGAAGTTGCACCTGATGTTGACATCGTTTCTATATTGGAAGTTCTTGCAGTCGCTGATGTGAAAGGTGTTGTTGACAATGGAGATGTTGCGGCTGTTGAAATCGTGTTAGTACTTGAAGTTGTTGCTTCTGAGGTAATGGTGGATGTGGAAATCTTTGCAGTGTCTGCCGTAGGTGTCGTCGAATAAAACGGTGCTGTTGGTGATGTTATTGATGTTGTCGACAATGGAGATGTCGCTCCTGATGTTGCAACCGTTAGTATACTGGAAGTTGTTGCAGTCGCTGATGTAAATGGTGTTGTTGACAATGGAGACGTTGTTGCTGCAGTTGAGACAGATCCAGTGCTCGAAGTTGTCGATTCTGAGGAAATGGTGGATCGAGAAATAGTTGTAGTGTCTGACATAGGTGTTGCCGAAGAAAACAGTGATGTTGATGATATGAATGATATTGTTGAGAATGGAGAAGTTGTTGCTGCTGTTGAGACAGATTCACTGCTTGAGGTTGTCGATTCTGAGGCAATTGTGGATGCGGAAATAGTTGCAGTGTCTGCCATAGGTGTTGTCGAAGAAAACGGTGATGTTGGTGATGTGGATGATGCTGTCGACAATGGAGATGTCGCTCCTGATGTTGCGACCGTTAGTATACTGGAAGTTGTTGCAGTCGCTGATGTAAATGGTGTTGTTGACAATGGGGAAGTTGCTGCTGCTGTTGAGACAGTTTCAGTGCTTGAAGTTGTCGATTCTGAGGTAATGGTGGATGGAGAAATAGTTGCAGTGTCTGCTGTAGGTGTTGTCGAAGAAAACGGTGATGTTGGTGATGTGGATGATGTTGTTGAAAATGGAGACGTTGTTGCTGCTGTTGAGACAGATTCAGTGCTCGAAGTTGTCGATTCTGAGGTAATGGTGGATGGAGAAATAGTTGTAGTGTCTGACATAGGTGTTGTCGAAGAAAACAGTGATGTTGGTGATGTGAATGATGTTGTTGAAAATGGAGACGTTGTTGCTGCTGTTGAGACAGATTCAGTGCTTGAAGTTGTCGATTCTGAGGTAATGGTGGATGGAGAAATAGTTGTGTTGTCTGACATAGGTGTTGTTGAAGAAAACGTTGTAGAAGGAGATGTGAATGATGTTGCTGACAATGGAGACGTTGTTGCTGCTGTTGAGACAGATTCAGTGCTCGAAGTTGTCGATTCTGAGGTAATGGTGGATGGAGAAATAGTTGTAGTGTCTGACATAGGTGTTGTCGAAGAAAACAGTGATGTTGGTGATGTGAATGATGTTGTTGAAAATGGAGACGTTGTTGCTGCTGTTGAGACAGATTCAGTGCTTGAAGTTGTCGATTCTGAGGTAATGGTGGATGGAGAAATAGTTGTGTTGTCTGACATAGGTGTTGTTGAAGAAAACGTTGTAGTAGGAGATGTGAATGATGTTGCTGACAATGGAGACGTTGTTGTTGCTGTTGAGACAGATTCAGTGCTTGAAGTTGTCGATTCTGAGGGAATGGTGGATGGAGAAATAGTTGTACTGTCTGAAATAGGTGTTGTGGAAGAAAACGGTGATGTTGGTGATGTCAATAATGTTGTTGACAATGGAGAATATGCACCTGATGTTGATATCGTTTCTATATTTGAAGTTTTTGCAGTCGTTGATGTGAAAGGTGTTGTTGACAATGGAGATGTTGCGGCTGTTGAAACTGTTTCAGTACTTGAAGTTGTTACTTCTGAGGTAACGGTGGATGTGGAAATCGTTGCAGTGTCTGTCGTAGGTGTTGTCGAAGAAAACGGTGATGTTGATGATGTAGATGATGCTGTCGACAATGGAGATGTCGCTCCTGATGTTGCAACCGTTAGTATACTGGAAGTTGTTGCAGTCACTGATGTAAATGGTGTTGTTGACAATGGGGAAGTTGCTGCTGCTGTTGAGACAGATTCAGTGCTTGAAGTTGTCGAGTCTGAGGTAATAGTGGATGGAGAAATAGTCGCAGTGTCTGCTGTAGGTGTTGTCGAAGAAAACGGTGATGTTGGTGATGTGGATGATGTTGTTGAAAATGGAGACGTTGTTGCTGCTGTTGAGACAGATTCAGTGCTCGAAGTTGTCGATTCTGAGGTAATGGTGGATGGAGAAATAGTTGCAGTATCTTCTGTCGGTGTTGTCGAAGAAAACGGTGATGTTTGTGATGTGGATGATGCTGTCGACAATGGAGATGTCGCTCCTGATGTTGCAACCGTTAGTATACTGGAAGTTGTTGCAGTCGCTGATGTAAATGGTGTTGTTGACAATGGGGAAGTTGCTGCTGCTGTTGAGACAGATTCAGTGCTTGAAGTTGTCGAGTCTGAGGTAATGGTGGATGGAGAAATAGTTGCAGTGTCTGCTGTAGGTGTTGTCGAAGAAAACGGTGATGTTGGTGATGTGGATGATGTTGTTGAAAATGGAGACGTTGTTGCTGCTGTTGAGACAGATTCAGTGCTCGAAGTTGTCGATTCTGAGGTAATGGTGGATGGAGAAATAGTTGCAGTATCTGCTGTCGGTGTTGTCGAAGAAAACGGTGATGTTTGTGATGTGGATGATGCTGTCGACAATGGAGATGTCGCTCCTGATGTTGCAACCGTTAGTATACTGGAAGTTGTTGCAGTCGCTGATGTAAATGGTGTTGTTGACAATGGGGAAGTTGCTGCTGCTGTTGAGACAATTTCAGTGCTTGAAGTTGTCGATTCTGAGGTAATGATGGATGTTGAAATAGTTGTAGTGTCTGACATAGGTGTTGTTGAAGAAAACGTTGTAGTCCGAGATGTGAATTCTGTTGACAATGGGGAAGTTGCTGCTGCTGTTGAGACAGATTCAGTGCTCGAAGTTGTCGATTCTGAGGTAATGGTGGATGGAGAAATAGTTGCAGTGTCTGCTGTCGGTGTTGTCGAAGAAAACGGTGATGTTGGTGATGTGGATGATGCTGTCGACAATGGAGATGTCGCTCCTGATGTTGCAACCGTTAGTATACTGGAAGTTGTTGCAGTCGCTGATGTAAATGGTGTTGTTGACAATGGGGAAGTTGCTGCTGCTGTTGAGACAATTTCAGTGCTTGAAGTTGTCGATTCTGAGGTAATGTTGGATGGTGAAATAGTTGTAGTGTCTGACATAGGTGTCGTGGAAGAAAACGTTGTAGTCCGAGATGTGAATTGTGTTGACAATGGAGATGTTGTTGCTGCTGTTGAGACAGATTCAGTGCTTGAAGTTGTCGAGTCTGAGGTAATAGTGGATAGAGAAATAGTTGCAGTGTCTGCTGTAGGTGTTGTCGAAGAAAACGGTGATGTTGGTGATGTGGATGATGTTGAAAATGGAGACGTTGTTGCTGCTGTTGAGACAGATTCAGTGCTCGAAGTTGTCAATTCTGAGGTAATGGTGGATGTAGAAATAGTTGCAGTGTCTGCTGTCGGTGTTGTCGAAGAAAACAGTGATGTTGGTGATGTGGATGATGCTGTCGACAAAGGAGATGTCGCTCCTGATGTTGCAACCGTTAGTATACTGGAAGTTGTTGCAGTCGCTGATGTAAATGGTGTTGTTGACAATGGGGAAGTTGCTGCTGCTGTTGAGACAATTTCAGTGCTTGAAGTTGTCGAATCTGAGGAAATGGTGGATGGAGAAATAGTTGTAGTGTCTGCCATACTTGTTGCCGAAGAAAACAGTGATGTTGGTGATGTGAATGATGTTGTTGAGAATGGAGAAGTTGTTGCTGCTGTTGAGACAGATTCAGTGCTTGAGGTTGTCGATTCTGAGGCAATTGTGGATGCGGAAATAGTTGCAGTGTCTGCCATAGGTGTTGTCGAAGAAAACAGTGATGTTGGTGATGTGGATGATGCTGTTGACAATGGAGATGTCGCTCCTGATGTTGCGACCGTTAGTATACTGGAAGTTGTTGCAGTCGCTGATGTAAATGGTGTTGTTGACAATGGGGAAGTTGCTGCTGCTGTTGAGACAGTTTCAGTGCTTGAAGTTGTCGATTCTGAGGTAATGGTGGATGGAGAAATAGTTGCAGTGTCTGCTGTAGGTGTTGTCGAAGAAAACGGTGATGTTGGTGATGTGGATGATGTTGTTGAAAATGGAGACGTTGTTGCTGCTGTTGAGACAGATTCAGTGCTTGAAGATGTCGATTCTGAGGTAATGATGGATGTTGAAATAGTTGTAGTGTCTGACATAGATGTTGTTGAAGAAAACGTTGTAGTCCGAGATGTGAATTCTGTTGACAATGGGGAAGTTGCTGCTGCTGTTGAGACAGATTCAGTGCTCGAAGTTGTCGATTCTGAGGTAATGGTGGATGGAGAAATAGTTGCAGTGTCTGAAATAGGTGTTGTGGAAGAAAACGGTGATGCTGGTGATGTCAATGATGTTGTTGACAATGGAGAATATGCACCTGATGTTGAAATCGTTTCTATATTTGAAGTTCTTGCAGTCGTTGATGTGAAAGGTGTTGTTGACAATGGAGATGTTGCGGCTGTTGAAACTGTTTCAGTACTTGAAGTTGTTGCTTCTGAGGTAACGGTGGATGTGGAAATCGTTGCAGTGTCTGTCGTAGGTGTTGTCGAAGAAAACGGTGATGTTGATGATGTAGATGATGCTGTCGACAATGGAGATGTCGCTCCTGATGTTGCAACCGTTAGTATACTGGAAGTTGTTGCAGTCACTGATGTAAATGGTGTTGTTGACAATGGGGAAGTTGCTGCTGCTGTTGAGACAGATTCAGTGCTTGAAGTTGTCGAGTCTGAGGTAATAGTGGATGGAGAAATAGTCGCAGTGTCTGCTGTAGGTGTTGTCGAAGAAAACGGTGATGTTGGTGATGTGGATGATGTTGTTGAAAATGGAGACGTTGTTGCTGCTGTTGAGACAGATTCAGTGCTCGAAATGGTCGATTCTGAGGTAATGGTGGATGGAGAAATAGTTGCAGTATCTTCTGTCGGTGTTGTCGAAGAAAACGGTGATGTTTGTGATGTGGATGATGCTGTCGACAATGGAGATGTCGCTCCTGATGTTGCAACCGTTAGTATACTGGAAGTTGTTGCAGTCGCTGATGTAAATGGTGTTGTTGACAATGGGGAAGTTGCTGCTGCTGTTGAGACAGATTCAGTGCTTGAAGTTGTCGAGTCTGAGGTAATGGTGGATGGAGAAATAGTTGCAGTGTCTGCTGTAGGTGTTGTCGAAGAAAACGGTGATGTTGGTGATGTGGATGATGTTGTTGAAAATGGAGACGTTGTTGCTGCTGTTGAGACAGATTCAGTGCTCGAAGTTGTCGATTCTGAGGTAATGGTGGATGGAGAAATAGTTGCAGTATCTGCTGTCGGTGTTGTCGAAGAAAACGGTGATGTTTGTGATGTGGATGATGCTGTCGACAATGGAGATGTCGCTCCTGATGTTGCAACCGTTAGTATACTGGAAGTTGTTGCAGTCGCTGATGTAAATGGTGTTGTTGACAATGGGGAAGTTGTTGCTGCTGTTGAGACAGATTCAGTGCTTGAAGTTGTCGAGTCTGAGGTAATGGTGGATGGAGAAATAGTTGCAGTGTCTGCTGTAGGTGTTGTCGAAGAAAACGGTGATGTTGGTGATGTGGATGATGTTGTTGAAAATGGAGACGTTGTTGCTGCTGTTGAGACAGATTCAGTGCTCGAAGTTGTCGATTCTGAGGTAATGGTGGATGGAGAAATAGTTGCAGTATCTGCTGTCGGTGTTGTCGAAGAAAACGGTGATGTTTGTGATGTGGATGATGCTGTCGACAATGGAGATGTCGCTCCTGATGTTGCAACCGTTAGTATACTGGAAGTTGTTGCAGTCGCTGATGTAAATGGTGTTGTTGACAATGGAGATGTTGCGGCTGTTGAAACTGTTTCAGTACTTGAAGTTGTTGCTTCTGAGGTAACGGTGGATGTGGAAATCGTTGCAGTGTCTGTCGTAGGTGTTGTCGAAGAAAACGGTGATGTTGATGATGTAGATGATGCTGTCGACAATGGAGATGTCGCTCCTGATGTTGCAACCGTTAGTATACTGGAAGTTGTTGCAGTCACTGATGTAAATGGTGTTGTTGACAATGGGGAAGTTGCTGCTGCTGTTGAGACAGATTCAGTGCTTGAAGTTGTCGAGTCTGAGGTAATAGTGGATGGAGAAATAGTCGCAGTGTCTGCTGTAGGTGTTGTCGAAGAAAACGGTGATGTTTGTGATGTGGATGATGCTGTCGACAATGGAGATGTCGCTCCTGATGTTGCAACCGTTAGTATACTGGAAGTTGTTGCAGTCGCTGATGTAAATGGTGTTGTTGACAATGGGGAAGTTGCTGCTGCTGTTGAGACAATTTCAGTGCTTGAAGTTGTCGATTCTGAGGTAATGATGGATGTTGAAATAGTTGTAGTGTCTGACATAGATGTTGTTGAAGAAAACGTTGTAGTCCGAGATGTGAATTCTGTTGACAATGGGGAAGTTGCTGCTGCTGTTGAGACAGATTCAGTGCTCGAAGTTGTCGATTCTGAGGTAATGGTGGATGGAGAAATAGTTGCAGTGTCTGCTGTCGGTGTTGTCGAAGAAAACGGTGATGTTGGTGATGTGGATGATGCTGTCGACAATGGAGATGTCGCTCCTGATGTTGCAACCGTTAGTATACTGGAAGTTGTTGCAGTCGCTGATGTAAATGGTGTTGTTGACAATGGGGAAGTTGCTGCTGCTGTTGAGACAATTTCAGTGCTTGAAGTTGTCGATTCTGAGGTAATGTTGGATGGTGAAATAGTTGTAGTGTCTGACATAGGTGTCGTGGAAGAAAACGTTGTAGTCCGAGATGTGAATTGTGTTGACAATGGAGATGTTGTTGCTGCTGTTGAGACAGATTCAGTGCTTGAAGTTGTCGAGTCTGAGGTAATAGTGGATAGAGAAATAGTTGCAGTGTCTGCTGTAGGTGTTGTCGAAGAAAACGGTGATGTTGGTGATGTGGATGATGTTGAAAATGGAGACGTTGTTGCTGCTGTTGAGACAGATTCAGTGCTCGAAGTTGTCAATTCTGAGGTAATGGTGGATGTAGAAATAGTTGCAGTGTCTGCTGTCGGTGTTGTCGAAGAAAACAGTGATGTTGGTGATGTGGATGATGCTGTCGACAAAGGAGATGTCGCTCCTGATGTTGCAACCGTTAGTATACTGGAAGTTGTTGCAGTCGCTGATGTAAATGGTGTTGTTGACAATGGGGAAGTTGCTGCTGCTGTTGAGACAATTTCAGTGCTTGAAGTTGTCGAATCTGAGGAAATGGTGGATGGAGAAATAGTTGTAGTGTCTGCCATACTTGTTGCCGAAGAAAACAGTGATGTTGGTGATGTGAATGATGTTGTTGAGAATGGAGAAGTTGTTGCTGCTGTTGAGACAGATTCAGTGCTTGAGGTTGTCGATTCTGAGGCAATTGTGGATGCGGAAATAGTTGCAGTGTCTGCCATAGGTGTTGTCGAAGAAAACAGTGATGTTGGTGATGTGGATGATGCTGTTGACAATGGAGATGTCGCTCCTGATGTTGCGACCGTTAGTATACTGGAAGTTGTTGCAGTCGCTGATGTAAATGGTGTTGTTGACAATGGGGAAGTTGCTGCTGCTGTTGAGACAGTTTCAGTGCTTGAAGTTGTCGATTCTGAGGTAATGGTGGATGGAGAAATAGTTGCAGTGTCTGCTGTAGGTGTTGTCGAAGAAAACGGTGATGTTGGTGATGTGGATGATGTTGTTGAAAATGGAGACGTTGTTGCTGCTGTTGAGACAGATTCAGTGCTTGAAGATGTCGATTCTGAGGTAATGGTGGATGGATAAATAGTTGTGGTGTCTGACATAGGTGTTGTTGAAGAAAACGTTGTAGTCGGAGATGTGAATGGTGTTGTTGACAATGGGGAAGTTGCTGCTGCTGTTGAGACAGATTCAGTGCTTGAAGTGGTCGAGTCTGAGGTAATAGTGGATGGAGAAATAGTTGCAGTGTCTGAAATAGGTGTTGTGGAAGAAAACGGTGATGCTGGTGATGTCAATGATGTTGTTGACAATGGAGAATATGCACCTGATGTTGAAATCGTTTCTATATTTGAAGTTCTTGCAGTCGTTGATGTGAAAGGTGTTGTTGACAATGGAGATGTTGCGGCTGTTGAAACTGTTTCAGTACTTGAAGTTGTTGCTTCTGAGGTAACGGTGGATGTGGAAATCGTTGCAGTGTCTGTCGTAGGTGTTGTCGAAGAAAACGGTGATGTTGATGATGTAGATGATGCTGTCGACAATGGAGATGTCGCTCCTGATGTTGCAACCGTTAGTATACTGGAAGTTGTTGCAGTCACTGATGTAAATGGTGTTGTTGACAATGGGGAAGTTGCTGCTGCTGTTGAGACAGATTCAGTGCTTGAAGTTGTCGAGTCTGAGGTAATAGTGGATGGAGAAATAGTCGCAGTGTCTGCTGTAGGTGTTGTCGAAGAAAACGGTGATGTTGGTGATGTGGATGATGTTGTTGAAAATGGAGACGTTGTTGCTGCTGTTGAGACAGATTCAGTGCTCGAAGTTGTCGATTCTGAGGTAATGGTGGATGGAGAAATAGTTGCAGTATCTTCTGTCGGTGTTGTCGAAGAAAACGGTGATGTTTGTGATGTGGATGATGCTGTCGACAATGGAGATGTCGCTCCTGATGTTGCAACCGTTAGTATACTGGAAGTTGTTGCAGTCGCTGATGTAAATGGTGTTGTTGACAATGGGGAAGTTGCTGCTGCTGTTGAGACAGATTCAGTGCTTGAAGTTGTCGAGTCTGAGGTAATGGTGGATGGAGAAATAGTTGCAGTGTCTGCTGTAGGTGTTGTCGAAGAAAACGGTGATGTTGGTGATGTGGATGATGTTGTTGAAAATGGAGACGTTGTTGCTGCTGTTGAGACAGATTCAGTGCTCGAAGTTGTCGATTCTGAGGTAATGGTGGATGGAGAAATAGTTGCAGTATCTGCTGTCGGTGTTGTCGAAGAAAACGGTGATGTTTGTGATGTGGATGATGCTGTCGACAATGGAGATGTCGCTCCTGATGTTGCAACCGTTAGTATACTGGAAGTTGTTGCAGTCGCTGATGTAAATGGTGTTGTTGACAATGGGGAAGTTGTTGCTGCTGTTGAGACAGATTCAGTGCTTGAAGTTGTCGAGTCTGAGGTAATGGTGGATGGAGAAATAGTTGCAGTGTCTGCTGTAGGTGTTGTCGAAGAAAACGGTGATGTTGGTGATGTGGATGATGTTGTTGAAAATGGAGACGTTGTTGCTGCTGTTGAGACAGATTCAGTGCTCGAAGTTGTCGATTCTGAGGTAATGGTGGATGGAGAAATAGTTGCAGTATCTGCTGTCGGTGTTGTCGAAGAAAACGGTGATGTTTGTGATGTGGATGATGCTGTCGACAATGGAGATGTCGCTCCTGATGTTGCAACCGTTAGTATACTGGAAGTTGTTGCAGTCGCTGATGTAAATGGTGTTGTTGACAATGGGGAAGTTGCTGCTGCTGTTGAGACAATTTCAGTGCTTGAAGTTGTCGATTCTGAGGTAATGATGGATGTTGAAATAGTTGTAGTGTCTGACATAGGTGTTGTTGAAGAAAACGTTGTAGTCCGAGATGTGAATTCTGTTGACAATGGGGAAGTTGCTGCTGCTGTTGAGACAGATTCAGTGCTCGAAGTTGTCGATTCTGAGGTAATGGTGGATGGAGAAATAGTTGCAGTGTCTGCTGTCGGTGTTGTCGAAGAAAACGGTGATGTTGGTGATGTGGATGATGCTGTCGACAATGGAGATTTCGCTCCTGATGTTGCAACCGTTAGTATACTGGAAGTTGTTGCAGTCGCTGATGTAAATGGTGTTGTTGACAATGGGGAAGTTGCTGCTGCTGTTGAGACAATTTCAGTGCTTGAAGTTGTCGATTCTGAGGTAATGTTGGATGGTGAAATAGTTGTAGTGTCTGACATAGGTGTCGTGGAAGAAAACGTTGTAGTCCGAGATGTGAATTGTGTTGACAATGGAGATGTTGTTGCTGCTGTTGAGACAGATTCAGTGCTTGAAGTTGTCGAGTCTGAGGTAATAGTGGATAGAGAAATAGTTGCAGTGTCTGCTGTAGGTGTTGTCGAAGAAAACGGTGATGTTGGTGATGTGGATGATGTTGAAAATGGAGACGTTGTTGCTGCTGTTGAGACAGATTCAGTGCTCGAAGTTGTCAATTCTGAGGTAATGGTGGATGTAGAAATAGTTGCAGTGTCTGCTGTCGGTGTTGTCGAAGAAAACAGTGATGTTGGTGATGTGGATGATGCTGTCGACAAAGGAGATGTCGCTCCTGATGTTGCAACCGTTAGTATACTGGAAGTTGTTGCAGTCGCTGATGTAAATGGTGTTGTTGACAATGGGGAAGTTGCTGCTGCTGTTGAGACAATTTCAGTGCTTGAAGTTGTCGAATCTGAGGAAATGGTGGATGGAGAAATAGTTGTAGTGTCTGCCATACTTGTTGCCGAAGAAAACAGTGATGTTGGTGATGTGAATGATGTTGTTGAGAATGGAGAAGTTGTTGCTGCTGTTGAGACAGATTCAGTGCTTGAGGTTGTCGATTCTGAGGCAATTGTGGATGCGGAAATAGTTGCAGTGTCTGCCATAGGTGTTGTCGAAGAAAACAGTGATGTTGGTGATGTGGATGATGCTGTTGACAATGGAGATGTCGCTCCTGATGTTGCGACCGTTAGTATACTGGAAGTTGTTGCAGTCGCTGATGTAAATGGTGTTGTTGACAATGGGGAAGTTGCTGCTGCTGTTGAGACAGTTTCAGTGCTTGAAGTTGTCGATTCTGAGGTAATGGTGGATGGAGAAATAGTTGCAGTGTCTGCTGTAGGTGTTGTCGAAGAAAACGGTGATGTTGGTGATGTGGATGATGTTGTTGAAAATGGAGACGTTGTTGCTGCTGTTGAGACAGATTCAGTGCTTGAAGATGTCGATTCTGAGGTAATGGGGGATGGATAAATAGTTGTGGTGTCTGACATAGGTGTTGTTGAAGAAAACGTTGTAGTCGGAGATGTGAATGGTGTTGTTGACAATGGGGAAGTTGCTGCTGCTGTTGAGACAGATTCAGTGCTTGAAGTGGTCGAGTCTGAGGTAATAGTGGATGGAGAAATAGTTGCAGTGTCTGAAATAGGTGTTGTGGAAGAAAACGGTGATGCTGGTGATGTCAATGATGTTGTTGACAATGGAGAATATGCACCTGATGTTGAAATCGTTTCTATATTTGAAGTTCTTGCAGTCGTTGATGTGAAAGGTGTTGTTGACAATGGAGATGTTGCGGCTGTTGAAACTGTTTCAGTACTTGAAGTTGTTGCTTCTGAGGTAACGGTGGATGTGGAAATCGTTGCAGTGTCTGCCGTAGGTGTTGTCGAAGACAACGGTGATGTTGGTGATGTGGATGATGCTGTCGACAATGGAGACGTTGTTGCTGCTGTTGAGACAGATTCAGTGCTCGAAGTTGTCAATTCTGAGGTAATGGTGGATGGAGAAATAGTTGCAGTGTCTGCTGTCGGTGTTGTCGAAGAAAACAGTGATGTTGGTGATGTGGATGATGCTGTCGACAATGGAGATGTCGCTCCTGATGTTGCAACCGTTAGTATACTGGAAGTTGTTGCAGTCGCTGATGTAAATGGTGTTGTTGACAATGGGGAAGTTGCTGCTGCTGTTGAGACAATTTCAGTGCTTGAAGTTGTCGAATCTGAGGAAATGGTGGATGGAGAAATAGTTGTAGTGTCTGACATACTTGTTGCCGAAGAAAACAGTGATGTTGGTGATGTGAATGATGTTGTTGAGAATGGAGAAGTTGTTGCTGCTGTTGAGACAGATTCAGTGCTTGAGGTTGTCGATTCTGAGGCAATTGTGGATGCGGAAATAGTTGCAGTGTCTGCCATAGGTGTTGTCGAAGAAAACAGTGATGTTGGTGATGTGGATGATGCTGTTGACAATGGAGATGTCGCTCCTGATGTTGCGACCGTTAGTATACTGGAAGTTGTTGCAGTCGCTGATGTAAATGGTGTTGTTGACAATGGGGAAGTTGCTGCTGCTGTTGAGACAGTTTCAGTGCTTGAAGTTGTCGATTCTGAGGTAATGGTGGATGGAGAAATAGTTGCAGTGTCTGCTGTAGGTGTTGTCGAAGAAAACGGTGATGTTGGTGATGTGGATGATGTTGTTGAAAATGGAGACGTTGTTGCTGCTGTTGAGACAGATTCAGTGCTCGAAGTTGTCGATTCTGAGGTAATGGTGGATGCAGAAATAGTTGTAGTGTCTGACATAGGTGTTGTCGAAGAAAACAGTGATGTTGATGATGTGAATGATGTTGTTGAAAATGGAGACGTTGTTGCTGCTGTTGAAACAGATTCAGTGCTTGAAGATGTCGATTCTGAGGTAATGGTGGATGAATAAATAGTTGTGGTGTCTGACATAGGTGTTGTTGAAGAAAACGTTGTAGTCGGAGATGTGAATGATGTTGCTGACAATGGAGACGTTGTTGCTGCTGTTGAGACAGATTCAGTGCTTGAAGTTGTCGATTCTGAGGGAATGGTGGATGGAGAAATAGTTGTAGTGTCTGAAATAGGTGTTGTGGAAGAAAACGGTAATGTTGGTGATGTCAATGATGTTGTTGACAATGGAGAATATGCACCTGATGTTGATATCGTTTCTATATTTGAAGTTCTTGCAGTCGTTGATGTGAAAGGTGTTGTTGACAATGGAGATGTTGCGGCTGTTGAAACTGTTTCAGAACTTGAAGTTGTTGCTTCTGAGGTAACGGTGGATGTGGAAATCGTTGCAGTGTCTGTCGTAGGTGTTGTCGAAGAAAACGGTGATGTTGATGATGTGGATGATGCTGTCGACAATGGAGATGTCGCTCTTGATGTTGCAATCGTTAGTATACTGGAAGTTGTTGCAGTCGCTGATGTAAATGGTGTTGTTGACAATGGGGAAGTTGCTGCTGCTGTTGAGACAGATTCAGTGCTTGAAGTTGTCGAGTCTGAGGTAATAGTGGATGGAGAAATAGTTGCAGTGTCTGAAATAGGTGTTGTGGAAGAAAACGGTGATGCTGGTGATGTCAATGATGTTGTTGACAATGGAGAATATGCACCTGATGTTGAAATCGTTTCTATATTTGAAGTTCTTGCAGTCGTTGATGTGAAAAGTGTTGTTGACAATGGAGATGTTGCGGCTGTTGAAACTGTTTCACTACTTGAAGTTGTTGCTTCTGAGGTAACGGTGGATGTGGAAATCGTTGCAGTGTCTGCCGTAGGTGTTGTCGAAGACAACGGTGATGTTGGTGATGTGGATGATGCTGTCGACAATGGAGACGTTGTTGCTGCTGTTGAGACAGATTCAGTGCTCGAAGTTGTCGATTCTGAGGTAATGGTGGATGGAGAAATAGTTGCAGTGTCTGCTGTAGGTGTTGTCGAAGAAAACGGTGATGTTGGTGATGTGGGTGATGTTGTTGAAAATGGAGACGTTGTTGCTGCTGTTGAGACAGATTCAGTGCTTGAAGTTGTCGATTCTGAGCCAATTGTGGATGCGGAAACAGTTGCAGTGTCTGCTGTAGGTGTTGTCGAAGAAAACGGTGATGTTGATGATGTGGATGATGGTGTCGACAATGGAGATGTCGCTCCTGATGTTGCAACCGTTAGTATACTGGAAGTTGTTGCAGTCGCTGATGTAAATGGTGTTGTTGACAATGGGGAAGTTGCTGCTGCTGTTGAGACAATTTCAGTGCTTGAAGTTGTCGAATCTGAGGAAATGGTGGATGGAGAAATAGTTGTAGTGTCTGACATACTTGTTGCCGAAGAAAACAGTGATGTTGGTGATGTGAATGATGTTGTTAAGAATGGAGAAGTTGTTGCTGCTGTTGAGACAGATTCAGTGCTTGAGGTTGTCGATTCTGAGGCAATTGTGGATGCGGAAATAGTTGCAGTGTCTGCCATAGGTGTTGTCGAAGAAAACAGTGATGTTGGTGATGTGGATGATGCTGTTGACAATGGAGATGTCGCTCCTGATGTTGCGACCGTTAGTATACTGGAAGTTGTTGCAGTCGCTGATGTAAATGGTGTTGTTGACAATGGGGAAGTTGCTGCTGCTGTTGAGACAGTTTCAGTGCTTGAAGTTGTCGATTCTGAGGTAATGGTGGATAGAGAAATAGTTGCAGTGTCTGCTGTAGGTGTTGTCGAAGAAAACGGTGATGTTGGTGATGTGGATGATGTTGTTGAAAATGGAGACGTTGTTGCTGCTGTTGAGACAGATTCAGTGCTCGAAGTTGTCGATTCTGAGGCAATTGTGGATGCGGAAACAGTTGCAGTGTCTGCTGTAGGTGTTGTCGAAGAAAACGGTGATGTTGATGATGTGGATGATGGTGTCGACAATGGAGATGTCGCTCCTGATGTTGCAACCGTTAGTATACTGGAAGTTGTTGCAGTCGCTGATGTAAATGGTGTTGTTGACAATGGGGAAGTTGCTGCTGCTGTTGAGACAGTTTCAGTGCTTGAAGTTGTCGATTCTGAGGTAATGATGGACGGTGAAATAGTTGTGGTATCTGACATAGGTGTTGTCGAAGAAAACGGTGATGTTGGTGATGTGGATGATGCTGTCGACAATGGAGACGTTGTTGCTGCTGTTGAGACAGATTCAGTGCTTGAAGTTGTCGATTCTGAGGTAATGGTGGATGGAGAAATAGTTGTGGTGTCTGACATAGGTGTTGTTGAAGAAAACGTTGTAGTCGGAGATGTGAATGATGTTGCTGACAATGGAGACGTTGTTGCTGCTGTTGAGACAGATTCAGTGCTTGAAGTTGTCGATTCTGAGGGAATGGTGGATGGAGAAATAGTTGTAGTGTCTGAAATAGGTGTTGTGGAAGAAAACGGTGATGTTGGTGATGTCAATGATGTTGTTGACAATGGAGAATATGCACCTGATGTTGATATCGTTTCTATATTTGAAGTTCTTGCAGTCGTTGATGTGAAAGGTGTTGTTGACAATGGAGATGTTGCGGCTGTTGAAACTGTTTCAGAACTTGAAGTTGTTGTTTCTGAGGTAACGGTGGATGTGGAAATCGTTGCAGTGTCTGTCGTAGGTGTTGTCGAAGAAAACGGTGATGTTGATGATGTGGATGATGCTGTCGACAATGGAGATGTCACTCTTGATGTTGCAACCGTTAGTATACTGGAAGTTGTTGCAGTCGCTGATGTAAATGGTGTTGTTGACAATGGGGAAGTTGCTGCTGCTGTTGAGACAGATTCAGTGCTTGAAGTTGTCGAGTCTGAGGTAATAGTGGATGGAGAAATAGTTGCAGTGTCTGAAATAGGTGTTGTGGAAGAAAACGGTGATGCTGGTGATGTCAATGATGTTGTTGACAATGGAGAATATGCACCTGATGTTGAAATCGTTTCTATATTTGAAGTTCTTGCAGTCGTTGATGTGAAAGGTGTTGTTGACAATGGAGATGTTGCGGCTGTTGAAACTGTTTCAGTACTTGAAGTTGTTGCTTCTGAGGTAACGGTGGATGTGGAAATCGTTGCAGTGTCTGCCGTAGGTGTTGTCGAAGACAACAGTGATGTTGGTGATGTGGATGATGCTGTCGACAATGGAGACGTTGTTGCTGCTGTTGAGACAGATTCAGTGCTCGAAGTTGTCGATTCTGAGGTAATGGTGGATGGAGAAATAGTTGCAGTGTCTGCTGTAGGTGTTGTCGAAGAAAACGGTGATGTTGGTGATGTGGGTGATGTTGTTGAAAATGGAGACGTTGTTGCTGCTGTTGAGACAGATTCAGTGCTTGAACTTGTCGATTCTGAGGCAATTGTGGATGCGGAAACAGTTGCAGTGTCTGCTGTAGGTGTTGTCGAAGAAAACGGTGATGTTGATGATGTGGATGATGGTGTCGACAATGGAGATGTCGCTCCTGATGTTGCAACCGTTAGTATACTGGAAGTTGTTGCAGTCGCTGATGTAAATGGTGTTGTTGACAATGGGGAAGTTGCTGCTGCTGTTGAGACAGTTTCAGTGCTTGAAGTTGTCGATTCTGAGGTAATGATGGATGGTGAAATAGTTGTGGTATCTGACATAGGTGTTGTCGAAGAAAACGGTGATGTTGGTGATGTGGATGATGCTGTCGACAATGGAGACGTTGTTGCTGCTGTTGAGACAGATTCAGTGCTCGAAGTTGTCGATTCTGAGGTAATGGTGGATGGAGAAATAGTTGCAGTGTTTGCTGTAGGTGTTGTTGAAGAAAACGTTGTAGTCGGAGATGTGAATGATGTTGCTGACAATGGAGACGTTGTTGCTGCTGTTGAGACAGATTCAGTGCTTGAAGTTGTCGATTCTGAGGGAATGGTGGATGGAGAAATAGTTGTAGTGTCTGAAATAGGTGTTGTGGAAGAAAACGGTGATGTTGGTGATGTCAATGATGTTGTTGACAATGGAGAATATGCACCTGATGTTGATATAGTTTCTATATTTGAAGTTCTTGCAGTCGTTGATGTGAAAGGTGTTGTTGACAATGGAGATGTTGCGGCTGTTGAAACTGTTTCAGAACTTGAAGTTGTTGCTTCTGAGGTAACGGTGGATGTGGAAATCGTTGCAGTGTCTGTCGTAGGTGTTGTCGAAGAAAACGGTGATGTTGATGATGTGGATGATGCTGTCGACAATGGAGATGTCGCTCTTGATGTTGCAACCGTTAGTATACTGGAAGTTGTTGCAGTCGCTGATGTAAATGGTGTTGTTGACAATGGAGAACTTGCTGCTGTTGAAATCGTGTTAGTACTTGAAGTTGTTGCTTCTGAGGTAATGGTGGATGTGGAAATCGTTGCAGTGTCGGCCGTAGGTGTTGTCGAATAAAACGGTGCTGTTGGTGATGTTATTGATGTTGTCGACAATGGAGATGCTGCTCCTGATGTTGCAACCGTTAGTATACTGGAAGTTGTTGCAGTCGCTGATGTAAATAGTGTTGTTGACAATGGAGACGTTGTTGCTGCAGTTGAGACAGATCCAGTGCTCGAAGTTGTTGATTCTGAGATAATGGTGGATGGGGAAATAGTTGTAGTGTCTGAAATTGTTGTTGTGAAAGAAATCGGTGATGTTGGTGATGTGAATGATGTTGTTGACAATGGAGATGTCGCTCCTGATGTTGCCACTGTTATTAGACTGGAAGTTGTTGCAGTTGCTGATGTAAATTTAGTTGTTGACAATGGAGAACTTGTTGCTGCTGTTGAGACAGATTCAGTGCTTGAAGATGTCGAGTCTGAGGTAATGGTGGATGGAGAAATAGTTGCAGTGTCTGCTGTAGGTGTTGTCGAAGAAAACGGTGATGTTGGTGATGTGGATGATGTTGTTGAAAATGGAGACGTTGTTGCTGCTGTTGAGACAGATTCAGTGCTCGAAGTTGTCGATTCTGGGGTAATGGTGGATGGAGAAATAGTTGCAGTGTCTGCTGTAGGTGTTGTCGAAGAAAACGGTGATGTTGGTGATGTGGATGATGCTGTCGACAATGGAGATGTCGCTCCTGATGTTGCGACCGTTAGTATACTGGAAGTTGTTGCAGTCGCTGATGTAAATGGTGTTATTGACAATGGGAAAGTTGCTGCTGCTGTTGAGACAGATTCAGTGCTTGAAGTTGTCGAGTCTGAGGTAATGGTGGATGGAGAAATAGTTGCAGTGTCTGCTGTAGGTGTTGTCAAAGAAAACGGTGATGTTGGTGATGTGGATGATGTTGTTGAAAATGGAGACGTTGTTGCTGCTGTTGAGACAGATTCAGTGCTTGAAGTTGTCGATTCTGAGGGAATGGTGGATGGAGAAATAGTTGTAGTGTCTGAAATAGGTGTTGTGGAAGAAAACGGTGATGTTGGTGATGTCAATGATGTTGTTGACAATGGAGAATATGCACCTGATGTTGAAATCGTTTCTATATTTGAAGTTCTTGCAGTCGTTGATGTGAAAGGTGTTGTTGACAATGGAGATGTTGCGGCTGTTGAAACTGTTTCAGTACTTGAAGTTGTTGCTTCTGAGGTAATGGTGGATGGAGAAATAGTTGCAGTGTCTGCCGTAGGTGTTGTCGAAGACAACGGTGATGTTGGTGATGTAGATGATGCTGTCGACAATGGAGACGTTGTTGCTGCTGTTGAGACAGATTCAGTGCTCGAAGTTGTCGATTCTGAGGTAATGGTGGATGGAGAAATAGTTGCAGTGTCTGCTGTAGGTGTTGTCGAAGAAAACGGTGATGTTGGTGATGTGGGTGATGTTGTTGAAAATGGAGATGTCGCTCCTGATGTTGCAACCGTTAGTATACTGGAAGTTGTTGCAGTCGCTGATGTAAATGGTGTTGTTGACAATGGGGAAGTTGCTGCTGCTGTTGAGACAGATTCAGCGCTTGAAGTTGTCGAGTCTGAGGTAATGGTGGATGGAGAAATAGTTGCAGTGTCTGCTGTAGGTGTTGTCGAAGAAAACGGTGATGTTGGTGATGTGGATGATGTTGTTGAAAATGGAGACGTTGTTGCTGCTGTTGAGACAGATTCAGTGCTTGAAGTTGTCGAGTCTGAGGTAATGGTGGATGGAGAAATAGTTGCAGTGTCTGCTGTAGGTGTTGTCGAAGAAAACGGTGATGTTGGTGATGTGGATGATGCTGTCGACAATGGAGATGTCGCTCCTGATGTTGCGACCGTTAGTATACTGGAAGTTGTTGCAGTCGCTGATGCAAATGGTGTTGTTGACAATGGGGAAGTTGCTGCTGCTGTTGAGACAGATTCAGTGCTTGAAGTTGTCGATTCTGAGGGAATGGTGGATGGAGAAATAGTTGTAGTGTCTGAAATAGGTGTTGTGGAAGAAAATGGTGATGTTGGTGATGTCAATGATGTTGTTGACAATGGAGAATATGCACCTGATGTTGAAATCGTTTCTATATTTGAAGTTCTTGCAGTCGTTGATGTGAAAGGTGTTGTTGACAATGGAGATGTTGCGGCTGTTGAAACTGTTTCAGTACTTGAAGTTGTTGCTTCTGAGGTAACGGTGGATGTGGAAATCGTTGCAGTGTCTGCCGTAGGTGTTGTCGAAGAAAACGGTGATGTTGATGATGTGTATGATGCTGTCGACAATGGAGATGTCGCTCCTGATGTTGCAACCGTTAGTATACTGGAAGTTGTTGCAGTCGCTGATGTAAATGGTGTTGTTGACAATGGGGAAGTTGCTGCTGCTGTTGAGACAGATTCAGTGCTTGAAGTTGTCGAGTCTGAGGTAATGGTGGATGGAGAAATAGTTGGAGTGTCTGCTGTAGGTGTTGTCAAAGAAAACGGTGATGTTGGTGATGTGGATGATGTTGTTGAAAATGGAGACGTTGTTGCTGCTGTTGAGACAGATTCAGTGCTCGAAGTTGTCGATTCTGAGGTAATGGTGGATGGAGAAATAGTTGCAGTGTCTGCTGTAGGTGTTGTCGAAGAAAACGGTGATGTTGGTGATGTGGATGATGCTGTCGACAATGGAGATGTTGTTGCTGCTGTTGAGACAGATTCAGTGCTCGAAGTTGTCGATTCTGAGGTAATGGTGGATGGAGAAATAGTTGCAGTGTCTGCTGTAGGTGTTGTCGAAGAAAACGGTAATGTTGGTGATGTGGATGATGCTGTCGACAATGGAGTTGTCGCTCCTGATGTTGCGACCGTTAGTATACTGGAAGTTGTTGCAGTTGCTGATGTAAATGGTGTTGTTGACAATGGGGAAGTTGCTGCTGCTGTTGAGACAGATTCAGTGCTTGAAGTTGTCGATTCTGAGGTAATGGTGGATGGAGAAATAGTTGTGGTGTCTGACATAGGTGTTGTTGAAGAAAACGTTGTAGTCGAAGATGTGAATGATGTTTCTGACAATGGAGACGTTGTTGCTGCTGTTGAGACAGATTCAGTGCTTGAAGTTATCGATTCTGAGGTAATGGTGGATGTGGAAATCGTTGCAGTGTCTGCCGTAGGTGTTGTCGAAGAAAACGGTGATGTTGATGATGTGTTTGATGCTGTCGACAATTGAGATGTCGCTCCTGATGTTGCAACCGTTAGTATACTGGAAGTTGTTGCAGTCGCTGATGTAAATGGTGTTGTTGACAATGGGAAAGTTGCTGCTGCTGTTGAGACAGATTCAGTGCTTGAAGTTGTCAAGTCTGCGGTAATGGTGGATGGAGAAATAGTTGCAGTGTCTGCTGTAGGTGTAGTCGAAGAAAACGGTGATGTTGGTGATGTGGATGATGTTGTTGAAAATGGAGACGTTGTTGCTGCTGTTGAGACAGATTCAGTGCTCGAAGTTGTCGATTCTGGGGTAATGGTGGATGGAGAAATAGTTGCAGTGTCTGCTGTAGGTGTTGTCGAAGAAAACGGTGATGTTGGTGATGTGGATGATGCTGTCGACAATGGAGATGTCGCTCCTGATGTTGCGACCGTTAGTATACTGGAAGTTGTTGCAGTCGCTGATGTAAATGGTGTTGTTGACAATGGGGAAGTTGCTGCTGCTGTTGAGACAGATTCAGTGCTTGAAGTTGTCGAGTCTGAGGTAATGGTGGATGGATAAATAGTTGCAGTGTCTGCTGTAGGTGTTGTCGAAGAAAACGGTGATGTTGGTGATGTGGATGATGTTGTTGAAAATGGAGACGTTGTTGCTGCTGTTGAGACAGATTCAGTGCTTGAAGTTGTCGATTCTGAGGGAATGGTGGATGGAGAAATAGTTGTAGTGTCTGAAATAGGTGTTGTGGAAGAAAACGGTGATGTTGGTGATGTCAATGATGTTGTTGACAATGGAGAATATGCACCTGATGTTGAAATCGTTTCTATATTTGAAGTTCTTGCAGTCGTTGATGTGAAAAGTGTTGTTGACAATGGAGATGTTGCGGCTGTTGAAACTGTTTCAGTACTTGAAGTTGTTGCTTCTGAGGTAATGGTGGATGGAGAAATAGTTGCAGTGTCTGCCGTAGGTGTTGTCGAAGACAACGGTGATGTTGGTGATGTAGATGATGCTGTCGACAATGGAGACGTTGTTGCTGCTGTTGAGACAGATTCAGTGCTCGAAGTTGTCGATTCTGAGGTAATGGTGGATGGAGAAATAGTTGCAGTGTCTGCTGTAGGTGTTGTCGAAGAAAACGGTGATGTTGGTGATGTGGGTGATGTTGTTGAAAATGGAGATGTCGCTCCTGATGTTGCAACCGTTAGTATACTGGAAGTTGTTGCAGTCGCTGATGTAAATGGTGTTGTTGACAATGGGGAAGTTGCTGCTGCTGTTGAGACAGATTCAGCGCTTGAAGTTGTCGAGTCTGAGGTAATGGTGGATGGAGAAATAGTTGCAGTGTCTGCTGTAGGTGTTGTCGAAGAAAACGGTGATGTTGGTGATGTGGATGATGTTGTTGAAAATGGAGACGTTGTTGCTGCTGTTGAGACAGATTCAGTGCTTGAAGTTGTCGAGTCTGAGGTAATGGTGGATGGAGAAATAGTTGCAGTGTCTGCTGTAGGTGTTGTCGAAGAAAACGGTGATGTTGGTGATGTGGATGATGCTGTCGACAATGGAGATGTCGCTCCTGATGTTGCGACCGTTAGTATACTGGAAGTTGTTGCAGTCGCTGATGCAAATGGTGTTGTTGACAATGGGGAAGTTGCTGCTGCTGTTGAGACAGATTCAGTGCTTGAAGTTGTCGATTCTGAGGGAATGGTGGATGGAGAAATAGTTGTAGTGTCTGAAATAGGTGTTGTGGAAGAAAACGGTGATGTTGGTGATGTCAATGATGTTGTTGACAATGGAGAATATGCACCTGATGTTGAAATCGTTTCTATATTTGAAGTTCTTGCAGTCGTTGATGTGAAAGGTGTTGTTGACAATGGAGATGTTGCGGCTGTTGAAACTGTTTCAGTACTTGAAGTTGTTGCTTCTGAGGTAACGGTGGATGTGGAAATCGTTGCAGTGTCTGCCGTAGGTGTTGTCGAAGAAAACGGTGATGTTGATGATGTGTATGATGCTGTCGACAATGGAGATGTCGCTCCTGATGTTGCAACCGTTAGTATACTGGAAGTTGTTGCAGTCGCTGATGTAATTGGTGTTGTTGACAATGGGGAAGTTGCTGCTGCTGTTGAGACAGATTCAGTGCTTGAAGTTGTCGAGTCTGAGGTAATGGTGGATGGAGAAATAGTTGCAGTGTCTGCTGTAGGTGTTGTCAAAGAAAACGGTGATGTTGGTGATGTGGATGATGTTGTTGAAAATGGAGACGTTGTTGCTGCTGTTGAGACAGATTCAGTGCTCGAAGTTGTCGATTCTGAGGTAATGGTGGATGGAGAAATAGTTGCAGTGTCTGCTGTAGGTGTTGTCGAAGAAAACGGTGATGTTGGTGATGTGGATGATGCTGTCGACAATGGAGATGTCGCTCCGGATGTTGCGACCGTTAGTATACTGGAAGTTGTTGCAGTCGCTGATGTAAATGGTGTTGTTGACAATGGGGAAGTTGCTGCTGCTGTTGAGACAGATTCAGTGCTTGAAGTTGTCGATTCTGAGGGAATGGTGGATGGAGAAATAGTTGTGGTGTCTGACATAGGTGTTGTTGAAGAAAACGTTGTAGTCCGAGATGTGAATGGTGTTGACAATGGAGATGTTGTTGCTGCTGTTGAGACAGATTCAGTGCTTGAAGTTGTCGATTCTGAGGGAATGGTGGATGGAGAAATAGTTGTAGTGTCTGAAATAGGTGTTGTGGAAGAAAACGGTGATGTTGGTGATGTCAATGATGTTGTTGACAATGGAGAATATGCACCTGATGTTGAAATCGTTTCTATATTTGAAGTTCTTGCAGTCGTTGATGTGAAAGGTGTTGTTGACAATGGAGATGTTGCGGCTGTTGAAACTGTTTCAGTACTTGAAGTTGTTGCTTCTGAGGTAACGGTGGATGTGGAAATCGTTGCAGTGTCTGCCGTAGGTGTTGTCGAAGAAAACGGTGATGTTGATGATGTGTATGATGCTGTCGACAATGGAGATGTCGCTCCTGATGTTGCAACCGTTAGTATACTGGAAGTTGTTGCAGTCGCTGATGTAAATGGTGTTGTTGACAATGGGGAAGTTGCTGCTGCTGTTGAGACAGATTCAGTGCTTGAAGTTGTCGAGTCTGAGGTAATGGTGGATGGAGAAATAGTTGCAGTGTCTGCTGTAGGTGTTGTCAAAGAAAACGGTGATGTTGGTGATGTGGATGATGTTGTTGAAAATGGAGACGTTGTTGCTGCTGTTGAGACAGATTCAGTGCTCGAAGTTGTCGATTCTGAGGTAATGGTGGATGGAGAAATAGTTGCAGTGTCTGCTGTAGGTGTTGTCGAAGAAAACGGTGATGTTGGTGATGTGGATGATGCTGTCGACAATGGAGATGTCGCTCCGGATGTTGCGACCGTTAGTATACTGGAAGTTGTTGCAGTCGCTGATGTAAATGGTGTTGTTGACAATGGGGAAGTTGCTGCTGCTGTTGAGACAGATTCAGTGCTTGAAGTTGTCGATTCTGAGGGAATGGTGGATGGAGAAATAGTTGTGGTGTCTGAAATAGGTGTTGTTGAAGAAAACGTTGTAGTCCGAGATGTGAATGGTGTTGACAATGGAGATGTTGTTGCTGCTGTTGAGACAGATTCAGTGCTTGAAGTTGTCGATTCTGAGGGAATGGTGGATGGAGAAATAGTTGTAGTGTCTGAAATAGGTGTTGTGGAAGAAAACGGTGATGTTGGTGATGTCAATGATGTTGTTGACAATGGAGAATATGCACCTGATGTTGAAATCGTTTCTATATTTGAAGTTCTTGCAGTCGTTGATGTGAAAGGTGTTGTTGACAATGGAGATGTTGCGGCTGTTGAAACTGTTTCAGTACTTGAAGTTGTTGCTTCTGAGGTAACGGTGGATGTGGAAATCGTTGCAGTGTCTGCCGTAGGTGTTGTCGAAGAAAACGGTGATGTTGATGATGTGTATGATGCTGTCGACAATGGAGATGTCGCTCCTGATGTTGCAACCGTTAGTATACTGGAAGTTGTTGCAGTCGCTGATGTAAATGGTGTTGTTGACAATGGGGAAGTTGCTGCTGCTGTTGAGACAGATTCAGTGCTTGAAGTTGTCGAGTCTGAGGTAATGGTGGATGGAGAAATAGTTGCAGTGTCTGCTGTAGGTGTTGTCAAAGAAAACGGTGATGTTGGTGATGTGGATGATGTTGTTGAAAATGGAGACGTTGTTGCTGCTGTTGAGACAGATTCAGTGCTCGAAGTTGTCGATTCTGAGGTAATGGTGGATGGAGAAATAGTTGCAGTGTCTGCTGTAGGTGTTGTCGAAGAAAACGGTGATGTTGGTGATGTGGATGATGCTGTCGACAATGGAGATGTCGCTCCGGATGTTGCGACCGTTAGTATACTGGAAGTTGTTGCAGTCGCTGATGTAAATGGTGTTGTTGACAATGGGGAAGTTGCTGCTGCTGTTGAGACAGATTCAGTGCTTGAAGTTGTCGATTCTGAGGGAATGGTGGATGGAGAAATAGTTGTGGTGTCTGAAATAGGTGTTGTTGAAGAAAACGTTGTAGTCCGAGATGTGAATGGTGTTGACAATGGAGATGTTGTTGCTGCTGTTGAGACAGATTCAGTGCTTGAAGTTGTCGATTCTGAGGGAATGGTGGATGGAGAAATAGTTGTAGTGTCTGAAATAGGTGTTGTGGAAGAAAACGGTGATGTTGGTGATGTCAATGATGTTGTTGACAATGGAGAATATGCACCTGATGTTGAAATCGTTTCTATATTTGAAGTTCTTGCAGTCGTTGATGTGAAAGGTGTTGTTGACAATGGAGATGTTGCGGCTGTTGAAACTGTTTCAGTACTTGAAGTTGTTGCTTCTGAGGTAACGGTGGATGTGGAAATCGTTGCAGTGTCTGCCGTAGGTGTTGTCGAAGAAAACGGTGATGTTGATGATGTGTATGATGCTGTCGACAATGGAGATGTCGCTCCTGATGTTGCAACCGTTAGTATACTGGAAGTTGTTGCAGTCGCTGATGTAAATGGTGTTGTTGACAATGGGGAAGTTGCTGCTGCTGTTGAGACAGATTCAGTGCTTGAAGTTGTCGAGTCTGAGGTAATGGTGGATGGAGAAATAGTTGCAGTGTCTGCTGTAGGTGTTGTCAAAGAAAACAGTGATGTTGGTGATGTGGATGATGTTGTTGAAAATGGAGACGTTGTTGCTGCTGTTGAGACAGATTCAGTGCTCGAAGTTGTCGATTCTGAGGTAATGGTGGATGGAGAAATAGTTGCAGTGTCTGCTGTAGGTGTTGTCGAAGAAAACGGTGATGTTGGTGATGTGGATGATGCTGTCGACAATGGAGATGTCGCTCCGGATGTTGCGACCGTTAGTATACTGGAAGTTGTTGCAGTCGCTGATGTAAATGGTGTTGTTGACAATGGGGAAGTTGCTGCTGCTGTTGAGACAGATTCAGTGCTTGAAGTTGTCGATTCTGAGGTAATGGTGGATGGAGAAATAGTTGTGGTGTCTGACATAGGTGTTGTTGAAGAAAACGTTGTAGTCGAAGATGTGAATGATGTTTCTGACAATGGAGACGTTGTTGCTGCTGTTGAGACAGATTCAGCGCTTGAAGTTATCGATTCTGAGGTAATGGTGGATGTGGAAATCGTTGCAGTGTCTGCCGTAGGTGTTGTCAAAGAAAACGGTGATGTTGATGATGTGTATGATGCTGTCGACAATGGAGATGTCGCTCCTGATGTTGCAACCGTTAGTATACTGGAAGTTGTTGCAGTCGCTGATGTAAATGGTGTTGTTAACAATGGGAAAGTTGCTGCTGCTGTTGAGACAGATTCAGTGCTTGAAGTTGTCAAGTCTGAGGTAATGGTGGATGGAGAAATAGTTGCAGTGTCTGCTGTAGGTGTTGTCGAAGAAAACGGTGATGTTGGTGATGTGGATGATGTTGTTGAAAATGGAGACGTTGTTGCTGCTGTTGAGACAGATTCAATGCTTGAGGTTGTCGTTTCTGAGGCAAGTGTGGATGCGGAAACAGTTGCAGTGTCTGCTGTAGGTGTTGTCGAAGAAAACGGTGATGTTGGTGATGTGGATGATGCTGTCGACAATGGAGATGTCGCTCCTGATGCTGCGACCGTTAGTATACTGGAAGTTGTTGCAGTCGCTGATGTAAATGGTGTTGTTGACAATGGGGAAGTTGCTGCTGCTGTTGAGACAGATTCAGTGCTTGAAGTTGTCGATTCTGAGGTAATGGTGGATGGAGAAATAGTTGTGGTGTCTGACATAGGTGTTGTTGAAGAAAACGTTGTAGTCGGAGATGTGAATGATGTTTCTGACAATGGAGACGTTGTTGCTGCTGTTGAGACAGATTCAGTGCTTGAAGTTGTCGATGCTGAGGGAATGGTGGATGGAGAAATAGTTGTAGTGTCTGAAATAGGTATTGTGGAAGAAAACGGTGATGTTGGTGATGTCAATGATGTTGTTGACAATGGAGAATATGCACCTGATGTTGAAATCGTTTCTATATTTGAAGTTCTTGCAGTCGTTGATGTGAAAGGTGTTGTTGACAATGGAGACGTTGTTGCTGCTGTTGAGACAGATTCAGTGCTCGAAGTTGTCGATTCTGAGGTAATGGTGGATGGAGAAATAGTTGCAGTGTCTGCTGTAGGTGTTGTCGAAGAAAAAGGTAAAGTTGGTGATGTGGGTGATGTTGTTGAAAATGGAGACGTTGCTGCTGTTGAGACAGATTCAGTGCTTGAAGTTGTCGATTCTGAGGTAATGGTGGATGGAGAAATAGTTGCAGTGTCTGCTGTAGGTGTTGTCGAAGAAAACGGTGATGTTGGTGATGTGGATGATGCTGTCGACAATGGAGATGTCGCTCCTGATGTTGCGACCGTTAGTATACTGGAAGTTGTTGCAGTCGCTGATGTAAATGGTGTTTTAGACAATGGGGAAGTTGCTGCTGCTGTTGAGACAGATTCAGTGCTTGAAGTTGTCGATTCTGAGGGAATGGTGGATGGAGAAATAGTTGTAGTGTCTGAAATAGGTGTTGTGGAAGAAAACGGTGATGTTGGTGATGTCAATGATGTTGTTGACAATGGAGAATATGCACCTGATGTTGAAATCGTTTCTATATTTGAAGTTCTTGCAATCGTTGATGTGAAAGGTGTTGTTGACAATGGAGATGTTGCGGCTGTTGAAACTGTTTCAGTACTTGAAGTTGTTGCTTCTGAGGTAACGGTGGATGTGGAAATCGTTGTAGTGTCTGCCGTAGGTGTTGTCGAAGAAAACGGTGATGTTGATGATGTGTATGATGCTGTCGACAATGGAGATGTCGCTCCTGATGTTGCAACCGTTAGTATACTGGAAGTTGTTGCAGTCGCTGATGTAAATGGTGTTGTTGACAATGGGGAAGTTGCTGCTGCTGTTGAGACAGATTCAGTGCTTGAAGTTGTCGAGTCTGAGGTAATGGTGGATGGAGAAATAGTTGCAGTGTCTGCTGTAGGTGTTGTCGAAGAAAACGGTGATGTTGGTGATGTGGATGATGTTGTTGAAAATGGAGACGTTGTTGCTGCTGTTGAGACATATTCAGTGCTTGAAGTTGTCGATTCTGAGGGAATGGTGGATGGAGAAATAGTTGTAGTGTCTGAAATAGGTGTTGTGGAAGAAAACGGTGATGTTGGTGATGTCAATGATGTTGTTAACAATGGAGAATATGCACCTGATGTTGAAATCGTTTCTATATTTGAAGTTCTTGCAGTCGTTGATGTGAAAGGTGTTGTTGACAATGGAGATGTTGCGGCTGTTGAAACTGTTTCAGTACTTGAAGTTGTTACTTCTGAGGTAACGGTGGATGTGGAAATAGTTGCAGTGTCTGTCGTAGGTGTTGTCGAAGACAACGGTGATGTTGGTGATGTGGATGATGTTGTTGAGAATGGAGAAGTTGTTGCTGCTGTTGAGACAGATTCAGTGCTTGAGGTTGTCGATTCTGAGGCAAGTGTGGATGCGGAAACAGTTGCAGTGTCTGCTGTAGGTGTTGTCGAAGAAAACGGTGATGTTGGTGATGTGGATGATGCTGTCGACAATGGAGATGTCGCTCCTGATGCTGCGACCGTTAGTATACTGGAAGTTGTTGCAGTCGCTGATGTAAATGGTGTTGTTGACAATGGGGAAGTTGCTGCTGCTGTTGAGACAGATTCAGTGCTTGAAGTTGTCGATTCTGAGGTAATGGTGGATGGAGAAATAGTTGTGGTGTCTGACATAGGTGTTGTTGAAGAAAACGTTGTAGTCGGAGATGTGAATGATGTTTCTGACAATGGTGACGTTGTTGCTGCTGTTGAGACAGATTCAGTGCTTGAAGTTGTCGATGCTGAGGGAATGGTGGATGGAGAAATAGTTGTAGTGTCTGAAATAGGTATTGTGGAAGAAAACGGTGATGTTGGTGATGTCAATGATGTTGTTGACAATGGAGAATATGCACCTGATGTTGAAATCGTTTCTATATTTGAAGTTCTTGCAGTCGTTGATGTGAAAGGTGTTGTTGACAATGGAGATGTTGCGGCTGTTGAAACTGTTTCAGTACTTGAAGTTGTTGCTTCTGAGGTAACGGTGGATGTGGAAATCGTTACAGTGTCTGCCGTAGGTGTTGTCGAAGACAACGGTGATGTTGGTGATGTAGATGATGCTGTCGACAATGGAGACGTTGTTGCTGCTGTTGAGACAGATTCAGTGCTCGAAGTTGTCGATTCTGAGGTAATGGTGGATGGAGAAATAGTTGCAGTGTCTGCTGTAGGTGTTGTCGAAGAAAAAGGTAAAGTTGGTGATGTGGGTGATGTTGTTGAAAATGGAGACGTTGCTGCTGTTGAGACAGATTCAGTGCTTGAAGTTGTCGATTCTGAGGTAATGGTGGATGGAGAAATAGTTGCAGTGTCTGCTGTAGGTGTTGTCGAAGAAAACGGTGATGTTGGTGATGTGGATGATGCTGTCGACAATGGAGATGTCGCTCCTGATGTTGCGACCGTTAGTATACTGGAAGTTGTTGCAGTCGCTGATGTAAATGGTGTTGTTGACAATGGGGAAGTTGCTGCTGCTGTTGAGACAGATTCAGTGCTTGAAGTTGTCGATTCTGAGGGAATGGTGGATGGAGAAATAGTTGTAGTGTCTGAAATAGGTGTTGTGGAAGAAAACGGTGATGTTGGTGATGTCAATGATGTTGTTGACAATGGAGAATATGCACCTGATGTTGAAATCGTTTCTATATTTGAAGTTCTTGCAGTCGTTGATGTGAAAGGTGTTGTTGACAATGGAGATGTTGCGGCTGTTGAAACTGTTTCAGTACTTGAAGTTGTTGCTTCTGAGGTAACGGTGGATGTGGAAATCGTTGTAGTGTCTGCCGTAGGTGTTGTCGAAGAAAACGGTGATGTTGATGATGTGTATGATGCTGTCGACAATGGAGATGTCGCTCCTGATGTTGCAACCGTTAGTATACTGGAAGTTGTTGCAGTCGCTGATGTAAATGGTGTTGTTGACAATGGGGAAGTTGCTGCTGCTGTTGAGACAGATTCAGTGCTTGAAGTTGTCGAGTCTGAGGTAATGGTGGATGGAGAAATAGTTGCAGTGTCTGCTGTAGGTGTTGTCGAAGAAAACGGTGATGTTGGTGATGTGGATGATGTTGTTGAAAATGGAGACGTTGTTGCTGCTGTTGAGACAGATTCAGTGCTTGAAGTTGTCGATTCTGAGGGAATGGTGGATGGAGAAATAGTTGTAGTGTCTGAAATAGGTGTTGTGGAAGAAAACGGTGATGTTGGTGATGTCAATGATGTTGTTGACAATGGAGAATATGCACCTGATGTTGAAATCGTTTCTATATTTGAAGTTCTTGCAGTCGTTGATGTGAAAGGTGTTGTTGACAATGGAGATGTTGCGGCTGTTGAAACTGTTTCAGTACTTGAAGTTGTTACTTCTGAGGTAACGGTGGATGTGGAAATAGTTGCAGTGTCTGTCGTAGGTGTTGCCGAAGACAACGGTGATGTTGGTGATGTGGATGATGTTGTTGAGAATGGAGAAGTTGTTGCTGCTGTTGAGACAGATTCAGTGCTTGAGGTTGTCGATTCTGAGGCAAGTGTGGATGCGGAAACAGTTGCAGTGTCTGCTGTAGGTGTTGTCGAAGAAAACGGTGATGTTGGTGATGTGGATGATGCTGTCAACAATGGAGATGTCGCTCCTGATGCTGCGACCGTTAGTATACTGGAAGTTGTTGCAGTCGCTGATGTAAATGGTGTTGTTGACAATGGGGAAGTTGCTGCTGCTGTTGAGACAGATTCAGTGCATGAAGTTGTCGATTCTGAGGTAATGGTGGATGGAGAAATAGTTGTGGTGTCTGACATAGGTGTTGTTGAAGAAAACGTTGTAGTCGGAGATGTGAATGATGTTTCTGACAATGGTGACGTTGTTGCTGCTGTTGAGACAGATTCAGTGCTTGAAGTTGTCGATGCTGAGGGAATGGTGGATGGAGAAATAGTTGTAGTGTCTGAAATAGGTATTGTGGAAGAAAACGGTGATGTTGGTGATGTCAATGATGTTGTTGACAATGGAGAATATGCACCTGATGTTGAAATCGTTTCTATATTTGAAGTTCTTGCAGTCGTTGATGTGAAAGGTGTTGTTGACAATGGAGATGTTGCGGCTGTTGAAACTGTTTCAGTACTTGAAGTTGTTGCTTCTGAGGTAACGGTGGATGTGGAAATCGTTACAGTGTCTGCCGTAGGTGTTGTCGAAGACAACGGTGATGTTGGTGATGTAGATGATGCTGTCGACAATGGAGACGTTGTTGCTGCTGTTGAGACAGATTCAGTGCTCGAAGTTGTCGATTCTGAGGTAATGGTGGATGGAGAAATAGTTGCAGTGTCTGCTGTAGGTGTTGTCGAAGAAAAAGGTAAAGTTGGTGATGTGGGTGATGTTGTTGAAAACGGAGACGTTGCTGCTGTTGAGACAGATTCAGTGCTTGAAGTTGTCGATTCTGAGGTAATGGTGGATGGAGAAATAGTTGCAGTGTCTGCTGTAGGTGTTGTCGAAGAAAACGGTGATGTTGGTGATGTGGATGATGCTGTCGACAATGGAGATGTCGCTCCTGATGTTGCGACCGTTAGTATACTGGAAGTTGTTGCAGTCGCTGATGTAAATGGTGTTGTTGACAATGGGGAAGTTGCTGCTGCTGTTGAGACAGATTCAGTGCTTGAAGTTGTCGATTCTGAGGGAATGGTGGATGGAGAAATAGTTGTAGTGTCTGAAATAGGTGTTGTGGATGAAAACGGTGATGTTGGTGATGTCAATGATGTTGTTGACAATGGAGAATATGCACCTGATGTTGAAATCGTTTCTATATTTGAAGTTCTTGCAGTCGTTGATGTGAAAGGTGTTGTTGACAATGGAGATGTTGCGGCTGTTGAAACTGTTTCAGTACTTGAAGTTGTTGCTTCTGAGGTAACGGTGGATGTGGAAATCGTTGCAGTGTCTGCCGTAGGTGTTGTCGAAGAAAACGGTGATGTTGATGATGTGTATGATGCTGTCGACAATGGAGATGTCGCTCCTGATGTTGCAACCGTTAGTATACTGGAAGTTGTTGCAGTCGCTGATGTAAATGGTGTTGTTGACAATGGGGAAGTTGCTGCTGCTGTTGAGACAGATTCAGTGCTTGAAGTTGTCGAGTCTGAGGTAATGGTGGATGGAGAAATAGTTGCAGTGTCTGCTGTAGGTGTTGTCAAAGAAAACGGTGATGTTGGTGATGTGGATGATGTTGTTGAAAATGGAGACGTTGTTGCTGCTGTTGAGACAGATTCAGTGCTCGAAGTTGTCGATTCTGAGGTAATGGTGGATGGAGAAATAGTTGCAGTGTCTGCTGTAGGTGTTGTCGAAGAAAACGGTGATGTTGGTGATGTGGATGATGCTGTCGACAATGGAGATGTCGCTCCGGATGTTGCTACCGTTAGTATACTGGAAGTTGTTGCAGTCGCTGATGTAAATGGTGTTGTTGACAATGGGGAAGTTGCTGCTGCTGTTGAGACAGATTCAGTGCTTGAAGTTGTCGATTCTGAGGTAATGGTGGATGGAAAAATAGTTGTGGTGTCTGACATAGGTGTTGTTGAAGAAAACGTTGTAGTCCGAGATGTGAATGGTGTTGACAATGGAGATGTTGTTGCTGCTGTTGAGACAGATTCAGTGCTTGAAGTTGTCGATTCTGAGGGAATGGTGGATGGAGAAATAGTTGTAGTGTCTGAAATAGGTGTTGTGGAAGAAAACGGTGATGTTGGTGATGTCAATGATGTTGTTGACAATGGAGAATATGCACCTGATGTTGAAATCGTTTCTATATTTGAAGTTCTTGCAGTCGTTGATGTGAAAGGTGTTGTTGACAATGGAGATGTTGCGGCTGTTGAAACTGTTTCAGTACTTGAAGTTGTTGCTTCTGAGGTAACGGTGGATGTGGAAATCGTTGCAGTGTCTGCCGTAGGTGTTGTCGAAGAAAACGGTGATGTTGATGATGTGTATGATGCTGTCGACAATGGAGATGTCGCTCCTGATGTTGCAACCGTTAGTATACTGGAAGTTGTTGCAGTCGCTGATGTAAATGGTGTTGTTGACAATGGGGAAGTTGCTGCTGCTGTTGAGACAGATTCAGTGCTTGAAGTTGTCGATTCTGAGGGAATGGTGGATGGAGAAATAGTTGTAGTGTCTGAAATAGGTGTTGTGGAAGAAAACGGTGATGTTGGTGATGTCAATGATGTTGTTGACAATGGAGAATATGCACCTGATGTTGAAATCGTTTCTATATTTGAAGTTCTTGCAGTCGTTGATGTGAAAGGTGTTGTTGACAATGGAGATGTTGCGGCTGTTGAAACTGTTTCAGTACTTGAAGTTGTTGCTTCTGAGGTAACGGTGGATGTGGAAATCGTTGCAGTGTCTGCCGTAGGTGTTGTCGAAGAAAACGGTGATGTTGATGATGTGTATGATGCTGTCGACAATGGAGATGTCGCTCCTGATGTTGCAACCGTTAGTATACTGGAAGTTGTTGCAGTCGCTGATGTAAATGGTGTTGTTGACAATGGGGAAGTTGCTGCTGCTGTTGAGACAGATTCAGTGCTTGAAGTTGTCGATTCTGAGGTAATGGTGGATGGAAAAATAGTTGTGGTGTCTGACATAGGTGTTGTTGAAGAAAACGTTGTAGTCCGAGATGTGAATGGTGTTGACAATGGAGATGTTGTTGCTGCTGTTGAGACAGATTCAGTGCTTGAAGTTGTCGATTCTGAGGGAATGGTGGATGGAGAAATAGTTGTAGTGTCTGAAATAGGTGTTGTGGAAGAAAACGGTGATGTTGGTGATGTCAATGATGTTGTTGACAATGGAGAATATGCACCTGATGTTGAAATCGTTTCTATATTTGAAGTTCTTGCAGTCGTTGATGTGAAAGGTGTTGTTGACAATGGAGATGTTGCGGCTGTTGAAACTGTTTCAGTACTTGAAGTTGTTGCTTCTGAGGTAACGGTGGATGTGGAAATCGTTGCAGTGTCTGCCGTAGGTGTTGTCGAAGAAAACGGTGATGTTGATGATGTGTATGATGCTGTCGACAATGGAGATGTCGCTCCTGATGTTGCAACCGTTAGTATACTGGAAGTTGTTGCAGTCGCTGATGTAAATGGTGTTGTTGACAATGGGGAAGTTGCTGCTGCTGTTGAGACAGATTCAGTGCTTGAAGTTGTCGATTCTGAGGGAATGGTGAATGGAGAAATAGTTGTAGTGTCTGAAATAGGTGTTGTGGAAGAAAACGGTGATGTTGGTGATGTCAATGATGTTGTTGACAATGGAGAATATGCACCTGATGTTGAAATCGTTTCTATATTTGAAGTTCTTGCAGTCGTTGATGTGAAAGGTGTTGTTGACAATGGAGATGTTGCGGCTGTTGAAACTGTTTCAGTACTTGAAGTTGTTGCTTCTGAGGTAACGGTGGATGTGGAAATCGTTGCAGTGTCTGCCGTAGGTGTTGTCGAAGAAAACGGTGATGTTGATGATGTGTATGATGCTGTCGACAATGGAGATGTCGCTCCTGATGTTGCAACCGTTAGTATACTGGAAGTTGTTGCAGTCGCTGATGTAAATGGTGTTGTTGACAATGGGGAAGTTGCTGCTGCTGTTGAGACAGATTCAGTGCTTGAAGTTGTCGATTCTGAGGTAATGGTGGATGGAAAAATAGTTGTGGTGTCTGACATAGGTGTTGTTGAAGAAAACGTTGTAGTCCGAGATGTGAATGGTGTTGACAATGGAGATGTTGTTGCTGCTGTTGAGACAGATTCAGTGCTTGAAGTTGTCGATTCTGAGGGAATGGTGGATGGAGAAATAGTTGTAGTGTCTGAAATAGGTGTTGTGGAAGAAAACGGTGATGTTGGTGATGTCAATGATGTTGTTGACAATGGAGAATATGCACCTGATGTTGAAATCGTTTCTATATTTGAAGTTCTTGCAGTCGTTGATGTGAAAGGTGTTGTTGACAATGGAGATGTTGCGGCTGTTGAAACTGTTTCAGTACTTGAAGTTGTTGCTTCTGAGGTAACGGTGGATGTGGAAATCGTTGCAGTGTCTGCCGTAGGTGTTGTCGAAGAAAACGGTGATGTTGATGATGTGTATGATGCTGTCGACAATGGAGATGTCGCTCCTGATGTTGCAACCGTTAGTATACTGGAAGTTGTTGCAGTCGCTGATGTAAATGGTGTTGTTGACAATGGGGAAGTTGCTGCTGCTGTTGAGACAGATTCAGTGCTTGAAGTTGTCGATTCTGAGGGAATGGTGGATGGAGAAATAGTTGTAGTGTCTGAAATAGGTGTTGTGGAAGAAAACGGTGATGTTGGTGATGTCAATGATGTTGTTGACAATGGAGAATATGCACCTGATGTTGAAATCGTTTCTATATTTGAAGTTCTTGCAGTCGTTGATGTGAAAGGTGTTGTTGACAATGGAGATGTTGCGGCTGTTGAAACTGTTTCAGTACTTGAAGTTGTTGCTTCTGAGGTAACGGTGGATGTGGAAATCGTTGCAGTGTCTGCCGTAGGTGTTGTCGAAGAAAACGGTGATGTTGATGATGTGTATGATGCTGTCGACAATGGAGATGTCGCTCCTGATGTTGCAACCGTTAGTATACTGGAAGTTGTTGCAGTCGCTGATGTAAATGGTGTTGTTGACAATGGGGAAGTTGCTGCTGCTGTTGAGACAGATTCAGTGCTTGAAGTTGTCGAGTCTGAGGTAATGGTGGATGGAGAAATAGTTGCAGTGTCTGCTGTAGGTGTTGTCAAAGAAAACGGTGATGTTGGTGATGTGGATGATGTTGTTGAAAATGGAGACGTTGTTGCTGCTGTTGAGACAGATTCAGTGCTCGAAGTTGTCGATTCTGAGGTAATGGTGGATGGAGAAATAGTTGCAGTGTCTGCTGTAGGTGTTGTCGAAGAAAACGGTGATGTTGGTGATGTGGATGATGCTGTCGACAATGGAGATGTCGCTCCGGATGTTGCTACCGTTAGTATACTGGAAGTTGTTGCAGTCGCTGATGTAAATGGTGTTGTTGACAATGGGGAAGTTGCTGCTGCTGTTGAGACAGATTCAGTGCTTGAAGTTGTCGATTCTGAGGTAATGGTGGATGGAAAAATAGTTGTGGTGTCTGACATAGGTGTTGTTGAAGAAAACGTTGTAGTCCGAGATGTGAATGGTGTTGACAATGGAGATGTTGTTGCTGCTGTTGAGACAGATTCAGTGCTTGAAGTTGTCGATTCTGAGGGAATGGTGGATGGAGAAATAGTTGTAGTGTCTGAAATAGGTGTTGTGGAAGAAAACGGTGATGTTGGTGATGTCAATGATGTTGTTGACAATGGAGAATATGCACCTGATGTTGAAATCGTTTCTATATTTGAAGTTCTTGCCGTCGTTGATGTGAAAGGTGTTGTTGACAATGGAGATGTTGCGGCTGTTGAAACTGTTTCAGTACTTGAAGTTGTTACTTCTGAGGTAACGGTGGATGTGGAAATCGTTGCAGTGTCTGCCGTAGGTGTTGTCGAAGAAAACGGTGATGTTGATGATGTGTATGATGCTGTCGACAATGGAGATGTCGCTCCTGATGTTGCAACCGTTAGTATACTGGAAGTTGTTGCAGTCGCTGATGTAAATGGTGTTGTTGACAATGGGGAAGTTGCTGCTGCTGTTGAGACAGATTCAGTGCTTGAAGTTGTCGAGTCTGAGGTAATGGTGGATGGAGAAATAGTTGCAGTGTCTGCTGTAGGTGTTGCCGAAGAAAACGGTGATGTTGGTGATGTGGATGATGCTGTCGACAATGGAGATGTCGCTCCGGATGTTGCGACCGTTAGTATACTGGAAGTTGTTGCAGTCGCTGATGTAAATGGTGTTGTTGACAATGGGGAAGTTGCTGCTGCTGTTGAGACAGATTCAGTGCTTGAAGTTGTCGATTCTGAGGTAATGGTGGATGGAAAAATAGTTGTGGTGTCTGACATAGGTGTTGTTGAAGAAAACGTTGTAGTCCGAGATGTGAATGGTGTTGACAATGGAGATGTTGTTGCTGCTGTTGAGACAGATTCAGTGCTTGAAGTTGTCGATTCTGAGGGAATGGTGGATGGAGAAATAGTTGTAGTGTCTGAAATAGGTGTTGTGGAAGAAAACGGTGATGTTGGTGATGTCAATGATGTTGTTGACAATGGAGAATATGCACCTGATGTTGAAATCGTTTCTATATTTGAAGTTCTTGCAGTCGTTGATGTGAAAGGTGTTGTTGACAATGGAGATGTTGCGGCTGTTGAAACTGTTTCAATACTTGAAGTTGTTGCTTCTGAGGTAACGGTGGATGTGGAAACCGTTGCAGTGTCTGCCGTAGGTGTTGTCGAAGACAACGGTGATGTTGGTGATGTGGATGATGCTGTTGACAATGGAGATGTCGCTCCTGATGTTGCAACTGTTAGTATACTGGAAGTTGTTGCAGTCGCTGATGTAAATGGTGTTGTTGACAATGGGGAAGTTGCTGCTGCTGTTGAGACAGATTCAGTGCTTGAAGATGTCGAGTCTGAGGTAATGGTGGATGGAGAAATAGTTGCAGTGTCTGCTGTAGGTGTTGTCGAAGAAAACGGTGATGTTGGTGATGTGGATGATGTTGTTGAAAATGGAGACGTTGTTGCTGCTGTTGAGACAGATTCAGTGCTCGAAGTTGTCGATTCTGAGGTAATGGTGGATGGAGAAATAGTTGCAGTGTCTGCTGTAGGTGTTGTCGAAGAAAACGGTGATGTTGGTGATGTGGATGATGCTGTCGACAATGGAGATGTCGCTCCGGATGTTGCTACCGTTAGTATACTGGAAGTTGTTGCAGTCGCTGATGTAAATGGTGTTGTTGACAATGGGGAAGTTGCTGCTGCTGTTGAGACAGATTCAGTGCTTGAAGTTGTCGATTCTGAGGTAATGGTGGATGGAGAAATAGTTGCAGTGTCTGCTGTAGGTGTTGTCAAAGAAAACGGTGATGTTGGTGATGTGGATGATGTTGTTGAAAATGGAGACGTTGTTGCTGCTGTTGAGACAGATTCAGTGCTCGAAGTTGTCGATTCTGAGGTAATGGTGGATGGAGAAATAGTTGCAGTGTCTGCTGTAGGTGTTGTCGAAGAAAACGGTGATGTTGGTGATGTGGATGATGCTGTCGACAATGGAGATGTCGCTCCGGATGTTGCTACCGTTAGTATACTGGAAGTTGTTGCAGTCGCTGATGTAAATGGTGTTGTTGACAATGGGGAAGTTGCTGCTGCTGTTGAGACAGATTCAGTGCTTGAAGTTGTCGATTCTGAGGTAATGGTGGATGGAAAAATAGTTGTGGTGTCTGACATAGGTGTTGTTGAAGAAAACGTTGTAGTCCGAGATGTGAATGGTGTTGACAATGGAGATGTTGTTGCTGCTGTTGAGACAGATTCAGTGCTTGAAGTTGTCGATTCTGAGGGAATGGTGGATGGAGAAATAGTTGTAGTGTCTGAAATAGGTGTTGTGGAAGAAAACGGTGATGTTGGTGATGTCAATGATGTTGTTGACAATGGAGAATATGCACCTGATGTTGAAATCGTTTCTATATTTGAAGTTCTTGCAGTCGTTGATGTGAAAGGTGTTGTTGACAATGGAGATGTTGCGGCTGTTGAAACTGTTTCAGTACTTGAAGTTGTTACTTCTGAGGTAACGGTGGATGTGGAAATCGTTGCAGTGTCTGCCGTAGGTGTTGTCGAAGAAAACGGTGATGTTGATGATGTGTATGATGCTGTCGACAATGGAGATGTCGCTCCTGATGTTGCAACCGTTAGTATACTGGAAGTTGTTGCAGTCGCTGATGTAAATGGTGTTGTTGACAATGGGGAAGTTGCTGCTGCTGTTGAGACAGATTCAGTGCTTGAAGTTGTCGAGTCTGAGGTAATGGTGGATGGAGAAATAGTTGCAGTGTCTGCTGTAGGTGTTGCCGAAGAAAACGGTGATGTTGGTGATGTGGATGATGCTGTCGACAATGGAGATGTCGCTCCGGATGTTGCGACCGTTAGTATACTGGAAGTTGTTGCAGTCGCTGATGTAAATGGTGTTGTTGACAATGGGGAAGTTGCTGCTGCTGTTGAGACAGATTCAGTGCTTGAAGTTGTCGATTCTGAGGTAATGGTGGATGGAAAAATAGTTGTGGTGTCTGACATAGGTGTTGTTGAAGAAAACGTTGTAGTCCGAGATGTGAATGGTGTTGACAATGGAGATGTTGTTGCTGCTGTTGAGACAGATTCAGTGCTTGAAGTTGTCGATTCTGAGGGAATGGTGGATGGAGAAATAGTTGTAGTGTCTGAAATAG
This sequence comes from Lethenteron reissneri, assembly GCF_015708825.2. Lineage (NCBI taxonomy): Eukaryota > Metazoa > Chordata > Hyperoartia > Petromyzontiformes > Petromyzontidae > Lethenteron > Lethenteron reissneri. The sequence continues at coordinate 3,762,600 of NC_083814.1, forward strand.
GTGTTGTGGAAGAAAACGGTGATGTTGGTGATGTCAATGATGTTGTTGACAATGGAGAATATGCACCTGATGTTGAAATCGTTTCTATATTTGAAGTTCTTGCAGTCGTTGATGTGAAAGGTGTTGTTGACAATGGAGATGTTGCGGCTGTTGAAACTGTTTCAATACTTGAAGTTGTTGCTTCTGAGGTAACGGTGGATGTGGAAACCGTTGCAGTGTCTGCCGTAGGTGTTGTCGAAGACAACGGTGATGTTGGTGATGTGGATGATGCTGTTGACAATGGAGATGTCGCTCCTGATGTTGCAACTGTTAGTATACTGGAAGTTGTTGCAGTCGCTGATGTAAATGGTGTTGTTGACAATGGGGAAGTTGCTGCTGCTGTTGAGACAGATTCAGTGCTTGAAGATGTCGAGTCTGAGGTAATGGTGGATGGAGAAATAGTTGCAGTGTCTGCTGTAGGTGTTGTCGAAGAAAACGGTGATGTTGGTGATGTGGATGATGTTGTTGAAAATGGAGACGTTGTTGCTGCTGTTGAGACAGATTCAGTGCTCGAAGTTGTCGATTCTGAGGTAATGGTGGATGGAGAAATAGTTGCAGTGTCTGCTGTAGGTGTTGTCGAAGAAAACGGTGATGTTGGTGATGTGGATGATGCTGTCGACAATGGAGTTGTCGCTCCTGATGTTGCGACCGTTAGTATACTGGAAGTTGTTGCAGTCGCTGATGTAAATGGTGTTGTTGACAATGGGGAAGTTGCTGCTGCTGTTGAGACAGATTCAGTGCTTGAAGTTGTCGATTCTGAGGTAATGGTGGATGGAAAAATAGTTGTGGTGTCTGACATAGGTGTTGTTGAAGAAAACGTTGTAGTCGAAGATGTGAATGATGTTTCTGACAATGGAGACGTTGTTGCTGCTGTTGAGACAGATTCAACGCTTGAAGTTATCGATTCTGAGGTAATGGTGGATGTGGAAATCGTTGCAGTGTCTGCCGTAGGTGTTGTCGAAGAAAACGGTGATGTTGATGATGTGTATGATGCTGTCGACAATGGAGATGTCGCTCCTGATGTTGCAACCGTTAGTATACTGGAAGTTGTTGCAGTCGCTGATGTAAATGGTGTTGTTAACAATGGGAAAGTTGCTGCTGCTGTTGAGACAGATTCAGTGCTTGAAGTTGTCGATTCTGAGGTAATGGTGGATGGAGAAATAGTTGTGGTGTCTGACATAGGTGTTGTTGAAGAAAACGTTGTAGTCGGAGATGTGAATGATGTTTCTGACAATGGAGACGTTGTTGCTGCTGTTGAGACAGATTCAGTGCTTGAAGTTGTCGATGCTGAGGGAATGGTGGATGGAGAAATAGTTGTAGTGTCTGAAATAGGTATTGTGGAAGAAAACGGTGATGTTGGTGATGTCAATGATGTTGTTGACAATGGAGAATATGCACCTGATGTTGAAATCGTTTCTATATTTGAAGTTCTTGCAGTCGTTGATGTGAAAGGTGTTGTTGACAATGGAGATGTTGCGGCTGTTGAAACTGTTTCAGTACTTGAAGTTGTTGCTTCTGAGGTAACGGTGGATGTGGAAATCGTTACAGTGTCTGCCGTAGGTGTTGTCGAAGACAACGGTGATGTTGGTGATGTAGATGATGCTGTCGACAATGGAGACGTTGTTGCTGCTGTTGAGACAGATTCAGTGCTCGAAGTTGTCGATTCTGAGGTAATGGTGGATGGAGAAATAGTTGCAGTGTCTGCTGTAGGTGTTGTCGAAGAAAAAGGTAAAGTTGGTGATGTGGGTGATGTTGTTGAAAATGGAGACGTTGCTGCTGTTGAGACAGATTCAGTGCTTGAAGTTGTCGATTCTGAGGTAATGGTGGATGGAGAAATAGTTTCAGTGTCTGATGTAGGTGTTGTCGAAGAAAACGGTGATGTTGGTGATGTGGATGATGCTGTCGACAATGGAGATGTCGCTCCTGATGTTGCGACCGTTAGTATACTGGAAGTTGTTGCAGTCGCTGATGTAAATGGTGTTGTTGACAATGGGGAAGTTGCTGCTGCTGTTGAGACAGATTCAGTGCTTGAAGTTGTCGATTCTGAGGGAATGGTGGATGGAGAAATAGTTGTAGTGTCTGAAATAGGTGTTGTGGAAGAAAACGGTGATGTTGGTGATGTCAATGATGTTGTTGACAATGGAGAATATGCACCTGATGTTGAAATCGTTTCTATATTTGAAGTTCTTGCAGTCGTTGATGTGAAAGGTGTTGTTGACAATGGAGATGTTGCGGCTGTTGAAACTGTTTCAGTACTTGAAGTTGTTGCTTCTGAGGTAACGGTGGATGTGGAAATCGTTGTAGTGTCTGCCGTAGGTGTTGTCGAAGAAAACGGTGATGTTGATGATGTGTATGATGCTGTCGACAATGGAGATGTCGCTCCTGATGTTGCAACCGTTAGTATACTGGAAGTTGTTGCAGTCGCTGATGTAAATGGTGTTGTTGACAATGGGGAAGTTGCTGCTGCTGTTGAGACAGATTCAGTGCTTGAAGTTGTCGAGTCTGAGGTAATGGTGGATGGAGAAATAGTTGCAGTGTCTGCTGTAGGTGTTGTCGAAGAAAACGGTGATGTTGGTGATGTGGATGATGTTGTTGAAAATGGAGACGTTGTTGCTGCTGTTGAGACAGATTCAGTGCTTGAAGTTGTCGATTCTGAGGGAATGGTGGATGGAGAAATAGTTGTAGTGTCTGAAATAGGTGTTGTGGAAGAAAACGGTGATGTTGGTGATGTCAATGATGTTGTTGACAATGGAGAATATGCACCTGATGTTGAAATCGTTTCTATATTTGAAGTTCTTGCAGTCGTTGATGTGAAAGGTGTTGTTGACAATGGAGATGTTGCGGCTGTTGAAACTGTTTCAGTACTTGAAGTTGTTACTTCTGAGGTAACGGTGGATGTGGAAATAGTTGCAGTGTCTGTCGTAGGTGTTGTCGAAGACAACGGTGATGTTGGTGATGTGGATGATGTTGTTGAGAATGGAGAAGTTGTTGCTGCTGTTGAGACAGATTCAGTGCTTGAGGTTGTCGATTCTGAGGCAAGTGTGGATGCGGAAACAGTTGCAGTGTCTGCTGTAGGTGTTGTCGAAGAAAACGGTGATGTTGGTGATGTGGATGATGCTGTCGACAATGGAGATGTCGCTCCTGATGCTGCGACCGTTAGTATACTGGAAGTTGTTGCAGTCGCTGATGTAAATGGTGTTGTTGACAATGGGGAAGTTGCTGCTGCTGTTGAGACAGATTCAGTGCTTGAAGTTGTCGATTCTGAGGTAATGGTGGATGGAAAAATAGTTGTGGTGTCTGACATAGGTGTTGTTGAAGAAAACGTTGTAGTCCGAGATGTGAATGGTGTTGACAATGGAGATGTTGTTGCTGCTGTTGAGACAGATTCAGTGCTTGAAGTTGTCGATTCTGAGGGAATGGTGGATGGAGAAATAGTTGTAGTGTCTGAAATAGGTGTTGTGGAAGAAAACGGTGATATTGGTGATGTCAATGATGTTGTTGACAATGGAGAATATGCACCTGATGTTGAAATCGTTTCTATATTTGAAGTTCTTGCAGTCGTTGATGTGAAAGGTGTTGTTGACAATGGAGATGTTGCGGCTGTTGAAACTGTTTCAGTACTTGAAGTTGTTGCTTCTGAGGTAACGGTGGATGTGGAAATCGTTGCAGTGTCTGCCGTAGGTGTTGTCGAAGAAAACGGTGATGTTGATGATGTGTATGATGCTGTCGACAATGGAGATGTCGCTCCTGATGTTGCAACCGTTAGTATACTGGAAGTTGTTGCAGTCGCTGATGTAAATGGTGTTGTTGACAATGGGGAAGTTGCTGCTGCTGTTGAGACAGATTCAGTGCTTGAAGTTGTCGATTCTGAGGGAATGGTGGATGGAGAAATAGTTGTAGTGTCTGAAATAGGTGTTGTGGAAGAAAACGGTGATGTTGGTGATGTCAATGATGTTGTTGACAATGGAGAATATGCACCTGATGTTGAAATCGTTTCTATATTTGAAGTTCTTGCAGTCGTTGATGTGAAAGGTGTTGTTGACAATGGAGATGTTGCGGCTGTTGAAACTGTTTCAGTACTTGAAGTTGTTGCTTCTGAGGTAACGGTGGATGTGGAAATCGTTGCAGTGTCTGCCGTAGGTGTTGTCGAAGAAAACGGTGATGTTGATGATGTGTATGATGCTGTCGACAATGGAGATGTCGCTCCTGATGTTGCAACCGTTAGTATACTGGAAGTTGTTGCAGTCGCTGATGTAAATGGTGTTGTTGACAATGGGGAAGTTGCTGCTGCTGTTGAGACAGATTCAGTGCTTGAAGTTGTCGAGTCTGAGGTAATGGTGGATGGAGAAATAGTTGCAGTGTCTGCTGTAGGTGTTGTCAAAGAAAACGGTGATGTTGGTGATGTGGATGATGTTGTTGAAAATGGAGACGTTGTTGCTGCTGTTGAGACAGATTCAGTGCTCGAAGTTGTCGATTCTGAGGTAATGGTGGATGGAGAAATAGTTGCAGTGTCTGCTGTAGGTGTTGTCGAAGAAAACGGTGATGTTGGTGATGTGGATGATGCTGTCGACAATGGAGATGTCGCTCCGGATGTTGCTACCGTTAGTATACTGGAAGTTGTTGCAGTCGCTGATGTAAATGGTGTTGTTGACAATGGGGAAGTTGCTGCTGCTGTTGAGACAGATTCAGTGCTTGAAGTTGTCGATTCTGAGGTAATGGTGGATGGAAAAATAGTTGTGGTGTCTGACATAGGTGTTGTTGAAGAAAACGTTGTAGTCCGAGATGTGAATGGTGTTGACAATGGAGATGTTGTTGCTGCTGTTGAGACAGATTCAGTGCTTGAAGTTGTCGATTCTGAGGGAATGGTGGATGGAGAAATAGTTGTAGTGTCTGAAATAGGTGTTGTGGAAGAAAACGGTGATGTTGGTGATGTCAATGATGTTGTTGACAATGGAGAATATGCACCTGATGTTGAAATCGTTTCTATATTTGAAGTTCTTGCAGTCGTTGATGTGAAAGGTGTTGTTGACAATGGAGATGTTGCGGCTGTTGAAACTGTTTCAGTACTTGAAGTTGTTACTTCTGAGGTAACGGTGGATGTGGAAATCGTTGCAGTGTCTGCCGTAGGTGTTGTCGAAGAAAACGGTGATGTTGATGATGTGTATGATGCTGTCGACAATGGAGATGTCGCTCCTGATGTTGCAACCGTTAGTATACTGGAAGTTGTTGCAGTCGCTGATGTAAATGGTGTTGTTGACAATGGGGAAGTTGCTGCTGCTGTTGAGACAGATTCAGTGCTTGAAGTTGTCGAGTCTGAGGTAATGGTGGATGGAGAAATAGTTGCAGTGTCTGCTGTAGGTGTTGCCGAAGAAAACGGTGATGTTGGTGATGTGGATGATGCTGTCGACAATGGAGATGTCGCTCCGGATGTTGCGACCGTTAGTATACTGGAAGTTGTTGCAGTCGCTGATGTAAATGGTGTTGTTGACAATGGGGAAGTTGCTGCTGCTGTTGAGACAGATTCAGTGCTTGAAGTTGTCGATTCTGAGGTAATGGTGGATGGAAAAATAGTTGTGGTGTCTGACATAGGTGTTGTTGAAGAAAACGTTGTAGTCCGAGATGTGAATGGTGTTGACAATGGAGATGTTGTTGCTGCTGTTGAGACAGATTCAGTGCTTGAAGTTGTCGATTCTGAGGGAATGGTGGATGGAGAAATAGTTGTAGTGTCTGAAATAGGTGTTGTGGAAGAAAACGGTGATGTTGGTGATGTCAATGATGTTGTTGACAATGGAGAATATGCACCTGATGTTGAAATCGTTTCTATATTTGAAGTTCTTGCAGTCGTTGATGTGAAAGGTGTTGTTGACAATGGAGATGTTGCGGCTGTTGAAACTGTTTCAGTACTTGAAGTTGTTGCTTCTGAGGTAACGGTGGATGTGGAAATCGTTGCAGTGTCTGCCGTAGGTGTTGTCGAAGAAAACGGTGATGTTGATGATGTGTATGATGCTGTCGACAATGGAGATGTCGCTCCTGATGTTGCAACCGTTAGTATACTGGAAGTTGTTGCAGTCGCTGATGTAAATGGTGTTGTTGACAATGGGGAAGTTGCTGCTGCTGTTGAGACAGATTCAGTGCTTGAAGTTGTCGATTCTGAGGGAATGGTGGATGGAGAAATAGTTGTAGTGTCTGAAATAGGTGTTGTGGAAGAAAACGGTGATGTTGGTGATGTCAATGATGTTGTTGACAATGGAGAATATGCACCTGATGTTGAAATCGTTTCTATATTTGAAGTTCTTGCAGTCGTTGATGTGAAAGGTGTTGTTGACAATGGAGATGTTGCGGCTGTTGAAACTGTTTCAGTACTTGAAGTTGTTGCTTCTGAGGTAACGGTGGATGTGGAAATCGTTGCAGTGTCTGCCGTAGGTGTTGTCGAAGAAAACGGTGATGTTGATGATGTGTATGATGCTGTCGACAATGGAGATGTCGCTCCTGATGTTGCAACCGTTAGTATACTGGAAGTTGTTGCAGTCGCTGATGTAAATGGTGTTGTTGACAATGGGGAAGTTGCTGCTGCTGTTGAGACAGATTCAGTGCTTGAAGTTGTCGAGTCTGAGGTAATGGTGGATGGAGAAATAGTTGCAGTGTCTGCTGTAGGTGTTGTCAAAGAAAACGGTGATGTTGGTGATGTGGATGATGTTGTTGAAAATGGAGACGTTGTTGCTGCTGTTGAGACAGATTCAGTGCTCGAAGTTGTCGATTCTGAGGTAATGGTGGATGGAGAAATAGTTGCAGTGTCTGCTGTAGGTGTTGTCGAAGAAAACGGTGATGTTGGTGATGTGGATGATGCTGTCGACAATGGAGATGTCGCTCCGGATGTTGCTACCGTTAGTATACTGGAAGTTGTTGCAGTCGCTGATGTAAATGGTGTTGTTGACAATGGGGAAGTTGCTGCTGCTGTTGAGACAGATTCAGTGCTTGAAGTTGTCGATTCTGAGGTAATGGTGGATGGAAAAATAGTTGTGGTGTCTGACATAGGTGTTGTTGAAGAAAACGTTGTAGTCCGAGATGTGAATGGTGTTGACAATGGAGATGTTGTTGCTGCTGTTGAGACAGATTCAGTGCTTGAAGTTGTCGATTCTGAGGGAATGGTGGATGGAGAAATAGTTGTAGTGTCTGAAATAGGTGTTGTGGAAAAAAAACGGTGATGTTGGTGATGTCAATGATGTTGTTGACAATGGAGAATATGCACCTGATGTTGAAATCGTTTCTATATTTGAAGTTCTTGCAGTCGTTGATGTGAAAGGTGTTGTTGACAATGGAGATGTTGCGGCTGTTGAAACTGTTTCAGTACTTGAAGTTGTTACTTCTGAGGTAACGGTGGATGTGGAAATCGTTGCAGTGTCTGCCGTAGGTGTTGTCGAAGAAAACGGTGATGTTGATGATGTGTATGATGCTGTCGACAATGGAGATGTCGCTCCTGATGTTGCAACCGTTAGTATACTGGAAGTTGTTGCAGTCGCTGATGTAAATGGTGTTGTTGACAATGGGGAAGTTGCTGCTGCTGTTGAGACAGATTCAGTGCTTGAAGTTGTCGAGTCTGAGGTAATGGTGGATGGAGAAATAGTTGCAGTGTCTGCTGTAGGTGTTGCCGAAGAAAACGGTGATGTTGGTGATGTGGATGATGCTGTCGACAATGGAGATGTCGCTCCGGATGTTGCGACCGTTAGTATACTGGAAGTTGTTGCAGTCGCTGATGTAAATGGTGTTGTTGACAATGGGGAAGTTGCTGCTGCTGTTGAGACAGATTCAGTGCTTGAAGTTGTCGATTCTGAGGTAATGGTGGATGGAAAAATAGTTGTGGTGTCTGACATAGGTGTTGTTGAAGAAAACGTTGTAGTCCGAGATGTGAATGGTGTTGACAATGGAGATGTTGTTGCTGCTGTTGAGACAGATTCAGTGCTTGAAGTTGTCGATTCTGAGGGAATGGTGGATGGAGAAATAGTTGTAGTGTCTGAAATAGGTGTTGTGGAAGAAAACGGTGATGTTGGTGATGTCAATGATGTTGTTGACAATGGAGAATATGCACCTGATGTTGAAATCGTTTCTATATTTGAAGTTCTTGCAGTCGTTGATGTGAAAGGTGTTGTTGACAATGGAGATGTTGCGGCTGTTGAGACAGATTCAGTGCTTGAAGTTGTCGATTCTGAGGTAATGGTGGATGGAGAAATAGTTGCAGTGTCTGCTGTAGGTGTTGTCGAAGAAAACGGTGATGTTGGTGATGTGGATGATGCTGTCGACAATGGAGATGTCGCTCCTGATGTTGCGACCGTTAGTATACTGGAAGTTGTTGCAGTCGCTGATGTAAATGGTGTTGTTGACAATGGGGAAGTTGCTGCTGCTGTTGAGACAGATTCAGTGCTTGATGATGTCGAGTCTGAGGTAATGGTGGATGGAGAAATAGTTGCAGTGTCTGCTGTAGGTGTTGTGGAAGAAAACGGTGATGTTGGTGATGTGGATGATGTTGTTGAAAATGGAGACGTTGTTGCTGCTGTTGAGACAGATTCAGTGCTCGAAGTTGTCGATTCTGAGGTAATGGTGGATGGAGAAATAGTTGCAGTGTCTGCTGTAGGTGTTGTCGAAGAAAACGGTGATGTTGGTGATGTGGATGATGCTGTCGACAATGGAGTTGTCGCTCCTGATGTTGCGACCGTTAGTATACTGGAAGTTGTTGCAGTCGCTGATGTAAATGGTGTTGTTGACAATGGGGAAGTTGCTGCTGCTGTTGAGACAGATTCAGTGCTTGAAGTTGTCGATTCTGAGGTAATGGTGGATGGAAAAATAGTTGTGGTGTCTGACATAGGTGTTGTTGAAGAAAACGTTGTAGTCGAAGATGTGAATGATGTTTCTGACAATGGAGACGTTGTTGCTGCTGTTGAGACAGATTCAACGCTTGAAGTTATCGATTCTGAGGTAATGGTGGATGTGGAAATCGTTGCAGTGTCTGCCGTAGGTGTTGTCGAAGAAAACGGTGATGTTGATGATGTGTATGATGCTGTCGACAATGGAGATGTCGCTCCTGATGTTGCAACCGTTAGTATACTGGAAGTTGTTGCAGTCGCTGATGTAAATGGTGTTGTTGACAATGGGAAAGTTGCTGCTGCTGTTGAGACAGATTCAGTGCTTGAAGTTGTCGATTCTGAGGTAATGGTGGATGGAGAAATAGTTGTGGTGTCTGACATAGGTGTTGTTGAAGAAAACGTTGTAGTCGGAGATGTGAATGATGTTTCTGACAATGGAGACGTTGTTGCTGCTGTTGAGACAGATTCAGTGCTTGAAGTTGTCGATGCTGAGGGAATGGTGGATGGAGAAATAGTTGTAGTGTCTGAAATAGGTATTGTGGAAGAAAACGGTGATGTTGGTGATGTCAATGATGTTGTTGACAATGGAGAATATGCACCTGATGTTGAAATCGTTTCTATATTTGAAGTTCTTGCAGTCGTTGATGTGAAAGGTGTTGTTGACAATGGAGATGTTGCGGCTGTTGAAACTGTTTCAGTACTTGAAGTTGTTACTTCTGAGGTAACGGTGGATGTGGAAATCGTTGCAGTGTCTGCCGTAGGTGTTGTCGAAGAAAACGGTGATGTTGATGATGTGTATGATGCTGTCGACAATGGAGATGTCGCTCCTGATGTTGCAACCGTTAGTATACTGGAAGTTGTTGCAGTCGCTGATGTAAATGGTGTTGTTGACAATGGGGAAGTTGCTGCTGCTGTTGAGACAGATTCAGTGCTTGAAGTTGTCGAGTCTGAGGTAATGGTGGATGGAGAAATAGTTGCAGTGTCTGCTGTAGGTGTTGCCGAAGAAAACGGTGATGTTGGTGATGTGGATGATGCTGTCGACAATGGAGATGTCGCTCCGGATGTTGCGACCGTTAGTATACTGGAAGTTGTTGCAGTCGCTGATGTAAATGGTGTTGTTGACAATGGGGAAGTTGCTGCTGCTGTTGAGACAGATTCAGTGCTTGAAGTTGTCGATTCTGAGGTAATGGTGGATGGAAAAATAGTTGTGGTGTCTGACATAGGTGTTGTTGAAGAAAACGTTGTAGTCCGAGATGTGAATGGTGTTGACAATGGAGATGTTGTTGCTGCTGTTGAGACAGATTCAGTGCTTGAAGTTGTCGATTCTGAGGGAATGGTGGATGGAGAAATAGTTGTAGTGTCTGAAATAGGTGTTGTGGAAGAAAACGGTGATGTTGGTGATGTCAATGATGTTGTTGACAATGGAGAATATGCACCTGATGTTGAAATCGTTTCTATATTTGAAGTTCTTGCAGTCGTTGATGTGAAAGGTGTTGTTGACAATGGAGATGTTGCGGCTGTTGAGACAGATTCAGTGCTTGAAGTTGTCGATTCTGAGGTAATGGTGGATGGAGAAATAGTTGCAGTGTCTGCTGTAGGTGTTGTCGAAGAAAACGGTGATGTTGGTGATGTGGATGATGCTGTCGACAATGGAGATGTCGCTCCTGATGTTGCGACCGTTAGTATACTGGAAGTTGTTGCAGTCGCTGATGTAAATGGTGTTGTTGACAATGGGGAAGTTGCTGCTGCTGTTGAGACAGATTCAGTGCTTGATGATGTCGAGTCTGAGGTAATGGTGGATGGAGAAATAGTTGCAGTGTCTGCTGTAGGTGTTGTGGAAGAAAACGGTGATGTTGGTGATGTGGATGATGTTGTTGAAAATGGAGACGTTGTTGCTGCTGTTGAGACAGATTCAGTGCTCGAAGTTGTCGATTCTGAGGTAATGGTGGATGGAGAAATAGTTGCAGTGTCTGCTGTAGGTGTTGTCGAAGAAAACGGTGATGTTGGTGATGTGGATGATGCTGTCGACAATGGAGTTGTCGCTCCTGATGTTGCGACCGTTAGTATACTGGAAGTTGTTGCAGTCGCTGATGTAAATGGTGTTGTTGACAATGGGGAAGTTGCTGCTGCTGTTGAGACAGATTCAGTGCTTGAAGTTGTCGATTCTGAGGTAATGGTGGATGGAAAAATAGTTGTGGTGTCTGACATAGGTGTTGTTGAAGAAAACGTTGTAGTCGAAGATGTGAATGATGTTTCTGACAATGGAGACGTTGTTGCTGCTGTTGAGACAGATTCAACGCTTGAAGTTATCGATTCTGAGGTAATGGTGGATGTGGAAATCGTTGCAGTGTCTGCCGTAGGTGTTGTCGAAGAAAACGGTGATGTTGATGATGTGTATGATGCTGTCGACAATGGAGATGTCGCTCCTGATGTTGCAACCGTTAGTATACTGGAAGTTGTTGCAGTCGCTGATGTAAATGGTGTTGTTGACAATGGGAAAGTTGCTGCTGCTGTTGAGACAGATTCAGTGCTTGAAGTTGTCGATTCTGAGGTAATGGTGGATGGAGAAATAGTTGTGGTGTCTGACATAGGTGTTGTTGAAGAAAACGTTGTAGTCGGAGATGTGAATGATGTTTCTGATAATGGAGACGTTGTTGCTGCTGTTGAGACAGATTCAGTGCTTGAAGTTGTCGATGCTGAGGGAATGGTGGATGGAGAAATAGTTGTAGTGTCTGAAATAGGTATTGTGGAAGAAAACGGTGATGTTGGTGATGTCAATGATGTTGTTGACAATGGAGAATATGCACCTGATGTTGAAATCGTTTCTATATTTGAAGTTCTTGCAGTCGTTGATGTGAAAGGTGTTGTTGACAATGGAGATGTTGCGGCTGTTGAAACTGTTTCAGTACTTGAAGTTGTTGCTTCTGAGGTAACGGTGGATGTGGAAATCGTTACAGTGTCTGCCGTAGGTGTTGTCGAAGACAACGGTGATGTTGGTGATGTAGATGATGCTGTCGACAATGGAGACGTTGTTGCTGCTGTTGAGACAGATTCAGTGCTCGAAGTTGTCGATTCTGAGGTAATGGTGGATGGAGAAATAGTTGCAGTGTCTGCTGTAGGTGTTGTCGAAGAAAAAGGTAAAGTTGGTGATGTGGGTGATGTTGTTGAAAATGGAGACGTTGCTGCTGTTGAGACAGATTCAGTGCTTGAAGTTGTCGATTCTGAGGTAATGGTGGATGGAGAAATAGTTGCAGTGTCTGATGTAGGTGTTGTCGAAGAAAACGGTGATGTTGGTGATGTGGATGATGCTGTCGACAATGGAGATGTCGCTCCTGATGTTGCGACCGTTAGTATACTGGAAGTTGTTGCAGTCGCTGATGTAAATGGTGTTGTTGACAATGGGGAAGTTGCTGCTGCTGTTGAGACAGATTCAGTGCTTGAAGTTGTCGATTCTGAGGGAATGGTGGATGGAGAAATAGTTGTAGTGTCTGAAATAGGTGTTGTGGAAGAAAACGGTGATGTTGGTGATGTCAATGATGTTGTTGACAATGGAGAATATGCACCTGATGTTGAAATCGTTTCTATATTTGAAGTTCTTGCAGTCGTTGATGTGAAAGGTGTTGTTGACAATGGAGATGTTGCGGCTGTTGAAACTGTTTCAGTACTTGAAGTTGTTGCTTCTGAGGTAACGGTGGATGTGGAAATCGTTGTAGTGTCTGCCGTAGGTGTTGTCGAAGAAAACGGTGATGTTGATGATGTGTATGATGCTGTCGACAATGGAGATGTCGCTCCTGATGTTGCAACCGTTAGTATACTGGAAGTTGTTGCAGTCGCTGATGTAAATGGTGTTGTTGACAATGGGGAAGTTGCTGCTGCTGTTGAGACAGATTCAGTGCTTGAAGTTGTCGAGTCTGAGGTAATGGTGGATGGAGAAATAGTTGCAGTGTCTGCTGTAGGTGTTGTCGAAGAAAACGGTGATGTTGGTGATGTGGATGATGTTGTTGAAAATGGAGACGTTGTTGCTGCTGTTGAGACAGATTCAGTGCTTGAAGTTGTCGATTCTGAGGGAATGGTGGATGGAGAAATAGTTGTAGTGTCTGAAATAGGTGTTGTGGAAGAAAACGGTGATGTTGGTGATGTCAATGATGTTGTTGACAATGGAGAATATGCACCTGATGTTGAAATCGTTTCTATATTTGAAGTTCTTGCAGTCGTTGATGTGAAAGGTGTTGTTGACAATGGAGATGTTGCGGCTGTTGAAACTGTTTCAGTACTTGAAGTTGTTACTTCTGAGGTAACGGTGGATGTGGAAATAGTTGCAGTGTCTGTCGTAGGTGTTGTCGAAGACAACGGTGATGTTGGTGATGTGGATGATGTTGTTGAGAATGGAGAAGTTGTTGCTGCTGTTGAGACAGATTCAGTGCTTGAGGTTGTCGATTCTGAGGCAAGTGTGGATGCGGAAACAGTTGCAGTGTCTGCTGTAGGTGTTGTCGAAGAAAACGGTGATGTTGGTGATGTGGATGATGCTGTCGACAATGGAGATGTCGCTCCTGATGCTGCGACCGTTAGTATACTGGAAGTTGTTGCAGTCGCTGATGTAAATGGTGTTGTTGACAATGGGGAAGTTGCTGCTGCTGTTGAGACAGATTCAGTGCTTGGAGTTGTCGATTCTGAGGTAATGGTGGATGGAGAAATAGTTGTGGTGTCTGACATAGGTGTTGTTGAAGAAAACGTTGTAGTCGGAGATGTGAATGATGTTTCTGACAATGGTGACGTTGTTGCTGCTGTTGAGACAGATTCAGTGCTTGAAGTTGTCGATGCTGAGGGAATGGTGGATGGAGAAATAGTTGTAGTGTCTGAAATAGGTATTGTGGAAGAAAACGGTGATGTTGGTGATGTCAATGATGTTGTTGACAATGGAGAATATGCACCTGATGTTGAAATCGTTTCTATATTTGAAGTTCTTGCAGTCGTTGATGTGAAAGGTGTTGTTGACAATGGAGATGTTGCGGCTGTTGAAACTGTTTCAGTACTTGAAGTTGTTGCTTCTGAGGTAACGGTGGATGTGGAAATCGTTACAGTGTCTGCCGTAGGTGTTGTCGAAGACAACGGTGATGTTGGTGATGCAGATGATGCTGTCGACAATGGAGACGTTGTTGCTGCTGTTGAGACAGATTCAGTGCTCGAAGTTGTCGATTCTGAGGTAATGGTGGATGGAGAAATAGTTGCAGTGTCTGCTGTAGGTGTTGTCGAAGAAAAAGGTAAAGTTGGTGATGTGGGTGATGTTGTTGAAAATGGAGACGTTGCTGCTGTTGAGACAGATTCAGTGCTTGAAGTTGTCGATTCTGAGGTAATGGTGGATGGAGAAATAGTTGCAGTGTCTGCTGTAGGTGTTGTCGAAGAAAACGGTGATGTTGGTGATGTGGATGATGCTGTCGACAATGGAGATGTCGCTCCTGATGTTGCGACCGTTAGTATACTGGAAGTTGTTGCAGTCGCTGATGTAAATGGTGTTGTTGACAATGGGGAAGTTGTTGCTGCTGTTGAGACAGATTCAGTGCTTGAGGTTGTCGATTCTGAGGCAAGTGTGGATGCGGAAACAGTTGCAGTGTCTGCTGTAGGTGTTGTCGAAGAAAACGGTGATGTTGGTGATGTGGATGATGCTGTCGACAATGGAGATGTCGCTCCTGATGCTGCGACCGTTAGTATACTGGAAGTTGTTGCAGTCGCTGATGTAAATGGTGTTGTTGACAATGGGGAAGTTGCTGCTGCTGTTGAGACAGATTCAGTGCTTGGAGTTGTCGATTCTGAGGTAATGGTGGATGGAGAAATAGTTGTGGTGTCTGACATAGGTGTTGTTGAAGAAAACGTTGTAGTCGGAGATGTGAATGATGTTTCTGACAATGGTGACGTTGTTGCTGCTGTTGAGACAGATTCAGTGCTTGAAGTTGTCGATGCTGAGGGAATGGTGGATGGAGAAATAGTTGTAGTGTCTGAAATAGGTATTGTGGAAGAAAACGGTGATGTTGGTGATGTCAATGATGTTGTTGACAATGGAGAATATGCACCTGATGTTGAAATCGTTTCTATATTTGAAGTTCTTGCAGTCGTTGATGTGAAAGGTGTTGTTGACAATGGAGATGTTGCGGCTGTTGAAACTGTTTCAGTACTTGAAGTTGTTGCTTCTGAGGTAACGGTGGATGTGGAAATCGTTACAGTGTCTGCCGTAGGTGTTGTCGAAGACAACGGTGATGTTGGTGATGTAGATGATGCTGTCGACAATGGAGACGTTGTTGCTGCTGTTGAGACAGATTCAGTGCTCGAAGTTGTCGATTCTGAGGTAATGGTGGATGGAGAAATAGTTGCAGTGTCTGCTGTAGGTGTTGTCGAAGAAAAAGGTAAAGTTGGTGATGTGGGTGATGTTGTTGAAAATGGAGACGTTGCTGCTGTTGAGACAGATTCAGTGCTTGAAGTTGTCGATTCTGAGGTAATGGTGGATGGAGAAATAGTTGCAGTGTCTGCTGTAGGTGTTGTCGAAGAAAACGGTGATGTTGGTGATGTGGATGATGCTGTCGACAATGGAGATGTCGCTCCTGATGTTGCGACCGTTAGTATACTGGAAGTTGTTGCAGTCGCTGATGTAAATGGTGTTGTTGACAATGGGGAAGTTGCTGCTGCTGTTGAGACAGATTCAGTGCTTGATGATGTCGAGTCTGAGGTAATGGTGGATGGAGAAATAGTTGCAGTGTCTGCTGTAGGTGCTGTGGAAGAAAACGGTGATGTTGGTGATGTGGATGATGTTGTTGAAAATGGAGACGTTGTTGCTGCTGTTGAGACAGATTCAGTGCTCGAAGTTGTCGATTCTGAGGTAATGGTGGATGGAAAAATAGTTGCAGTGTCTGCTGTAGGTGTTGTCGAAGAAAACGGTGATGTTGGTGATGTGGATGATGCTGTCGACAATGGAGTTGTCGCTCCTGATGTTGCGACCGTTAGTATACTGGAAGTTGTTGCAGTCGCTGATGTAAATGGTGTTGTTGACAATGGGGAAGTTGCTGCTGCTGTTGAGACAGATTCAGTGCTTGAATTTGTCGATTCTGAGGTAATGGTGGATGGAGAAATAGTTGTGGTGTCTGACATAGGTGTTGTTGAAGAAAACGTTGTAGTCGAAGATGTGAATGATGTTTCTGACAATGGAGACGTTGTTGCTGCTGTTGAGACAGATTCAGTGCTTGAAGTTATCGATTCTGAGGTAATGGTGGATGGAGAAATAGTTGCAGTGTCTGCTGTAGGTGTTGTCGAAGAAAACGGTGATGTTGGTGATGTGGATGATGTTGTTGAAAATGGAGACGTTGTTGCTGCTGTTGAGACAGATTCAATGCTTGAGGTTGTCGATTCTGAGGCAAGTGTGGATGCGGAAACAGTTGCAGTGTCTGCTGTAGGTGTTGTCGAAGAAAACGGTGATGTTGGTGATGTGGATGATGCTGTCGACAATGGAGATGTCGCTCCTGATGCTGCGACCGTTAGTATACTGGAAGTTGTTGCAGTCGCTGATGTAAATGGTGTTGTTGACAATGGGGAAGTTGCTGCTGCTGTTGAGACAGATTCAGTGCTTGAAGTTGTCGATTCTGAGGTAATGGTGGATGGAGAAATAGTTGTGGTGTCTGACATAGGTGTTGTTGAAGAAAACGTTGTAGTCGGAGATGTGAATGATGTTTCTGACAATGGAGACGTTGTTGCTGCTGTTGAGACAGATTCAGTGCTTGAAGTTGTCGATGCTGAGGGAATGGTGGATGGAGAAATAGTTGTAGTGTCTGAAATAGGTATTGTGGAAGAAAACGGTGATGTTGGTGATGTCAATGATGTTGTTGACAATGGAGAATATGCACCTGATGTTGAAATCGTTTCTATATTTGAAGTTCTTGCAGTCGTTGATGTGAAAGGTGTTGTTGACAATGGAGATGTTGCGGCTGTTGAAACTGTTTCAGTACTTGAAGTTGTTGCTTCTGAGGTAACGGTGGATGTGGAAATCGTTACAGTGTCTGCTGTAGGTGTTGTCGAAGACAACGGTGATGTTGGTGATGTAGATGATGCTGTCGACAATGGAGACGTTGTTGCTGCTGTTGAGACAGATTCAGTGCTCGAAGTTGTCGATTCTGAGGTAATGGTGGATGGAGAAATAGTTGCAGTGTCTGCTGTAGGTGTTGTCGAAGAAAAAGGTAAAGTTGGTGATGTGGGTGATGTTGTTGAAAATGGAGACGTTGCTGCTGTTGAGACAGATTCAGTGCTTGAAGTTGTCGATTCTGAGGTAATGGTGGATGGAGAAATAGTTGCAGTGTCTGATGTAGGTGTTGTCGAAGAAAACGGTGATGTTGGTGATGTGGATGATGCTGTCGACAATGGAGATGTCGCTCCTGATGTTGCGACCGTTAGTATACTGGAAGTTGTTGCAGTCGCTGATGTAAATAGTGTTGTTGACAATGGGGAAGTTGCTGCTGCTGTTGAGACAGATTCAGTGCTTGAAGTTGTCGATTCTGAGGGAATGGTGGATGGAGAAATAGTTGTAGTGTCTGAAATAGGTGTTGTGGAAGAAAACGGTGATGTTGGTGATGTCAATGATGTTGTTGACAATGGAGAATATGCACCTGATGTTGAAATCGTTTCTATATTTGAAGTTCTTGCAGTCGTTGATGTGAAAGGTGTTGTTGACAATGGAGATGTTGCGGCTGTTGAAACTGTTTCAGTACTTGAAGTTGTTGCTTCTGAGGTAACGGTGGATGTGGAAATCGTTGTAGTGTCTGCCGTAGGTGTTGTCGAAGAAAACGGTGATGTTGATGATGTGTATGATGCTGTCGACAATGGAGATGTCGCTCCTGATGTTGCAACCGTTAGTATACTGGAAGTTGTTGCAGTCGCTGATGTAAATGGTGTTGTTGACAATGGGGAAGTTGCTGCTGCTGTTGAGACAGATTCAGTGCTTGAAGTTGTCGAGTCTGAGGTAATGGTGGATGGAGAAATAGTTGCAGTGTCTGCTGTAGGTGTTGTCGAAGAAAACGGTGATGTTGGTGATGTGGATGATGTTGTTGAAAATGGAGACGTTGTTGCTGCTGTTGAGACAGATTCAGTGCTTGAAGTTGTCGATTCTGAGGGAATGGTGGATGGAGAAATAGTTGTAGTGTCTGAAATAGGTGTTGTGGAAGAAAACGGTGATGTTGGTGATGTCAATGATGTTGTTGACAATGGAGAATATGCACCTGATGTTGAAATCGTTTCTATATTTGAAGTTCTTGCAGTCGTTGATGTGAAAGGTGTTGTTGACAATGGAGATGTTGCGGCTGTTGAAACTGTTTCAGTACTTGAAGTTGTTACTTCTGAGGTAACGGTGGATGTGGAAATAGTTGCAGTGTCTGTCGTAGGTGTTGTCGAAGACAACGGTGATGTTGGTGATGTGGATGATGTTGTTGAGAATGGAGAAGTTGTTGCTGCTGTTGAGACAGATTCAGTGCTTGAGGTTGTCGATTCTGAGGCAAGTGTGGATGCGGAAACAGTTGCAGTGTCTGCTGTAGGTGTTGTCGAAGAAAACGGTGATGTTGGTGATGTGGATGATGCTGTCGACAATGGAGATGTCGCTCCTGATGCTGCGACCGTTAGTATACTGGAAGTTGTTGCAGTCGCTGATGTAAATGGTGTTGTTGACAATGGGGAAGTTGCTGCTGCTGTTGAGACAGATTCAGTGCTTGAAGTTGTCGATTCTGAGGGAATGGTGGATGGAGAAATAGTTGTAGTGTCTGAAATAGGTGTTGTGGAAGAAAACGGTGATGTTGGTGATGTCAATGATGTTGTTGACAATGGAGAATATGCACCTGATGTTGAAATCGTTTCTATATTTGAAGTTCTTGCAGTCGTTGATGTGAAAGGTGTTGTTGACAATGGAGATGTTGCGGCTGTTGAAACTGTTTCAGTACTTGAAGTTGTTGCTTCTGAGGTAACGGTGGATGTGGAAATCGTTGTAGTGTCTGCCGTAGGTGTTGTCGAAGAAAACGGTGATGTTGATGATGTGTATGATGCTGTCGACAATGGAGATGTCGCTCCTGATGTTGCAACCGTTAGTATACTGGAAGTTGTTGCAGTCGCTGATGTAAATGGTGTTGTTGACAATGGGGAAGTTGCTGCTGCTGTTGAGACAGATTCAGTGCTTGAAGTTGTCGAGTCTGAGGTAATGGTGGATGGAGAAATAGTTGCAGTGTCTGCTGTAGGTGTTGTCGAAGAAAACGGTGATGT
Source organism: Lethenteron reissneri (assembly GCF_015708825.2). Taxonomy (NCBI): domain Eukaryota; kingdom Metazoa; phylum Chordata; class Hyperoartia; order Petromyzontiformes; family Petromyzontidae; genus Lethenteron; species Lethenteron reissneri. The sequence goes on from NC_083814.1 coordinate 3,781,775, forward strand.
TGGTGATGTGGATGATGTTGTTGAAAATGGAGACGTTGTTGCTGCTGTTGAGACAGATTCAGTGCTTGAAGTTGTCGATTCTGAGGGAATGGTGGATGGAGAAATAGTTGTAGTGTCTGAAATAGGTGTTGTGGAAGAAAACGGTGATGTTGGTGATGTCAATGATGTTGTTGACAATGGAGAATATGCACCTGATGTTGAAATCGTTTCTATATTTGAAGTTCTTGCAGTCGTTGATGTGAAAGGTGTTGTTGACAATGGAGATGTTGCGGCTGTTGAAACTGTTTCAGTACTTGAAGTTGTTGCTTCTGAGGTAACGGTGGATGTGGAAATCGTTGTAGTGTCTGCCGTAGGTGTTGTCGAAGAAAACGGTGATGTTGATGATGTGTATGATGCTGTCGACAATGGAGATGTCGCTCCTGATGTTGCAACCGTTAGTATACTGGAAGTTGTTGCAGTCGCTGATGTAAATGGTGTTGTTGACAATGGGGACGTTGCTGCTGCTGTTGAGACAGATTCAGTGCTTGAAGTTGTCGATTCTGAGGAAATGGTGGATGGAGAAATAGTTGTAGTGTCTGACATAGGTGTTGCCGAAGAAAACAGTGATGTTGGTGATGTGAATGATGTTGTTGAGAATGGAGAAGTTGTTGCTGCTGTTGAGACAGATTCAATGCTTGAGGTTGTCGATTCTGAGGCAAGTGTGGATGCGGAAACAGTTGCAGTGTCTGCTGTAGGTGTTGTCGAAGAAAACGGTGATGTTGGTGATGTGGATGATGCTGTCGACAATGGAGATGTCGCTCCTGATGCTGCGACCGTTAGTATACTGGAAGTTGTTGCAGTCGCTGATGTAAATGGTGTTGTTGACAATGGGGAAGTTGCTGCTGCTGTTGAGACAGATTCAGTGCTTGGAGTTGTCGATTCTGAGGTAATGGTGGATGGAGAAATAGTTGTGGTGTCTGACATAGGTGTTGTTGAAGAAAACGTTGTAGTCGGAGATGTGAATGATGTTTCTGACAATGGTGACGTTGTTGCTGCTGTTGAGACAGATTCAGTGCTTGAAGTTGTCGATGCTGAGGGAATGGTGGATGGAGAAATAGTTGTAGTGTCTGAAATAGGTATTGTGGAAGAAAACGGTGATGTTGGTGATGTCAATGATGTTGTTGACAATGGAGAATATGCACCTGATGTTGAAATCGTTTCTATATTTGAAGTTCTTGCAGTCGTTGATGTGAAAGGTGTTGTTGACAATGGAGATGTTGCGGCTGTTGAAACTGTTTCAGTACTTGAAGTTGTTGCTTCTGAGGTAACGGTGGATGTGGAAATCGTTACAGTGTCTGCCGTAGGTGTTGTCGAAGACAACGGTGATGTTGGTGATGTAGATGATGCTGTCGACAATGGAGACGTTGTTGCTGCTGTTGAGACAGATTCAGTGCTCGAAGTTGTCGATTCTGAGGTAATGGTGGATGGAGAAATAGTTGCAGTGTCTGCTGTAGGTGTTGTCGAAGAAAAAGGTAAAGTTGGTGATGTGGGTGATGTTGTTGAAAATGGAGACGTTGCTGCTGTTGAGACAGATTCAGTGCTTGAAGTTGTCGATTCTGAGGTAATGGTGGATGGAGAAATAGTTGCAGTGTCTGCTGTAGGTGTTGTCGAAGAAAACGGTGATGTTGGTGATGTGGATGATGCTGTCGACAATGGAGATGTCGCTCCTGATGTTGCGACCGTTAGTATACTGGAAGTTGTTGCAGTCGCTGATGTAAATGGTGTTGTTGACAATGGGGAAGTTGCTGCTGCTGTTGAGACAGATTCAGTGCTTGATGATGTCGAGTCTGAGGTAATGGTGGATGGAGAAATAGTTGCAGTGTCTGCTGTAGGTGTTGTGGAAGAAAACGGTGATGTTGGTGATGTGGATGATGTTGTTGAAAATGGAGACGTTGTTGCTGCTGTTGAGACAGATTCAGTGCTCGAAGTTGTCGATTCTGAGGTAATGGTGGATGGAAAAATAGTTGCAGTGTCTGCTGTAGGTGTTGTCGAAGAAAACGGTGATGTTGGTGATGTGGATGATGCTGTCGACAATGGAGATGTCGCTCCTGATGTTGCAACCGTTAGTATACTGGAAGTTGTTGCAGTCGCTGATGTAAATGGTGTTGTTGACAATGGGGAAGTTGCTGCTGCTGTTGAGACAGATTCAGTGCTTGAAGTTGTCGAGTCTGAGGTAATGGTGGATGGAGAAATAGTTGCAGTGTCTGCTGTAGGTGTTGTCGAAGAAAACGGTGATGTTGGTGATGTGGATGATGTTGTTGAAAATGGAGACGTTGTTGCTGCTGTTGAGACAGATTCAGTGCTTGAAGTTGTCGATTCTGAGGGAATGGTGGATGGAGAAATAGTTGTAGTGTCTGAAATAGGTGTTGTGGAAGAAAACGGTGATGTTGGTGATGTCAATGATGTTGTTGACAATGGAGAATATGCACCTGATGTTGAAATCGTTTCTATATTTGAAGTTCTTGCAGTCGTTGATGTGAACGGTGTTGTTGACAATGGAGATGTTGCGGCTGTTGAAACTGTTTCAGTACTTGAAGTTGTTGCTTCTGAGGTAACGGTGGATGTGGAAATCGTTGTAGTGTCTGCCGTAGGTGTTGTCGAAGAAAACGGTGATGTTGATGATGTGTATGATGCTGTCGACAATGGAGATGTCGCTCCTGATGTTGCAACCGTTAGTATACTGGAAGTTGTTGCAGTCGCTGATGTAAATGGTGTTGTTGACAATGGGGAAGTTGCTGCTGCTGTTGAGACAGATTCAGTGCTTGAAGTTGTCGATTCTGAGGAAATGGTGGATGGAGAAATAGTTGTAGTGTCTGACATAGGTGTTGCCGAAGAAAACAGTGATGTTGGTGATGTGAATGATGTTGTTGAGAATGGAGAAGTTGTTGCTGCTGTTGAGACAGATTCAATGCTTGAGGTTGTCGATTCTGAGGCAAGTGTGGATGCGGAAACAGTTGCAGTGTCTGCTGTAGGTGTTGTCGAAGAAAACGGTGATGTTGGTGATGTGGATGATGCTGTCGACAATGGAGATGTCGCTCCTGATGTTGCGACCGTTAGTATACTGGAAGTTGTTGCAGTCGCTGATGTAAATGGTGTTGTTGACAATGGGGAAGTTGCTGCTGCTGTGGAGACAGATTCAGTGCTTGAAGTTGTCGATTCTGAGGTAATGGTGGATGGAAAAATAGTTGTGGTGTCTGACATAGGTGTTGTTGAAGAAAACGTTGTAGTCGGAGATGTGAATGATGTTTCTGACAATGGAGACGTTGTTGCTGCTGTTGAGACAGATTCAGTGCTTGAAGTTATCGATTCTGAGGGAATTGTGGATGGAGAAATAGTTGTAGTGTCTGAAATAGGTGTTGTGGAAGAAAACGGTGATGTTGGTGATGTCAATGATGTTGTTGACAATGGAGAATATGCACCTGATGTTGAAATCGTTTCTATATTTGAAGTTCTTGCAGTCGTTGATGTGAAAGGTGTTGTTGACAATGGAGATGTTGCGGCTGTTGAAACTGTTTCAGTACTTGAAGTTGTTGCTTCTGAGGTAACGGTGGATGTGGAAATCGTTACAGTGTCTGCCGTAGGTGTTGTCGAAGACAACGGTGATGTTGGTGATGTAGATGATGCTGTCGACAATGGAGACGTTGTTGCTGCTGTTGAGACAGATTCAGTGCTCGAAGTTGTCGATTCTGAGGTAATGGTGGATGGAGAAATAGTTGCAGTGTCTGCTGTAGGTGTTGTCGAAGAAAAAGGTAAAGTTGGTGATGTGGGTAATGTTGTTGAAAATGGAGACGTTGCTGCTGTTGAGACAGATTCAGTGCTTGAAGTTGTCGATTCTGAGGTAATGGTGGATGGAGAAATAGTTGCAGTGTCTGCTGTAGGTGTTGTCGAATAAAACGGTGATGTTGGTGATGTGGATGATGCTGTCGACAATGGAGATGTCGCTCCTGATGTTGCGACCGTTAGTATACTGGAAGTTGTTGCAGTCGCTGATGTAAATGGTGTTGTTGACAATGGGGAAGTTGCTGCTGCTGTTGAGACAGATTCAGTGCTTGAAGTTGTCGATTCTGAGGGAATGGTGGATGGAGAAATAGTTGTAGTGTCTGAAATAGGTGTTGTGGAAGAAAACGGTGATGTTGGTGATGTCAATGATGTTGTTGACAATGGAGAATATGCACCTGATGTTGAAATCGTTTCTATATTTGAAGTTCTTGCAGTCGTTGATGTGAAAGGTGTTGTTGACAATGGAGATGTTGCGGCTGTTGAAACTGTTTCAGTACTTGAAGTTGTTGCTTCTGAGGTAACGGTGGATGTGGAAATCGTTGTAGTGTCTGCCGTAGGTGTTGTCGAAGAAAACGGTGATGTTGATGATGCGTATGATGCTGTCGACAATGGAGATGTCGCTCCTGATGTTGCAACCGTTAGTATACTGGAAGTTGTTGCAGTCGCTGATGTAAATGGTGTTGTTGACAATGGGGAAGTTGCTGCTGCTGTTGAGACAGATTCAGTGCTTGAAGTTGTCGAGTCTGAGGTAATGGTGGATGGAGAAATAGTTGCAGTGTCTGCTGTAGGTGTTGTCGAAGAAAACGGTGATGTTGGTGATGTGGATGATGTTGTTGAAAATGGAGACGTTGTTGCTGCTGTTGAGACAGATTCAGTGCTTGAAGTTGTCGATTCTGAGGGAATGGTGGATGGAGAAATAGTTGTAGTGTCTGAAATAGGTGTTGTGGAAGAAAACGGTGATGTTGGTGATGTCAATGATGTTGTTGACAATGGAGAATATGCACCTGATGTTGAAATCGTTTCTATATTTGAAGTTCTTGCAGTCGTTGATGTGAAAGGTGTTGTTGACAATGGAGATGTTGCGGCTGTTGAAACTGTTTCAGTACTTGAAGTTGTTGCTTCTGAGGTAACGGTGGATGTGGAAATCGTTGTAGTGTCTGCCGTAGGTGTTGTCGAAGAAAACGGTGATGTTGATGATGTGTATGATGCTGTCGACAATGGAGATGTCGCTCCTGATGTTGCAACCGTTAGTATACTGGAAGTTGTTGCAGTCGCTGATGTAAATGGTGTTGTTGACAATGGGGAAGTTGCTGCTGCTGTTGAGACAGATTCAGTGCTTGAAGTTGTCGATTCTGAGGAAATGGTGGATGGAGAAATAGTTGTAGTGTCTGACATAGGTGTTGCCGAAGAAAACAGTGATGTTGGTGATGTGAATGATGTTGTTGAGAATGGAGAAGTTGTTGCTGCTGTTGAGACAGATTCAATGCTTGAGGTTGTCGATTCTGAGGCAAGTGTGGATGCGGAAACAGTTGCAGTGTCTGCTGTAGGTGTTGTCGAAGAAAACGGTGATGTTGGTGATGTGGATGATGCTGTCGACAATGGAGATGTCGCTCCTGATGCTGCGACCGTTAGTATACTGGAAGTTGTTGCAGTCGCTGATGTAAATGGTGTTGTTGACAATGGGGAAGTTGCTGCTGCTGTTGAGACAGATTCAGTGCTTGGAGTTGTCGATTCTGAGGTAATGGTGGATGGAGAAATAGTTGTGGTGTCTGACATAGGTGTTGTTGAAGAAAACGTTGTAGTCGGAGATGTGAATGATGTTTCTGACAATGGTGACGTTGTTGCTGCTGTTGAGACAGATTCAGTGCTTGAAGTTGTCGATGCTGAGGGAATGGTGGATGGAGAAATAGTTGTAGTGTCTGAAATAGGTATTGTGGAAGAAAACGGTGATGTTGGTGATGTCAATGATGTTGTTGACAATGGAGAATATGCACCTGATGTTGAAATCGTTTCTATATTTGAAGTTCTTGCAGTCGTTGATGTGAAAGGTGTTGTTGACAATGGAGATGTTGCGGCTGTTGAAACTGTTTCAGTACTTGAAGTTGTTGCTTCTGAGGTAACGGTGGATGTGGAAATCGTTACAGTGTCTGCCGTAGGTGTTGTCGAAGACAACGGTGATGTTGGTGATGTAGATGATGCTGTCGACAATGGAGACGTTGTTGCTGCTGTTGAGACAGATTCAGTGCTCGAAGTTGTCGATTCTGAGGTAATGGTGGATGGAGAAATAGTTGCAGTGTCTGCTGTAGGTGTTGTCGAAGAAAAAGGTAAAGTTGGTGATGTGGGTGATGTTGTTGAAAATGGAGACGTTGCTGCTGTTGAGACAGATTCAGTGCTTGAAGTTGTCGATTCTGAGGTAATGGTGGATGGAGAAATAGTTGCAGTGTCTGCTGTAGGTGTTGTCGAAGAAAACGGTGATGTTGGTGATGTGGATGATGCTGTCGACAATGGAGATGTCGCTCCTGATGTTGCGACCGTTAGTATACTGGAAGTTGTTGCAGTCGCTGATGTAAATGGTGTTGTTGACAATGGGAAAGTTGCTGCTGCTGTTGAGACAGATTCAGTGCTTGATGATGTCGAGTCTGAGGTAATGGTGGATGGAGAAATAGTTGCAGTGTCTGCTGTAGGTGTTGTGGAAGAAAACGGTGATGTTGGTGATGTGGATGATGTTGTTGAAAATGGAGACGTTGTTGCTGCTGTTGAGACAGATTCAGTGCTCGAAGTTGTCGATTCTGAGGTAATGGTGGATGGAAAAATAGTTGCAGTGTCTGCTGTAGGTGTTGTCGAAGAAAACGGTGATGTTGGTGATGTGGATGATGCTGTCGACAATGGAGATGTCGCTCCTGATGTTGCAACCGTTAGTATACTGGAAGTTGTTGCAGTCGCTGATGTAAATGGTGTTGTTGACAATGGGGAAGTTGCTGCTGCTGTTGAGACAGATTCAGTGCTTGAAGTTGTCGAGTCTGAGGTAATGGTGGATGGAGAAATAGTTGCAGTGTCTGCTGTAGGTGTTGTCGAAGAAAACGGTGATGTTGGTGATGTGGATGATGTTGTTGAAAATGGAGACGTTGTTGCTGCTGTTGAGACAGATTCAGTGCTTGAAGTTGTCGATTCTGAGGGAATGGTGGATGGAGAAATAGTTGTAGTGTCTGAAATAGGTGTTGTGGAAGAAAACGGTGATGTTGGTGATGTCAATGATGTTGTTGACAATGGAGAATATGCACCTGATGTTGAAATCGTTTCTATATTTGAAGTTCTTGCAGTCGTTGATGTGAAAGGTGTTGTTGACAATGGAGATGTTGCGGCTGTTGAAACTGTTTCAGTACTTGAAGTTGTTGCTTCTGAGGTAACGGTGGATGTGGAAATCGTTGTAGTGTCTGCCGTAGGTGTTGTCGAAGAAAACGGTGATGTTGATGATGTGTATGATGCTGTCGACAATGGAGATGTCGCTCCTGATGTTGCAACCGTTAGTATACTGGAAGTAGTTGCAGTCGCTGATGTAAATGGTGTTGTTGACAATGGGGAAGTTGCTGCTGCTGTTGAGACAGATTCAGTGCTTGAAGTTGTCGATTCTGAGGAAATGGTGGATGGAGAAATAGTTGTAGTGTCTGACATAGGTGTTGCCGAAGAAAACAGTGATGTTGGTGATGTGAATGATGTTGTTGAGAATGGAGAAGTTGTTGCTGCTGTTGAGACAGATTCAATGCTTGAGGTTGTCGATTCTGAGGCAAGTGTGGATGCGGAAACAGTTGCAGTGTCTGCTGTAGGTGTTGTCGAAGAAAACGGTGATGTTGGTGATGTGGATGATGCTGTCGACAATGGAGATGTCGCTCCTGATGCTGCGACCGTTAGTATACTGGAAGTTGTTGCAGTCGCTGATGTAAATGGTGTTGTTGACAATGGGGAAGTTGCTGCTGCTGTTGAGACAGATTCAGTGCTTGGAGTTGTCGATTCTGAGGTAATGGTGGATGGAGAAATAGTTGTGGTGTCTGACATAGGTGTTGTTGAAGAAAACGTTGTAGTCGGAGATGTGAATGATGTTTCTGACAATGGTGACGTTGTTGCTGCTGTTGAGACAGATTCAGTGCTTGAAGTTGTCGATGCTGAGGGAATGGTGGATGGAGAAATAGTTGTAGTGTCTGAAATAGGTATTGTGGAAGAAAACGGTGATGTTGGTGATGTCAATGATGTTGTTGACAATGGAGAATATGCACCTGATGTTGAAATCGTTTCTATATTTGAAGTTCTTGCAGTCGTTGATGTGAAAGGTGTTGTTGACAATGGAGATGTTGCGGCTGTTGAAACTGTTTCAGTACTTGAAGTTGTTGCTTCTGAGGTAACGGTGGATGTGGAAATCGTTACAGTGTCTGCCGTAGGTGTTGTCGAAGACAACGGTGATGTTGGTGATGTAGATGATGCTGTCGACAATGGAGACGTTGTTGCTGCTGTTGAGACAGATTCAGTGCTCGAAGTTGTCGATTCTGAGGTAATGGTGGATGGAGAAATAGTTGCAGTGTCTGCTGTAGGTGTTGTCGAAGAAAAAGGTAAAGTTGGTGATGTGGGTGATGTTGTTGAAAATGGAGACGTTGCTGCTGTTGAGACAGATTCAGTGCTTGAAGTTGTCGATTCTGAGGTAATGGTGGATGGAGAAATAGTTGCAGTGTCTGCTGTAGGTGTTGTCGAAGAAAACGGTGATGTTGGTGATGTGGATGATGCTGTCGACAATGGAGATGTCGCTCCTGATGTTGCGACCGTTAGTATACTGGAAGTTGTTGCAGTCGCTGATGTAAATGGTGTTGTTGACAATGGGGAAGTTGCTGCTGCTGTTGAGACAGATTCAGTGCTTGATGATGTCGAGTCTGAGGTAATGGTGGATGGAGAAATAGTTGCAGTGTCTGCTGTAGGTGTTGTGGAAGAAAACGGTGATGTTGGTGATGTGGATGATGTTGTTGAAAATGGAGACGTTGTTGCTGCTGTTGAGACAGATTCAGTGCTCGAAGTTGTCGATTTTGAGGTAATGGTGGATGGAAAAATAGTTGCAGTGTCTGCTGTAGGTGTTGTCGAAGAAAACGGTGATGTTGGTGATGTGGATGATGCTGTCGACAATGGAGTTGTCGCTCCTGATGTTGCGACCGTTAGTATACTGGAAGTTGTTGCAGTCGCTGATGTAAATGGTGTTGTTGACAATGGGGAAGTTGCTGCTGCTGTTGAGACAGATTCAGTGCTTGAATTTGTCGATTCTGAGGTAATGGTGGATGGAGAAATAGTTGTGGTGTCTGACATAGGTGTTGTTGAAGAAAACGTTGTAGTCGAAGATGTGAATGATGTTTCTGACAATGGAGACGTTGTTGCTGCTGTTGAGACAGATTCAGTGCTTGAAGTTATCGATTCTGAGGTAATGGTGGATGGAGAAATAGTTGCAGTGTCTGCTGTAGGTGTTGTCGAAGAAAACGGTGATGTTGGTGATGTGGATGATGTTGTTGAAAATGGAGACGTTGTTGCTGCTGTTGAGACAGATTCAATGCTTGAGGTTGTCGATTCTGAGGCAAGTGTGGATGCGGAAACAGTTGCAGTGTCTGCTGTAGGTGTTGTCGAAGAAAACGGTGATGTTGGTGATGTGGATGATGCTGTCGACAATGGAGATGTCGCTCCTGATGCTGCGACCGTTAGTATACTGAAAGTTGTTGCAGTCGCTGATGTAAATGGTGTTGTTGACAATGGGGAAGTTGCTGCTGCTGTTGAGACAGATTCAGTGCTTGAAGTTGTCGATTCTGAGGTAATGGTGGATGGAAAAATAGTTGTGGTGTCTGACATAGGTGTTGTTGAAGAAAACGTTGTAGTCGGAGATGTGAATGATGTTTCTGACAATGGAGACGTTGTTGCTGCTGTTGAGACAGATTCAGTGCTTGAAGTTATCGATTCTGAGGGAATTGTGGATGGAGAAATAGTTGTAGTGTCTGAAATAGGTGTTGTGGAAGAAAACGGTGATGTTGGTGATGTCAATGATGTTGTTGACAATGGAGAATATGCACCTGATGTTGAAATCGTTTCTATATTTGAAGTTCTTGCAGTCGTTGATGTGAAAGGTGTTGTTGACAATGGAGATGTTGCGGCTGTTGAAACTGTTTCAGTACTTGAAGTTGTTGCTTCTGAGGTAACGGTGGATGTGGAAATCGTTACAGTGTCTGCCGTAGGTGTTGTCGAAGACAACGGTGATGTTGGTGATGTAGATGATGCTGTCGACAATGGAGACGTTGTTGCTGCTGTTGAGACAGATTCAGTGCTCGAAGTTGTCGATTCTGAGGTAATGGTGGATGGAGAAATAGTTGCAGTGTCTGCTGTAGGTGTTGTCGAAGAAAAAGGTAAAGTTGGTGATGTGGGTAATGTTGTTGAAAATGGAGACGTTGCTGCTGTTGAGACAGATTCAGTGCTCGAAGTTGTCGATTCTGAGGTAATGGTGGATGGAGAAATAGTTGCAGTGTTTGCTGTAGGTGTTGTCGAAGAAAACGGTGATGTTGGTGATGTGGATGATGCTGTCGACAATGGAGATGTCGCTCCGGATGTTGCGACCGTTAGTATACTGGAAGTTGTTGCAGTCGCTGATGTAAATGGTGTTGTTGACAATGGGGAAGTTGCTGTTGCTGTTGAGACAGATTCAGTGCTTGAAGTTGTCGATTCTGAGGTAATGGTGGATGGAAAAATAGTTGTGGTGTCTGACATAGGTGTTGTTGAAGAAAACGTTGAATTCGGAGATGTGAATGATGTTTCTGACAATGGAGACGTTGTTGCTGCTGTTGAGACAGATTCAGTGCTTGAAGTTATCGATTCTGAGGGAATTGTGGATGGAGAAATAGTTGTAGTGTCTGAAATAGGTGTTGTGGAAGAAAACGGTGATGTTGGTGATGTCAATGATGTTGTTGACAATGGAGAATATGCACCTGATGTTGAAATCGTTTCTATATTTGAAGTTCTTGCAGTCGTTGATGTGAAAGGTGTTGTTGACAATGGAGATGTTGTGGCTGTTGAAACTGTTTCAGTACTTGAAGTTGTTACTTCTGAGGTAACGGTGGATGTGGAAATCGTTGCAGTGTCTGTCGTAGGTGTTGTCGAAGACAACGGTGATGTTGGTGATGTGGATGATGCTGTCGACAATGGAGACGTTGTTGCTGCTGTTGAGACAGATTCAGTGCTCGAAGTTGTCGATTCTGAGGTAATGGTGGATGGAGAAATAGTTGCAGTGTCTGCTGTAGGTGTTGTCAAAGAAAACGGTGATGTTGGTGATGAGGGTGATGTTGTTGAAAATGGAGACGTTGCTGCTGTTGAGACAGATTCCGTGCTTGAAGTTGTCGATTCTGAGGTAATGATGGATGGTGAAATAGTTGTAGTGTCTGACATAGGTGGTGTGGAAGAAAACGTTGTAGTCCGAGAGGTGAATGGTGCTGACAATGGAGATGTTGTTGTTACTGTTGAGACAGATTCAGTGCTTGAAGTTGTCGATTCTGAGGAAATGGTGGATGGAGAAATAGTTGTAGTGTCTGACATAGGTGTTGCCGAAGAAAACAGTGATGTTGGTGATGTGAATGATGTTGTTGAGAATGGAGAAGTTGTTGCTGCTGTTGAGACAGATTCAATGCTTGAGGTTGTCGATTCTGAGGCAAGTGTGGATGCGGAAACAGTTGCAGTGTCTGCTGTAGGTGTTGTCGAAGAAAACGGTGATGTTGGTGATGTGGATGATGCTGTCGACAATGGAGATGTCGCTCCTGATGTTGCGACCGTTAGTATACTGGAAGTTGTTGCAGTCGCTGATGTAAATGGTGTTGTTGACAATGGGGAAGTTGCTGCTGCTGTTGAGACAGATTCAGTGCTTGAAGTTGTCGATTCTGAGGTAATGGTGGATGGAAAAATAGTTGTGGTGTCTGACATAGGTGTTGTTGAAGAAAACGTTGTAGTCGGAGATGTGAATGATGTTTCTGACAATGGAGACGTTGTTGCTGCTGTTGAGACAGATTCAGTGCTTGAAGTTATCGATTCTGAGGGAATTGTGGATGGAGAAATAGTTGTAGTGTCTGAAATAGGTGTTGTGGAAGAAAACGGTGATGTTGGTGATGTCAATGATGTTGTTGACAATGGAGAATATGCACCTGATGTTGAAATCGTTTCTATATTTGAAGTTCTTGCAGTCGTTGATGTGAAAGGTGTTGTTGACAATGGAGATGTTGCGGCTGTTGAAACTGTTTCAGTACTTGAAGTTGTTGCTTCTGAGGTAACGGTGGATGTGGAAATCGTTACAGTGTCTGCCGTAGGTGTTGTCGAAGACAACGGTGATGTTGGTGATGTAGATGATGCTGTCGACAATGGAGACGTTGTTGCTGCTGTTGAGACAGATTCAGTGCTCGAAGTTGTCGATTCTGAGGTAATGGTGGATGGAGAAATAGTTGCAGTGTCTGCTGTAGGTGTTGTCGAAGAAAAAGGTAAAGTTGGTGATGTGGGTAATGTTGTTGAAAATGGAGACGTTGCTGCTGTTGAGACAGATTCAGTGCTTGAAGTTGTCGATTCTGAGGTAATGGTGGATGGAGAAATAGTTGCAGTGTCTGCTGTAGGTGTTGTCGAATAAAACGGTGATGTTGGTGATGTGGATGATGCTGTCGACAATGGAGATGTCGCTCCTGATGTTGCGACCGTTAGTATACTGGAAGTTGTTGCAGTCGCTGATGTAAATGGTGTTGTTGACAATGGGGAAGTTGCTGCTGCTGTTGAGACAGATTCAGTGCTTGAAGTTGTCGATTCTGAGGGAATGGTGGATGGAGAAATAGTTGTAGTGTCTGAAATAGGTGTTGTGGAAGAAAACGGTGATGTTGGTGATGTCAATGATGTTGTTGACAATGGAGAATATGCACCTGATGTTGAAATCGTTTCTATATTTGAAGTTCTTGCAGTCGTTGATGTGAAAGGTGTTGTTGACAATGGAGATGTTGCGGCTGTTGAAACTGTTTCAGTACTTGAAGTTGTTGCTTCTGAGGTAACGGTGGATGTGGAAATCGTTGTAGTGTCTGCCGTAGGTGTTGTCGAAGAAAACGGTGATGTTGATGATGCGTATGATGCTGTCGACAATGGAGATGTCGCTCCTGATGTTGCAACCGTTAGTATACTGGAAGTTGTTGCAGTCGCTGATGTAAATGGTGTTGTTGACAATGGGGAAGTTGCTGCTGCTGTTGAGACAGATTCAGTGCTTGAAGTTGTCGAGTCTGAGGTAATGGTGGATGGAGAAATAGTTGCAGTGTCTGCTGTAGGTGTTGTCGAAGAAAACGGTGATGTTGGTGATGTGGATGATGTTGTTGAAAATGGAGACGTTGTTGCTGCTGTTGAGACAGATTCAGTGCTCGAAGTTGTCGATTCTGAGGTAATGGTGGATGGAGAAATAGTTGCAGTGTTTGCTGTAGGTGTTGTCGAAGAAAACGGTGATGTTGGTGATGTGGATGATGCTGTCGACAATGGAGATGTCGCTCCGGATGTTGCGACCGTTAGTATACTGGAAGTTGTTGCAGTCGCTGATGTAAATGGTGTTGTTGACAATGGGGAAGTTGCTGCTGCTGTTGAGACAGATTCAGTGCTTGAAGTTGTCGATTCTGAGGTAATGGTGGATGGAAAAATAGTTGTGGTGTCTGACATAGGTGTTGTTGAAGAAAACGTTGTAGTCGGAGATGTGAATGATGTTTCTGACAATGGAGACGTTGTTGCTGCTGTTGAGACAGATTCAGTGCTTGAAGTTGTCGATTCTGAGGAAATGGTGGATGGAGAAATAGTTGTAGTGTCTGACATAGGTGTTGCCGAAGAAAACAGTGATGTTGGTGATGTGAATGATGTTGTTGAGAATGGAGAAGTTGTTGCTGCTGTTGAGACAGATTCAATGCTTGAGGTTGTCGATTCTGAGGCAAGTGTGGATGCGGAAACAGTTGCAGTGTCTGCTGTAGGTGTTGTCGAAGAAAACGGTGATGTTGGTGATGTGGATGATGCTGTCGACAATGGAGATGTCGCTCCTGATGTTGCGACCGTTAGTATACTGGAAGTTGTTGCAGTCGCTGATGTAAATGGTGTTGTTGACAATGGGGAAGTTGCTGCTGCTGTTGAGACAGATTCAGTGCTTGAAGTTGTCGATTCTGAGGTAATGGTGGATGGAAAAATAGTTGTGGTGTCTGACATAGGTGTTGTTGAAGAAAACGTTGTAGTCGGAGATGTGAATGATGTTTCTGACAATGGAGACGTTGTTGCTGCTGTTGAGACAGATTCAGTGCTTGAAGTTATCGATTCTGAGGGAATTGTGGATGGAGAAATAGTTGTAGTGTCTGAAATAGGTGTTGTGGAAGAAAACGGTGATGTTGGTGATGTCAATGATGTTGTTGACAATGGAGAATATGCACCTGATGTTGAAATCGTTTCTATATTTGAAGTTCTTGCAGTCGTTGATGTGAAAGGTGTTGTTGACAATGGAGATGTTGCGGCTGTTGAAACTGTTTCAGTACTTGAAGTTGTTGCTTCTGAGGTAACGGTGGATGTGGAAATCGTTACAGTGTCTGCCGTAGGTGTTGTCGAAGACAACGGTGATGTTGGTGATGTAGATGATGCTGTCGACAATGGAGACGTTGTTGCTGCTGTTGAGACAGATTCAGTGCTCGAAGTTGTCGATTCTGAGGTAATGGTGGATGGAGAAATAGTTGCAGTGTCTGCTGTAGGTGTTGTCGAAGAAAAAGGTAAAGTTGGGGATGTGGGTAATGTTGTTGAAAATGGAGACGTTGCTGCTGTTGAGACAGATTCAGTGCTTGAAGTTGTCGATTCTGAGGTAATGGTGGATGGAGAAATAGTTGCAGTGTCTGCTGTAGGTGTTGTCGAAGAAAACGGTGATGTTGGTGATGTGGATGATGCTGTCGACAATGGAGATGTCGCTCCTGATGTTGCGACCGTTAGTATACTGGAAGTTGTTGCAGTCGCTGATGTAAATGGTGTTGTTGACAATGGGGAAGTTGCTGCTGCTGTTGAGACAGATTCAGTGCTTGAAGTTGTCGATTCTGAGGGAATGGTGGATGGAGAAATAGTTGTAGTGTCTGAAATAGGTGTTGTGGAAGAAAACGGTGATGTTGGTGATGTCAATGATGTTGTTGACAATGGAGAATATGCACCTGATGTTGAAATCGTTTCTATATTTGAAGTTCTTGCAGTCGTTGATGTGAAAGGTGTTGTTGACAATGGAGATGTTGCGGCTGTTGAAACTGTTTCAGTACTTGAAGTTGTTGCTTCTGAGGTAACGGTGGATGTGGAAATCGTTGTAGTGTCTGCCGTAGGTGTTGTCGAAGAAAACGGTGATGTTGATGATGCGTATGATGCTGTCGACAATGGAGATGTCGCTCCTGATGTTGCAACCGTTAGTATACTGGAAGTTGTTGCAGTCGCTGATGTAAATGGTGTTGTTGACAATGGGGAAGTTGCTGCTGCTGTTGAGACAGATTCAGTGCTTGAAGTTGTCGAGTCTGAGGTAATGGTGGATGGAGAAATAGTTGCAGTGTCTGCTGTAGGTGTTGTCGAAGAAAACGGTGATGTTGGTGATGTGGATGATGTTGTTGAAACTGGAGACGTTGTTGCTGCTGTTGAGACAGATTCAGTGCTCGAAGTTGTCGATTCTGAGGTAATGGTGGATGGAGAAATAGTTGCAGTGTTTGCTGTAGGTGTTGTCGAAGAAAACGGTGATGTTGGTGATGTGGATGATGCTGTCGACAATGGAGATGTCGCTCCGGATGTTGCGACCGTTAGTATACTGGAAGTTGTTGCAGTCGCTGATGTAAATGGTGTTGTTGACAATGGGGAAGTTGCTGCTGCTGTTGAGACAGATTCAGTGCTTGAAGTTGTCGATTCTGAGGTAATGGTGGATGGAAAAATAGTTGTGGTGTCTGACATAGGTGTTGTTGAAGAAAACGTTGTAGTCGGAGATGTGAATGATGTTTCTGACAATGGAGACGTTGTTGCTGCTGTTGAGACAGATTCAGTGCTTGAAGTTATCGATTCTGAGGGAATTGTGGATGGAGAAATAGTTGTAGTGTCTGAAATAGGTGTTGTGGAAGAAAACGGTGATGTTGGTGATGTCAATGATGTTGTTGACAATGGAGAATATGCACCTGATGTTGAAATCGTTTCTATATTTGAAGTTCTTGCAGTCGTTGATGTGAAAGGTGTTGTTGACAATGGAGATGTTGTGGCTGTTGAAACTGTTTCAGTACTTGAAGTTGTTACTTCTGAGGTAACGGTGGATGTGGAAATCGTTGCAGTGTCTGTCGTAGGTGTTGTCGAAGACAACGGTGATGTTGGTGATGTGGATGATGCTGTCGACAATGGAGACGTTGTTGCTGCTGTTGAGACAGATTCAGTGCTCGAAGTTGTCGATTCTGAGGTAATGGTGGATGGAGAAATAGTTGCAGTGTCTGCTGTAGGTGTTGTCAAAGAAAACGGTGATGTTGGTGATGAGGGTGATGTTGTTGAAAATGGAGACGTTGCTGCTGTTGAGACAGATTCCGTGCTTGAAGTTGTCGATTCTGAGGTAATGATGGATGGTGAAATAGTTGTAGTGTCTGACATAGGTGGTGTGGAAGAAAACGTTGTAGTCCGAGAGGTGAATGGTGCTGACAATGGAGATGTTGTTGTTACTGTTGAGACAGATTCAGTGCTTGAAGTTGTCGATTCTGAGGAAATGGTGGATGGAGAAATAGTTGTAGTGTCTGACATAGGTGTTGCCGAAGAAAACAGTGATGTTGGTGATGTGAATGATGTTGTTGAGAATGGAGAAGTTGTTGCTGCTGTTGAGACAGATTCAATGCTTGAGGTTGTCGATTCTGAGGCAAGTGTGGATGCGGAAACAGTTGCAGTGTCTGCTGTAGGTGTTGTCGAAGAAAACGGTGATGTTGGTGATGTGGATGATGCTGTCGACAATGGAGATGTCGCTCCTGATGTTGCGACCGTTAGTATATTGGAAGTTGTTGCAGTCGCTGATGTAAATGGTGTTGTTGACAATGGGGAAGTTGCTGCTGCTGTTGAGACAGATTCAGTGCTTGAAGTTGTCGATTCTGAGGTAATGGTGGATGGAAAAATAGTTGTGGTGTCTGACATAGGTGTTGTTGAAGAAAACGTTGTAGTCGGAGATGTGAATGATGTTTCTGACAATGGAGACGTTGTTGCTGCTGTTGAGACAGATTCAGTGCTTGAAGTTATCGATTCTGAGGGAATTGTGGATGGAGAAATAGTTGTAGTGTCTGAAATAGGTGTTGTGGAAGAAAACGGTGATGTTGGTGATGTCAATGATGTTGTTGACAATGGAGAATATGCACCTGATGTTGAAATCGTTTCTATATTTGAAGTTCTTGCAGTCGTTGATGTGAAAGGTGTTGTTGACAATGGAGATGTTGTGGCTGTTGAAACTGTTTCAGTACTTGAAGTTGTTACTTCTGAGGTAACGGTGGATGTGGAAATCGTTGCAGTGTCTGTCGTAGGTGTTGTCGAAGACAACGGTGATGTTGGTGATGTGGATGATGCTGTCGACAATGGAGACGTTGTTGCTGCTGTTGAGACAGATTCAGTGCTCGAAGTTGTCGATTCTGAGGTAATGGTGGATGGAGAAATAGTTGCAGTGTCTGCTGTAGGTGTTGTCAAAGAAAACGGTAATGTTGTTGATGTGGGTGATGTTGTTGAAAATGGAGACGTTGCTGCTGTTGAGACAGATTCCGTGCTTGAAGTTGTCGATTCTGAGGTAATGATGGATGGTGAAATAGTTGCAGTGTCTGACATAGGTGGTGTGGAAGAAAACGTTGTAGTCCGAGAGGTGAATGGTGTTGACAATGGAGACGTTGTTGCTACTGTTGAGACAGATTCAGTGCTTGAAGTTGTCGATTCTGAGGAAATGGTGGATGGAGAAATAGTTGTAGTGTCTGACATAGGTGTTGCCGAAGAAAACAATGATGTTGGTGATGTGAATGATGTTGTTGAGAATGGAGAAGTTGTTGCTGCTGTTGAGACAGATTCAATGCTTGAGGTTGTCGATTCTGAGGCAAGTGTGGATGTGGAAACAGTTGCAGTGTCTGCTGTAGGTGTTGTCGAAGAAAACGGTGATGTTGGTGATGTGGATGATGCTGTCGACAATGGAGATGTCGCTCCTGATGCTGCGACCGTTAGTATACTGGAAGTTGTTGCAGTCGCTGATGTAAATGGTGTTGTTGACAATGGGGAAGTTGCTGCTGCTGTTGAGACAGATTCAGTGCTTGAAGTTGTCGATTCTGAGGTAATGGTGGATGGAGAAATAGTTGTGGTGTCTGACATAGGTGTTGTTGAAGAAACCGTTGTAGTCGGAGATGTGAATGATGTTTCTGGCAATGGAGACGTTGTTGCTGCTGTTGAGACAGATTCAGTGCTTGAAGTTGTCGATTCTGAGGTAATGGTGGATGGAGAAATAGTTGTAGTGTCTGCTGTAGGTGTTGTCGAAGAAAAAGGTAAAGTTGGTGATGTGGGTGATGTTGTTGAAAATGGAGACGTTGCTGCTGTTGAGACAGATTCAGTGCTTGAAGTTGTCGAGTCTGAGGTAATGGTGGATGGAGAAATAGTTGCAGTGTCTGCTGTAGGTGTTGTCAAAGAAAACGGTGATGTTGGTGATGTGGATGATGCTGTCGACAATGGAGATGTCGCTCCTGATGTTGCGACCGTTAGTATACTGGAAGTTGTTGCAGTCGCTGATGTAAATGGTGTTGTTGACAATGGGGAAGTTGCTGCTGCTGTTGAGACAGATTCAGTGCTTGAAGTTGTCGATTCTGAGGGAATGGTGGATGGAGAAATAGTTGTAGTCTCTGAAATAGGTGTTGTGGAAGAAAACGGTGATGTTGGTGATGTCAATGATGTTGTTGACAATGGAGAATATGCACCTGATGTTGAAATTGTTTCTATATTTGAAGTTCTTGCAGTCGTTGATGTGAAAGGTGTTGTTGACAAT
Source organism: Lethenteron reissneri (assembly GCF_015708825.2). NCBI lineage: Eukaryota > Metazoa > Chordata > Hyperoartia > Petromyzontiformes > Petromyzontidae > Lethenteron > Lethenteron reissneri. The sequence continues at coordinate 3,800,667 of NC_083814.1, forward strand.
GGAGATGTTGCGGCTGTTGAAACTGTTTCAGTACTTGAAGTGGTTGCTTCTGAGGTAACGGTGGATGTGGAAATCGTTGCAGTGTCTGCCGTAGGTGTTGTCGAAGACAACGGTGATGTTGGTGATGTGGGTGATGTTGTTGAAAATGGAGACGTTGCTGCTGTTGAGACAGATTCAGTGCTTGAAGTTGCCGATTCTGAGGTAATGATGGATGGTGAAATAGTTGTAGTGTCTGACATAGGTGTTGTGGAAGAAAACGTTGTAGTTTGAGATGTGAATGGTGTTGACAATGGAGATGTTGTTGCTGCTGTTGAGACAGATTCATTGCTTGAGGTTGTCGATTCTGAGGCAAGTGTGGATGCGGAAACAGTTGCAGTGTCTGCTGTAGGTGTTGTCAAAGAAAACGGTGATGTTGGTGATGTGGATGATGCTGTCGACAATGGAGATGTCGCTCCTGATGCTGCGACCGTTAGTATACTGGAAGTTGTTGCAGTCGCTGATGTAAATGGTGTTGTTGACAATGGGGAATTTGCTGCTGCTGTTGAGACGGATTCAGTGCTTGAAGTTGTCGATTCTGAGGGAATGGCGGATGGAGAAATAGTTGTAGTGTCTGAAATAGGTGTTGTGGAAAAAAACGGTGAAGTTGGTGATGTCATTGATGTTGTTGACAATGGAGAATATGCACCTGATGTTGATATCGTTTCTATATTTGAAGTTCTTGCAGTCGTTGATGTGAAAGGTGTTGTTGACAATGGAGATGTTGCGGCTGTTGAAACTGTTTCAGTACTTGAAGTTGTTGCTTCTGAGGTAACGGTGGATGTGGAAATCGTTGCAGTGTCTGCCGTAGGTGTTGTCGAAGAAAACGGTGATGTTGATGATGTGTATGATGCTGTCGACAATGGAGATGTCGCTCCTGATGTTGCAACCGTTAGTATACTGGAAGTTGTTGCAGTCGCTGATGTAAATGGTGTTGTTGACAATGGGGAAGTTGCTGCTGCTGTTGAGACAGATTCAGTGCTTGAAGTTGTCGAGTCTGAGGTAATGGTGGATGGAGAAATAGTTGCAGTGTCTGCTGTAGGTGTTGTCGAAGAAAACGGTGATGTTGGTGATGTGGATGATGTTGTTGAAAATGGAGACGTTGTTGCTGCTGTTGAGACAGATTCAGTGCTCGAAGTTGTCGATTCTGAGGTAATGGTGGATGGAGAAATAGTTGTGGTATCTGACATAGGTGTTGTCGAAGAAAACGGTGATGTTGGTGATGTGGATGATGCTGTCGACAATGGAGACGTTGTTGCTGCTGTTGAGACAGATTCAGTGCTCGAAGTTGTCGATTCTGAGGTAATGGTGGATGGAGAAATAGTTGCAGTGTCTGCTGTAGGTGTTGTCGAAGAAAACGGTGATGTTGGTGATGTGGATGATCCTGTCGACAATGGAGATGTCGCTCCTGATGTTGCAACCGTTAGTATACTGGAAGTTGTTGCAGTCGCTGATGTAAATGGTGTTGTTGACAACGGGGAAGTTGCTGCTGCTGTTGAGACAGTTTCAGTGCTCGAAGTTGTCGATTCTGTGGTAATGGTGGATGGGGAAACAGTTATAGTGTCTGACATAGGTGTTGTCGAAGAAAACAGTGATTTTGGTGATGTGAATGATGTTGTTGAAAATGGAGACGTTGTTGCTGCTGTTGAGACAGATTCAGTGCTTGAAGTTGTCGATTCTGAGGTAATTGTGGATGGGGAAACAGTTGCAGTGTCTGCTGTAGGTGTTGTAGAAGAAAACAGTGATGTTGGTGATGTGGATGATGCTGTCGACAATGGAGATGTCGCTCCTGATGTTGCAACCGTTAGTATACTGGAAGTTGTTGCAGTCGCTGATGTAAATGGTGTTGTTGACAATGGGGAAGTTGCTGCTGCTGTTGAGACAGTTTCAGTGCTTGAAGTTGTCGATTCTGAGGTAATGGTGGATGGAGAAATAGTTGTGGTGTCTGACATAGGTGTTGTTGAAGAAAACGTTGTAGTCGGAGATGTGAATGATGTTGCTGCCAATGGAGACGTTGTTGCTGCTGTTGAGACAGATTCAGTGCTTAAAGTTGTCGATTCTGAGGGAATGGTGGATGGAGAAATAGTTGTAGTGTCTGAAATAGGTGTTGTGGAAGAAAACGGTGATGTTGGTGATGTCAATGTTGTTGTTGACAATAGAGAATATGCACCTGATGTTGATATCGTTTCTATATTTGAAGTTATTGCAGTCGTTGATGTGAAAGGTATTGTTGACAATGGAGATGTTGCGGCTGTTGAAACTGTTTCAGTACTTGAAGTTATTGCTTCTGAGGTAACGGTGGATGTGGAAATCGTTGCAGTGTCTGCCGTAGGTGTTGTCGAAGACAACGATAATGTTGGTGATGTGGATGATGCTGTCGACAATGTAGACGTTGTTGCTGCTGTTGAGACAGATTCAGTGCTCGAAGTTGTCGATTCTGAAGTAATGGTGGATGGAGAAATAGTTGTGGTGTCTGACATAGGTGTTGTCGAAGAAAACGGTGATGTTGGTGATGTGGATGATGCTGTCGTCAATGGAGACGTTGTAGCTGCTGTTGAGACAGATTTAGTGCTTAAAGATGTCGATTCTGAGGGAATGGTGGATGGAGAAATAGTTGTAGTGTCTGACATAGGTGTTGTTGAAGAAAACGTTGTAGTCGGAGATGTGAATGATGTTGCTGACAATGGCGACGTTGTTGCTGCTGTTGAGACAGATTCAGTGCTTAAAGTTGTCGATTCTGAGGGAATGGTGGATGGAGAAATAGTTGTAGTGTCTGAAATGGGTGTTGTGGAAGAAAACGGTGATGTTGGTGATGTCAATGTTGTTGTTAACAATCGAGAATATGCACCTGATGTTGATATCGTTTCTATATTTGAAGTTCTTGCAGTCGTTGATGTGAAAGGTGTTGTTGACAATGGAGATGTTGCGGCTGTTGAAACTGTTTCAGTACTTGAAGTTGTTGCTTCTGAGGTAACGGTGGATGTTGAAATCGTTGCAGTGTCTGCCGTAGGTGTTGTCGAAGACAACGGTGATGTTGGTGATGTGGATGATGCTGTCGACAATGGAGACGTTGTTGCTGCTGTTGAGACAGATTCAGTGCTCGAAGTTGTCGATTCTGAGGTAATGGTGGATGGAGAAATACTTGCAGTGTCTGCTGTAGGTGTTGTCAAAGAAAACGGTGATGTTGGTGATGTGGGTGATGTTGAAAATGGAGACGTTGTTGCTGCTGTTGAGACAGATTCAATGCTTGAAGTTGTCGATTCTGAGGCAATTGTGGATGCAGAAACAGTTGCAGTGTCTGCTATAGGAGTTGTCAAAGAAAACGGTGATGTTGGTGATGTGGATGATGCTGTCGACAATGGAGATGTCGCTCCTGATGTTGCAACCGTTAGTATACTGGAAGTTGTTGCAGTCGCTGATGTAAATGGTGTTGTTGACAATGGGGAAGTTGCTGCTGCTGTTGAGACAGTTTCAGTGTTTGAAGTTGTCGATTCTGAGGTAATGATGGATGGTGAAATAGTTGTGGTATCTGACATAGGTGTTGTCGAAGAAAACGGTGATGTTGGTGATGTGGATGATGCTGTCGACAATGGAGACGTTGTTGCTGCTGTTGAGACAGATTCAGTGCTCGAAGTTGTCGATTCTGAAGTAATGGTGGATGGAGAAATAGTTGCAGTGTCTGCTGTAGGTGTTGTCGAAGAAAATGGTGATGTTGGTGATGTGGATGATGCTGTCGACAATGTAGACGTTGTTGCTGCTGTTGATACAGATTCAGTGCTCGAAGTTGTCGATTCTGAGGTAATGTTGGATGGAGAAAGAGTTGCAGTGTCTGCTGTAGGTGTTGTCGAAGAAAACGGTGATGTTGGTGATGTGGATGATGCTGTCGACAATGGAGATGTCGCTCCTGATGTTGCGACCGTTAGTATACTGAAAGTTGTTGCAGTCGCTGATGTAAATGGTGTTGTTGACAATGGGGAAGTTGCTGCTGCTGTTGTGACAGTTTCAGTGCTTGAAGTTGTCGATTCTGAGGTAATGGTGGATGGAGAAATAGTTGCAGTGTCTGCTGTAGGTGTTGTCGAAGAAAACGGTGATGTTGGTGATGTGGATGATGTTGTTGAAAATGGAGACGTTGTTGCTGCTGTTGAGACAGATTCAGTGCTCGAAGTTTTCGATTCTGAGGTAATGGTGGATGGAGAAATAGTTGTGGTGTCTGACATAGGTGTTGTCGAAGAAAACGGTGATGTTGGTGATGTGGATGATGCTGTCGTCAATGGAGACGTTGTTGCTGCTGTTGAGACAGATTCAGTGCTTGAAGTTGTCGATTCTGAGGTAATGGTGGATGGAGAAATAGTTGTGGTGTCTGACATAGGTGTTGTTGAAGAAAACGTTGTAGTCGGAGATGTGAATGATGTTGCTAACAATGGCGACGTTGTTGCTGCTGTTGAGACAGATTCAGTGCTTAAAGTTGTCGATTCTGAGGGAATGGTGGATGGAGAAATAGTTGTAGTGTCTGAAATGGGTGTTGTGGAAGAAAACGGTGATGTTGGTGATGTCAATGTTGTTGTTGACAATAGAGAATATGCACCTGATGTTGATATCGTTTCTATATTTGAAGTTCTTGCAGTCGTTGATGTGAAAGGTGTTGTTGACAATGGAGATGTTGCGGCTGTTGAAACTGTTTCAGTACTTGAAGTTGTTGCTTCTGAGGTAACGGTGGATGTGGAAATCGTTGCAGTGTCTGCCGTAGGTGTTGTCGAAGAAAATGGTGATATTGATGATGTGGATGATGCTGTCGACAATGGAGACGTTGTTGCTGCTGTTGACACCGTTACTATACTGGAAGTTGTTGCAGTCGCTGATGTTAATGATGTTGTTGACAATGGGGAAGTTGCTGCTGCTGTTGAGACAGTTTCAGTATTTGAAGTTGTTGATTCTGAGATCATGGTTGATGAATAAATAGTTGAAGTGTCTGACGTAGGTGTTGTCGTAGAGAACGTTGTCGTCGGAGATGTGAATGGTGTTGTTGACAATGTAAACGTTTCTGCTGCTGTTGAGCCAGATTCAGTACTTGAAGTTGTTAATTCTGAGGTAATTGTGGATGTGGAAACAGCTGTAGTGTCTGTCGTAAGTGTTGTTGAAAATAACATTCCTGTAGGTGATGGTAGAGTTGTTGTTGACAATGTACTTGGTGCTCCTGTTGTTGACACAGAGTCCGAGCTTGGAGTAGCCAATGGAGAAACATTTTCTGTAGATGACTGGAATATTGATGTTGAAAGATTATCGCTTCCTTTTGTTGCTGTGCTATCTTCTTTTGATGGAACATCTATACTTGTTGACATTGTATATGCAGTTATATTTGTTGTGAGTAATGAAGCAGGACTTGATTCACTTATTGAAGCAACTGTTGCGGATGCCATCGTTCCTGTTGAGAATTATATTAACAGCAGGTTATGTAAAACAAATTGTTGAGTATATTGCTTTTATTCTGATTGGAATTTTCTTTTTTAACATGCTAATCATGACTAATTATTACGATAATATTTTACTCATAGCAGATAAACAATAATAAACAAATATAATTTATAGCCCTTTGTCAATCTCATGAAGGCCTCTCCATGCTATGTCAGTTGGTCGTGTGGGTTGTCTTACCATACTTCACATTGCTCGTCAGTGGAGCTTTGGAAGGGGGGAATCGGGTTTGGACCTCGCTTTTGATGCTAGCCATAGTTCGAAATGTTATTCAGGTGGCTACGTTCATAGTGTGGTGCAATGATTATTGTGCCACCGCTCGACCCATAAAGCTGATATTGCATTCACAATTTCAAACGCAGAGCCTAATGTTATAACTCCTTCAAACATGTGATCTTATGCAATTCAGACAGTTGAATTGGCTAAAAAATAAAATTAATGAAAACATTATTAATTTAGATTTCTTTTTTAAACTTTGTACCTAAATTTGCCTCTCTATATCTCAGTTTGTCTCTATTTATCTATTTCTTCTGTATCTCCATCTCTGTGTGTGTTTTTGCAACACAAAAAGAGATGCATTTGAAGTGATTAAATACATCTCTTTCTCTCTACTGTACAATAAATGTTGCACCCTCTTCTGCATTGGTGAGCTTATATAAACATTTCAACAGGTCCAAACAGTTTTTTATGAATACGTTGACTGCACATGTACTTTCTGAGATGTTTTGAACCAACTGAATCGTTGTAGGCTCAAAAGATATTTCGTTAACCAGAATCATACCCGAAAATCAATCGATTATGCTTGCAAAACGCCACACAATAGTTTATCATTGGTCTTACCCTATTTCTTAGCAGTAACGTGTACTCGTATACTTTATTTTCCTGAGAAAGGATACTCTTGATTTTAGGCTTTCGTGACTACAGGAATCCATACTCTTTGGTTATTTCGGTAAAGTCACGTAGGCATAAAATAAAATAAATCACGACGTTTCGGGCGCAACACAAGCGTCCGTCATCAGGTGGGAAAGCATGGTCTGCTGCTGATGCAGACTGTTTTAAAAGGTTTGAAATGGGTGGAGCCCAAGGGTCATAAAGTGGCCGGGGCTAGTGATGTTAATGTGAGAAATTAGCATGTAACTGGGCACGGAAGAGGCTATGTTAATGTGAGAGATTAGCATGATATTAATGTGAGAAATTAGCATGTAACTAGACACGGAAGTGGCTATGTTAATGTGAGGGATTAGCATGATGTTAATGTGAGAAATTAGCATGTAACTGTAGAAAAGGAGGAGAGCGGCCTCCTCGAGGAGGGCACGGAAGTGGCTATGTTAATGTGAGAGATTAGCATGAAATAACAGCTGACATAGGCAGGTAGGATGGAAACATCACAGTCAGTTAAGACTTTACCTGGTTAATAACGTCCTTCCAATAATTGCTCAGTTTGTACCCATCCTCTCGGTTGAAGTTGTATCTGTGTTTATATATCTGGATGGCTTCATGAACAAATATCTGAAGGGAGCCGGTAGGTTTGCATGCGATGGATCTTCTTCACTGGATATCTAAACTCTATCTGACCCTTGTAAATGTGCTATTTCCATGTGAAAGAATACGATTATTATTGCAAATTAAATACAAACGGAAGCTTTACATAATCTATGTGGGGGGCTTATGGGGTGTCAGAGTTGAGTTGGAGGGGGCTGAGGGTGGGGGGCTCATGGAGTGTCAGAGTCAAGTTGGAGGGAGCTGAGGGTGGGGGGCTCCTGGGGTGTCAGAGTTGAGTTGGAAGGAGCTGAGCGTGGGGGGCTCATGGGTTGACAGAGTCGAGTTGAAGGGAGCTGAGAGTGGGGGGCTCACGGGGTGTCAGAGTCAAGTTGAAGGGAGCTGAGAGTGGGGGGCTCACGGGGTGTCAGAGTCGAGTGGAAGGGAGCTGAGAGTGGGGGGCTCATGGGTTGACAGAGTCGAGTTGAAGGGAGCTGAGGGTGGGGGGCTCCTGGGGTGTCAGAGTCGAGTGGAAGGGAGCTGAGAGTGGGGGGCTCACGGGGTGTCAGAGTCAAGTTGGAGGGAGCTGAGGGTGGGGGGCTCCTGGGGTGTCAGAGTTGAGTTGAAGGGAGCTGAGAGTGGGGGGCTCATGGGGTGTCAGAGTCGAGTTGAAGGGAGCTGAGAGTGGGGGGCTCATGGGGTGTCAGAGTCGAGTTGGAAGAAGCTGAGGGTGGGGGGCTCATGGAGTGACAGAGTTCTCGTTGGAGGGAGCTGAGGGTGGGGGGCTCATGAGATGTCAGAGTCGAGTTCAAGGGAGCTGAGGGTGGGGGGCTCATGGGGTGTCAGAGTCGAGTTGGAGGGAGCTGAGGGTGGGGGGCTCATGGGGTGTCAGAGTCGAGTTGGAAGGAGCTGAGGGGGGGGGGCTCATGGGGTGTCAGAGTCGAGTTGGAGGGAGCTGAGGGTGGGGGGCTCATGGGTTGTCAGGGTCGAGTTGGAGGGAGCTGAGAGTGGGGGGCTCATTGGGTGTCAGAGTCAAGTTGGAAGGAGCTGAGGGTGGGGGGTTCATGAGGTGTCAAGAGTCGCGTTGGAAGGAGCTGAGGGTGGGGGGCTCATGGGGTGTCAGAGTCGAGTTGGAGGGAGCTGAGAGTGGGGGGCTCATGGGGTGTCAGAGTCGAGTTTGGGGGAGCTGAGGGTGGGGGGCTCATTGGGTGTCAGAGTCGAGTTGGAAGGAGCTGAGTGTGGGGGGGGTCATTGGGTGTCAGAGTCAAGTTGGAAGGAGCTGAGGGTGGGGGGCTCATGGGGTGTCAGAGTCAAGTTGGAGGGAGCTGAGTGTGGGGGGCTCCTTGGGTGTCAGAGTCAAGTTGGAGGGAGCTGAGGGTGGGGGGCTTCTGGTGTGACAGAATCGCGTTGGAGGGAGCTGAGGGTGGTGGCGCCATGGGATGTCAAAGCCCACGTGACATTTTTATTTGATTGCCTTTGTCGGATGGAGAGTTTAACGCAAAAAAATATGGAATTACATCTATACGATTAGCACGGTTGGCTACATATGATGCGAAAGACGTTCAACATACACAAATACGTACGAAATTAACCAATTCTGATAGCCTCTATCAACAATCAATTTCAGGACAATTTCGCAAAATAAAAGAAAAGCCTGCATTTGTTATAAATAATCAAAATGTATATATTGTCATAGATAGTGGCAACACATACAAGTCAATAAGAGAATAAGCTATCTAAAACCGTAAAACGCATCATAGTTTAAAAAGAGAGCTATACTAAAACAGTGACAATCCTAAACTAAATATAGCATACACTGAAATATGGAAAACAATTCTAAAACAGATGAGAATATAAATCATAGATCACCACACAAAAACGGTTGAAGATAAACGTTGGCAGCGTGAATGCATCAAACAATTACAGTATAGTGATTATTATTCAATCACAATCGTGTACCCTATTTATACTGCTCGGTGGATTGATGATGTATGATAGGTAATAAATGTTGTGGAGGAATGTTCATGTAGATCTCGATGGCAATATATACACAATGTAGAAAACATAAATATGAGGGTGTTTCAGATAGATATTTTGAATATTCCCTCCGGTACGGTTTACAATGGAATGGAAACACATTACTGCGGAGGGAGCTGGTAGGAACGTTGGGTTGCTCGGTCAATGGCCAGGGTCAACGGCGGCGTGGTGTATTCCGCAAATATGCCCGACTGTGAGGGCGGGCACAAGCCGGAATGAGTAGGTTAAACGTTGAGTTTTATAAGGGCACCACGGGGTAACCAGCCCCTCCCCACCCAGCCCCACCCCTCCCACCCCCCAACCAGCCCCACCCTCCCCACCCAGCCCCACCCTCCCCACCCAGCCCCTCCCCACCCTCCCCACCCCACCCAGCCCCTCTCTCCCCACCCAGCCCCTCCCTGCACGACGGACGGACACAATAATCCCCTGTGGGCTGGTGTAACCAGGAGGTTCCTACCAGTATAACTACAGACATCACTTATCAAAGAAGCAGGACCAGCTACTGAAACCAAATTTGCTGAACTAGTTACGCTCTCATCGTGGCTATTCATAGTCAGATTATATACAAGAGGCAAAGAGGCCAAATAAAACAAGCTTGCTAAGGAATTTAAGATATCTGATGGCTATCTTATGGAGGGTATTGCCTTTTCCAAAAATGATATTAAGTGTGGTATTGTTCCTTTTGAATGTCATAGCTCCTTGTATACACATACGCATTCCCTGTGTACCGAAAATCGGAGAAACCAGATGACAAAGCCAAACAGTACCAGAATGGGAAGCGTGAAACAGAATAATAGAGGCTTTGATCAGATAGACGTGATAAGAATGGTCTTGTGAAGCCGTAGTGTATTTTGCTTCCCAGGAATTAACCCGACTCATGTAGCAGAGGGGGAAGACGTTAATGGCAGGCCAAAGAGGAAATAACCCTTGCTTGGGCAAGGAGTGACCCAGAGACATTTCTGAAAGAGAAGTTTACGGACGGCGTCTGGCATCAGCAACTCCAAAGAACAGGGCAGAACAGGACGCGAAAGGGAGGACCCATGGCAAAATACCATAAACTCGCTGCCAACCCGAGGGCAAATTCAGGGCAAAGTGACAAGAATGTCCCATGCTGTTTCGACTGTCTGAGAATTAACAAACACTGGTGTCTGTAAAGTTAAAATGCTCAAAATGACAACCACCGCATATGAATAATCTACATGGTAATCGAATTATATTGTTTCATGACAATACAGCACAGAGTCAGGAGCTTTTGAATATGACTCATTGCATGCTTTATTAACACCCACATATCCATACATAATTGCCATGAGGTTTGGGTTTTTTTCAGTTTTTTTCAGTTTAATTTATTTGGTATAGACCTGTGAGCCATTGAATCGGGTGCAACCGCAACAAACAAAAACATGAACAAGAAAACATCTTAAAGTGACTATGTGACTATGTGCAAACAGAAAATCCAAGAAAAGACAGCAAAATATTGCAGAAAAAGCACCGTACACCAACGCTGTGTGCAAAAATCCCAGTGGGATGCAAGTCAAACAAGCATATGAAACTTGATAATGAATTATAGAAGTTCGAATTGAAGTATTGAACCTAAGGATCATTCAGAATAAGATACATAATATTAATCATGCCAATTCTCCACGACCAAAAATAATATGTATAACCAGAGCCGTGGCCGACCGCCTTTTTCTTCCCAGTCGCTATCTTTACATTCCTCACCAGGTATGAAAATTAAGGCTGAGTCGACCTAGGGGGGAGGGAACCAGGACCAGTTCAGATAACCGCCACCGTGTTGATTGTGAATGGGAATCAAACTCCGCAAACCAGGCTCAATAGGATAGGGGACAAATCGAGACATGAACACCCAGAGAGGAAGGAGGGAAATTTGTTCCGGACTTAAAAACATGTGCTACAGACACCGACATACACCGCATAAAGGGGCTTACTTTTATGAGTCGACAAACATCACTCGGGGCAAGTGGGTCTGCGTTCACACAAGTCTTGGGTGAAGGGAGTATGATAGGGGTCATGACATCAGGTGCCAGGATGTCTGCGGAGCCAGCCACAGGGATGAACCAAAGCCTACCGGATGGATGTACCACATGTGCAAAGGTGGAACGAGCTTTTGGACTTTGACACTGTCAAGGAATTAATGAATAATCTTGTTTCGATCATTGATGCTTTTCTAATCATTTGATACGTATATTATGAGCATGTATGCTTAGATGCTTGCTGTTGTTTTTAGGTGTTCACCTGGTGTTCAGTTATCATTGCATAATCTTGTGCTTCAATCACTGTTGCTTTTTATAATGGTTTAGTACGGATTTATGAGTACGTATATTTGCACGGGTTCTGGTGGTGCTATTCTTAGATATTAGAGTAAGTTGATATTAAAGTTGCTTAGAATGAGAAGGGTCCAAGTGCTTCTTCCAAAACTCATGCATCATTTATCTCAATTGCGAGAACTGTATCCTGCGGTGATCTCTGAATTCTGAGACCAGACATAATTACACTACACATAATTGATAAGCGAGAATCAGTAAATTATGAAGCGAGAATCATTGATATTATCAATATTGACAATGCATACCCCTCGACAACGACAGAGCCAATAATAATAACTCGTGATACCGTTATGCATAATCGCTCTGAATCATATGTATACATATTAATAATTGTTTTATTTATTTATAATCATACACTTAATTACATTAACATTTGAAAAAATGTAACACATGTCCATAATTTTCACAATTTAATTATTTTAAAAAAATTCGCTATATACAACAAGGGACACAACCGAAAACACATCAGCGTATGTGTGCATAGGATCAAATTACGAAAAAATGAGGCACGGGATAGCAGGTTAGAAACACTTTTGCAAAACGGAATATAATAAAGAAATAAACGCCTGGGAATTCCCCAGGAAGAGCGAGGTCTGGACCGCCCTACCCAACATGCTGCCGCCGCGACCCTCACCAGGACAAGTGGACTGAGATACGAATAAACAAACACCCACAATATTTTTCACGTCGACCTCTGGACTGTGAACTTATGCAACAAACTGCAAACAAACTACCACAGGGCCATATCTCCGCCATATATAATGGTAGCTCATAACAAAGGTTTTTTGGGTTAGATTGCATCAATATATGTGTCGTTAACCCACCACCACCCAACATAGCCAATAAGTAAGGTTCGTCGCGTAAACAAAACATGCCGATTAGTTACTAGTTCAGCAAACCGGTGTGTTGGAGAGTAGACCCCACAAATGTATAGTTGTATATTATGAAATCAATATTTTACCCCACTGCATGCAATCTGCTAATTGATTGATTGTGGTGTACTCATTTATACTGCTGGGTAGACAGAGGTGGAGGGATTTAAGAAACTAATTGGCACGTCTTGTTTACGTGACAAAGCTCACTAATCGGCTATTTCAGGTGATGGGAGGGTGAACGATACGATATATTTATGCGATCTAACAAAAAAAGTGTTTTTATGGCTATTGGTCGTGAAAGCCTACGTGTTATAATGGTCGCTGTTGATCAATGGTGCAAGGAGTTGTACAACTGCACCATGACCCTGATTAAAACCCTTTATCAAACCCGCCGTGGCTTTCATACAGAAGTAAATTGACGAAGGTCCTTAAATAATGACGGTATTAGTAAATACAGGATTACTTCTGCAAAAAATTGCAAACGCACTACCAATGGGCAATATCACCGACATATATCAATTGCTAGCTGTTGATTAGTGGCACAAGGGGTTACGCAACTGCACCATGAACCTGGTAAAACAACCCCTTTAACACGGCATGGCCTTCGTAAAGAAGTAAATTGACAAAGGCCCTTACATAATGACAGTATTAGTAAAGAGTATTACTTTCACTTGATGTAAAGACATGTTAGTAGAATATTATTCAATTTGTAGACAAAGTAAGATGTAAAGATGCAGCCATGCATTTGCTTGCTCATGCGACTGCTGCTCTAGTCATCGATATCCTTGAGAGCAGTGGTACGCGGACCCCCAAAGGTACGTGGCAATATCTCAGGGGGTACGTGGGGTGATTTATAAATGTGGAATTATATCACACATGATAGTCATTGGTAAATAATCATGAATTAATCTGCCAATATAACGATAAAATGTAAAGCCAAATGGTAAGCTAGAACGATATAAAATACCTTTCGAAACTCATTGATCGTAAACAATGTGGTTTCCAAGAGTAATCTGCGAGCGCAAACAAATTACGTTATGCGTCTGTTGAATTTTTTTAATTCACTTCCAGTTACTCGCTAAGTTAGGATACCTCACAAAATGGACATTCGGTAAAAACATTGATGTTCATTATTCATACATTTATTTCTCAGAACACATTGGGTCGAGCAAGGAGGTACTCGGTTGAAACACAATTCAACAAGGGGGGTACAGTAGCCAAAAAAGGTTGGGAACCACTGCTCTGGAGGGCATTTATGCCTCCTCTTTCACACTGGCCAGACGTCTGGAAAAGGTGGGAGAATCCATATTTTACCCTACCGTATGCAACCTGCCGATCGAGCGATTGTGGTGTACTAATTTATACTGCTGGGTAGACAGAGGTGGAGGGATTTAAGAAACACGTCTCAATGTTTCAACTGCCGCACCAGGGAATCGAATTGAACCAGTTACCTGGATTGCAAGTTCAGAGTGATAATGATTGGAAACGTGCAAAATAAGACTTTTGCTGTGCTCCTATGCTTTCACATGCCTGCTCCCTGCCTTCCCCAATGCACCTTGACCAGCGTCAAAAGTAGTCAAATAAACCGATAACGCAAAAACTCGACTGATCAAGCATGTACAATGTAGATATGCGGTAGTTGTCAACAAACCGATGTCCTTCGACGGTCAGCCTTCTACAATTGTAGATTATCACACCAGCAGACTACTCTAATTAATGTTGCCAATGGATCTTTAGCATCCACTGCACAGGAAATGCTGCTCTTAAATAATTTGAAGTCACAAAACATGCTAACTGGCGCACACAGGAGTGTGCCTAATATTTTGCTTTTCAACCCACATTGATGATATGTGGCGTATACATTTTATTTAAATACCATTCAGTTATTGGTATGTTCATATGGGTGCTGTCGCAGTATCATGGTTAGCACACTGGACTTGAAATCCAGATGTCGCTGGTTCCATCTCTTTGTAGATTTGATCCATTTTCTTTGTTAACGTCAAGCTTCTTGATCCCTACATCATAGCAGGTAATATTCACTTATGAAAAACTTTAAGCACATCGGAATATTTATTTATATCCATAATAATTATTTATGTTCTTTATTATGTTCCATTTGACAAAAGTGCTTCTAACCTATTCTATGGGTCTTTCGGTAAAGCCACGTAGATAGAAAAATGAAAAGAACATCACGACATTTCGATCACAACACAAGCAATCGTCTTCAGGTGAAGTCTTCAGGTGAAGACGATTTCTTGTGTTGCGAACGAAACATCGTGATATTTTTTTTATTTTTCTAAGTGGCTTCACCGAAAGACCCATAGAATATGTATTCCTGCAGTCACGAAAGCTTTAAGTCAAGATTTTCTTCAAACCTGCTATCCCGCACCTCGTTATTTCGTCATTTTGATACTATGTAAGCATATGCTCATGTGCTTTCAGTTGTGTCCCTTGTGTATATATATTGTGGTTATTAAATCACCCTTCCATGGTCGACCCAAGCAGTGTAAATGGGTGGTATCGTTATGTCGCGTGTGGTGGTTCTTCCATACGTCTGGCCAGTATGGAAGAACAGGTCAAATACTTCTTTCGGAGTTTCTTTTAGAGCTCCCTGTAACAGAGAGCTACACCTTCACCTACTACTGTGAGGCTAATAATAACTATTAATACTGACCGTTTCACTTAAATATACAAACGCATGTGTGCACAACCACGATTGCTGAAATATCTAATAAATGTGTATTTCACCGGCTCGAATGTTAATTAACACCGAGCTGATTTTCATTCATAATGTACATTTTTTGTTTTAATAATTCTTATAATTTAAGGTTTAACATTGCTTACTCATATAAAAAACTGCATTATTATCATCAATGTCCATGTACAGCGTATGAGTCAATCCACTGATGGATTACGGCCTCTCTCCACGTCGTGTGGATAGTTATCTAAAAATATCTTTACACTACACCAACATAGATGTATGAGCATAGAGGTACAACACAACAATGTATATTGCCGCAACTGCACTCGAATACCCACCACAATGTAGGCTCGCAGCCCTTTTTTGACAACCTGTTGGTGCATAGATGGTCAACCCATCCATTCACTATCTATGCCCATCAAACCTACTTTACTTCAGAGATCTGATAAGCACATTGTGGTATCATTTGGCCACAGGCATTAATGATAATATATCGTACTGGAATGACAATGCGTAAATGTAAAACATGCTTTGAAACATTCCGTCTCTTTAACACGTAGGCTTTCGCGACCAATGTTATTCATAATCAACGATTTTTGGGTTTAGATCGCGTTTATTTATAAATGTGTCGTAACCCTCCACCACCCGACACGGCCAATCAGTAAAAAATGTGTCACGTTGACAAAGACAAATAGTTCACTGCTTTAGCCCACCGTCTCTATTCATTATACATGTTGTTACTAAGTAAATAATATTGAATGCCTATATTCGTGCACATAGTAAAACACGGTGCTAGGCTTACTTTCATTTGAAAGACAATGTTTATGCGCAATTAATTAAACCATTCTATCGTTGTCATCAAATTTAAAGTTACACTATTTGAATACCTACAAGGAATAATTATGGTTTAGATTTTTATTCCAGTGTTTATACATATGAAACATTCAATTGTATATGTTTTTATCACACACAGTAAGCTAGGCAATATACTGGGCAATTCATTCAACTTTTGAGATGCAAATGAAAAGTAAAAAGAGTGCGCAAAGTACTTACCAGCACAGAACATGAGTAACCAAGTGAAGAACATCTTTGTTTTATTCGTCTTTTAACATGGACCACTCTTCTTAGCACAAATATTTTCTTTTTCCTTGACATAAATACTGAACTAAAGAGTGTAAATTCTGTATTATTCACGAAGTAAGGACATTACCGAACAGCACGTAAACGATCACTAGAAAGAAATGTCCTCAAGTCTGCAGGTGCTTCGGAGGTAGCGTCCACGCAATGTTTACAAAACTGTCACAGGGCTGTATATATTGGTGACAGCCCTGGTATACTTTACACCGTGAATAGCCGAGACGCACCTTGGTAGTAACTATGGATATTTGCCAACTCTGTTAGTTAAATACCCACCTGTATGGGCTGGGGGAGGAGATATTATAATTACTGAACTATTTTGGTTCCCTTAATGCGTCTTACCTGTTAGGTCAATATTAGAGATGCTATATTAATCATGTAAAGAAATATACTTACAAACCTAGTCTAATTTATTGGTTGCTGTACAATAGTACCACATATAAACCCATGCACACACCTGCTTAATGCTGCATTGAGTGTACCACTCTACTTAAAGCCGATACAATTTTTGTTCTCACCAAGAGGGGAAGAAATGTTGCTTCCTTCAGATGGCTTGAGGTAAATAAATCTGGTTAAAAAAGTTTTCAGAAGTAGTAAAACAAATGCTGTTTAATCATTCAATTTGTTTCAGGCCGCAACATTATCTTTTATATAGAGAGATACCAGCAACCATGCATGTCCTTTGGACGTTACCGTCCGTTCCAGCCAGCCAGTACAAGTATTTGTTTTAACTGATATAGAACACTCTCTCTCTTCACCTTTCACTTGCCTTCTCTCTCCTGTAAATCCCAACTCATATCCACGTCTTGCCTTCTATTCCCTCTTACACCTCTGCCTCCGGCTACTGTGGGGTATTACGTTTTGATATTATCTGTGTTTAAATAGCGTACATATTCATTATTTTGTCTTGTAAGTTTCTGGGTGCCCAGCACAGGGATGAGCCAGAGTGGTTCAGTGACCACCATATGTAGGTCAGTAACCACCATATTAACAACTCATTTTTGCCTGGTTACCAATGCAAATTAATGTTTCTCACACTTCTGGGTAACTCCTTTTATCTGGAAAAAAATACAGCTGAAGAAAACCCCTATTCTAGACATTTTATATTGGGGATAACAAAAAAATGGTCACATTCAACAACACAAAACCCCAATGTTAACATAATGTAAGGCTGTCAATTTTTATATTAAACAGTGATAACATAATTCTTTGCTATAGTAAAACCATTTATTGCTAGACACATCCATCTCATCTGACCCGTCATGGAATGACTATGCGGTGTTACTAATCTGGCTAAGGAGACATCAAAGAATCTTGGCTTTATTTCCCATACCAAAGTCTTCCTCTTTAACTCTGAACAAGTACTCCACAAATATCCAGAACTTACTGATTCACTCCAGTCAATCACTAGCAATGCCTTGCGTCTGTATCCCACTTTTATCGTTACCAACCATGGTTACTATGCCCATGAACTTAACTAATTGATTCCTCCACCCACGTTGAGGACTAGTTTTGCCAGACTGTTTCATCTACTTTATACTGTGTTCAACCACCACACTGTAGATTAAAACAATTGTTTCTTTCTTATTACTGCTCGAGTTTTGAAATCCCCTTCCGTTCGTCTATTTCCAAAATTCTTATAACCTTGTTAATTTTTTGTAAAAAACAAAGTCTCCATATCGATTATCTGTTACATATGTCATGGTGCTGTTTGTTTTTAGCCGTTGGATGGTTTGGGACTTTGGGGCCGTGTTCAGCAACCGTGATCGTTTTCTTTTGAAGCCAAGATGATGTGTTGCTCGGACACAACTTCTGGGAGAGATGTGTCTTCCTCGCCTGGTATGTCGGAGGTCGTGGGTTCAATCCCGACCTTGACGCCTGTGTATTTGGAGTTTGCATGATCGTTTTCCCCGTGGTCGCTTTATTTTTCTCAGGTTCCTCCGGTTTTTCCTTCCAGATTTAGAAACATGCATTTTATATTATTTGTCAACATTATACGCCGCTTCATTGAGTTATCATGTGTGGCCAGGTCGCTTCTGATAAAGAGCTATATAGCTTAGTGGGCCTTACCTGGTAAAGTAAAAAAAAAATGTTTAGTTTTAGAATGTACATCCCGCCACGCTAGTTCCACCATCCCCTCGTTGAAAAGTCTATGAGAATGATATAAGAAGTTACGGAGGGTTATGACAGTACAATGACTTTTGCTGCCCTCTGCTGGTTTATACGTCTCTAACTTGCAAAAGTCCTGTCATAGAAAACAGTGGCACAGTAGTTTCCAAGGATTTTATATAAGCACACCCCTGGGCAGTAAGTCTGCGTATGCGTATATTTGAAGTATGCTTGTATTAGAAGTTTCCCTTTGCATCCTTCCCTACCAGTGAAAAGAAAGATGTTGCTTTTGAGAACTGTGTTCATGTCCACCTTGCACTGGGTAGCAGATTACTGTGCATATATACGGAGCAAAAGAGCAGTTCCACTCTTATTCTTTAGATATTTCGGTAAAGCCACGTAGATAGAAAAAAATCATTTAAAAAATTATAACAATATCACGACGTTTCTATCGCAACACAAGCAATCATCATCAGGTGAAAAAAGAGGGGGAAAGCTGCTGAGGTAGGCTGTTTAAAAAGGTTTAGAGATGGGCAGGGCAGCTAATGTTCATGTCGGAGAGGTCTCCGTAACCTGCAGTAGGTCTAACCCAATCAAAGAGCTGTTTATAAACGTTTAGAGAAGGGCGTAAATATAAGCTCGGAGAGAGCTAGGAAAGAGCCACATGGAGGTGGAAAAGGATGGCAAACCGCCACTTTCTAACACAACTAACGGTGGCTGTGTTAGTTAATGTCAGAGAGCCGAATATAACTGCTAACATAGGTAGGAAGGGAACATCACAGCCAGTTATGATCTAAATTAGTTAATAACATCCTTCCAATGATCGCTCAGTTTGTACCCATCTTCTCGGTTGAAATTGTGTCTGTGTTTATATATCTAGATGGCTTCAATAACGAATCTTTGCTGATAGCCAGTGGATTTGCAGAGTACCTTTGTCTTGGCAAAATCTATTTCGTGTGTGCCCTATTAAAATAATGATCAGCCACGGCTGAGGTATTGGTCCTACCCTGTTTCAGATCTGCCTTGTGTTCATGAACCCGATCCGAGACATGTCGCTTAGTTTCCCCAATGTAACTGCTGCCACAGACACAGCTTGGTTTGTAGACACCGGGGGATTGCATGTCAGGGATCACATCCTTCACAGATGGGATCAAATCACGAATTGTATTAACTGTGTTAAATCGTACCTGGATCTTGTGTTTGCTCATGATTTGGAAAATATTATTGGTGACCCCTGCTATGTATGGCAAGGTGATGGTTTTGATTACGTCTTAAGATGGTTCTTTCCCAACGGTTGGGGTGATAGCTTTACGGATTGTTTAGTCTGAATATCCATTCTCCTTGAGGGCTTTGTGTACATGCTCCAGTTCACGAGATATGTGGTGATGATCGGAAATACAACGAGCTCTATGGTAAAAAGTTTTGATGAGGGAATTATTCTGGGATGTATGGTGGTGAGAGTCAGGTTTTAGGTAGGCATCCATATGGGTGGCTTTCCTGTAGACAGTGTCCCATTGAGCCATCAGGTCTCTTTTCAATGAAAACATTCAAGAATTGTGACTTGCCATCCTTTTCAACCTCCATGGTGAATTTGATGGCTGGGTGTATGGAATTGATGTGGTTGAAGAATTGGTCCAGAGCTGGTAGACCATGTGGCCAGATGACGAATGTATCGTCTACATATCTCTTCCACAAGGAAAGACGTAGGGTGGATGCCTGGATGGCATCTATCTCAAATTTCTCCATGAAAACATTGGCTACAACTGGAGATAAGGGAGAATCCATTGGGGTACCTTCAACTTGTTTGTAGAATGTTCCATTCCAGGTGAAGTAAGTGTTGGAGAGGCAGTGTCTAACCAGGGCCGGTACATCAGAATTCATTCCTTGTTGGACCAAATCTTCAATGATTGCAATGGTGTCAGGCACAGGAACTTTTGTAAACAAAGATACCACATCGAAACTGACAAGCAAATCACCTGGAGATAGTGATATGTCCTTAATTGAAGATATCAAGTGAATTGAGTTAAGTACAGCTGAGGTGGTCTCACAAATGAGTGGGTGCAAGGTTTCAGACAGAAATCGGGCCAGTTTGTAGGTGGGTTAGCTAATGTTGGAGACGATAGAATGGAGTGGTGGACCTTCTTTATCGATTTTTGGTAAGCCAGCAGATGGTTTTAAGGAAAGCCGCTTTTTTTCTTCTTGGTTCTTTCGGTAAAGTCACGTAGAAGGGAAGTAATAAAATAATAAAAATAAAACATAATAAAATTATTCTCACGACGTTTCGGCCACAACGCAAGCAGCCGTCCTCAGGTGAAAACCAGGTCCGTCGAGGCGACAGAGTCTGAATGAAACAGCACACGAGCTTGGAGCATATATATAAGCTGGGCGCATTGACAAAGGAATTTGCATATAAAGAGGAATTTAGCATATTTATGGGAAATGCAGGAATGTGATTAGTACTGCATATGCATGTTGCATTATGCAGGATTAACAACAAATGAAAGCCGCTTTGTTGGTTCGCTTAAAGATGTCGAATCAGTGATGATGTTGGTTTTCGTAACCAGGCGGTTGGTCGGATCTCTATTAATTTTGGTATAGCTGCCATCATTAAGTAGGTCCTGAACTGTGTTATTGTATGTGGTTTTGTCCATGACAGTGGCATTGTCCTTGTCGGCTGAGAGGATGACTATGTCATCTCTCTTTTTCAGTTGAGCAAGCTCAAAGTGCTCATCCTTGCTGTTGCTCATAGGTTTCTTAGCGCTTTTTAGGATTGCAGCGATTTCCGACCTTGCCACGTCTGCAGGAATGTGTCCCAAACCTTTAAAGGCTACGTCGACCTGGGCAATGATATCATCAACTGGGATGTGTTTAGGGGTGACTGCGAAATCCAACCCTTTAGCTCGTACCGATTTTAGGCTGTCGGAAATTGGGCTGTTACTCTGATTGATAACACCCTTGTCAACGTCTAACTTTTTAACGTGTGGCTCTGGCTTCTTCTTAGACAGGAGGCTGAACTTGGAAATCAGGTTCTCTTTGCATTTAGTTGACAGTGAGGCGGCTGAAGAGGCTGCCATGTTATCTACATGGTCCCAATCAGATGTAGAATTTTTTTCTGTCAATGCTAAGTGTGATTGCAAGAGTCTTAAATTTCGATTTAAAGCTTTTGTGACTGCAGGGATTCATATTATTAGTTCTTTCGGTAAAGTCACGTAGAAGGGAAACAAATTATCACGATGTTTCGATTGCAACACAAGCAATCACCATCATCATCAGGTGTGACTTTACCGAAAAAAACAATAATATGCAAAGAGTCTTGTCTAAATTATCTAGTTCAAATCAGAGCAATCTTATTCTTTTTCACCTGAAGACGATTGCTTGTGTTGCGATCGAAACGTCGTGATTTTTTTATTTTTCTATCTACGTGAATTTACCAAAAGACCCAAAAAGTATCATATTTTATTTATTCCACTTGTTTAGTCCAGGAAAGCCTCACCGAGTCTCAAGACTGTTTTTTTTAAGGAGAACCCTGCAACGTTTTTGCAGAAGTGAGTTATTTTGCTACTTGTACACCCATATGAGTAATTGAGAGCATTCGAATGTTTAACCAATATCAGTTGCAATGTATTCTTCTTTAGCTATAATAGGCAAACCGGAAACTCCTGCGGATACCCATGCAGAACAAGAGGGAGAGCATACAAACTACTCCACGGAGAAAGGCGCCTGAGTCGGAAATAGAACCCAGACCCTTGTTAGGCACGAGTGTGACCACTGCGCGCCACGCTGCCCCATAGCGACCTTCCATTTGTCTTGTCACCCATGCGAGTCGAGTGACGCACTTCTTATTTGCCCTCCTATTATCCGCTCTTCCTATGCACACAAAACCGATTGGGGGGTCCTCTACCCTGAACCGCGACGGGTCGTGACGTCGACGTAGCCTTTGTTCGCCGCGCCGCCGCCGCTCAGTGTGGATTGGCCAAGGGAGCGTAACGTGGGAGGATATTCTTTGCTTCTTTCGGTAAAGTCACGTTTCTAAAAATAAAGTTAATAAAAAAGTATATAAATACGGACTGTGATGCAACGCCCTCTACTGCACACAAGATAGCCCTGCAACCGTATTCTTAATGGAATGCACGCTTGCGGTTCAGTACCGTATTTAATTTTACGACCAAATATTTAGTGAACAGATCCTCCAATTTCGTTCCAACGTATGGCCCAATTATTTGACAATGTCCACCGCTTGCAAAGGGTCAGAGCAGTAAGTGATGGGCAAAAGTACATCCCGAATATTCATTGCCACCATCTTCATCGTGACTTTCATCCACCATCATCCGCATCTTGATTTCTTCACCAGTTTTATGTCTATAAGTGTCAGCGTGACATTGTCCCCCCCCCCCCACTTCCAATTTATAAACTGGTTTGACAAAGGTGTCACATTACTATAAGCAGTTGATCATCGATTATTTGGTGCGCGGTTATCCGGCTGCTTTCAACGTTATCCGGCGGTCCCGAGCCGATCTGGCAAAACTGTGTGTCCCAGACCAGCGATCGGCACCACGTGCGTGACAAAAAAAAGTAGTTATGCTTGATCTCACTGTCAAATATTATATACATCACATTGTACAATACATGCCGCAATTCAAACGGTGAAAATAATGCACGTACGTACATTTTTCATGACTAATAACTACGGTCGTAAAAACAAATATACACTGTGCGATCTGACGAGAAGTGCGCGTAATTCGGCGTTGAACATCAGTCAAACACAACATAACACAAGTTGTATTTGAAACACAAGTTGTATTTGAAACACAAGTTGTGTTTGAAACAAGAGCGTATTAGTGCTAGGTACCTCACCCCATGCAGAGTCTTCGAGATTCGAGTGGTAAGTACTGTACAGTAAATACAGTAACGTTTTACGGAATGTTATTTTTGTCTATTTGTATGGTTTATTTATGCCAATTTGATATAGTAAACCATTTTAAATCCGGCACACCCTTCCCCCCGAATAGTTGATGTTCTACTGTCCTGCACAGTAAGTACATCATCAGAAAGCGGTAATTTCAAAGTGTTTACTCAGGGTGACCCTTGCAACTGGGGCAATGTGTCACGTTGTGTGGCTTTTCCCTCAAACGCATCGGTGTTTTAAATTTGTAGTAACCAATTGGCACGCGTTTGACCACGTTGCAAACCTTACTCATTGGCCGTGTCATGAATGGGGCTATACATTATTTCTAAATGAAAGAAACAGTCAATCGCCCACGCGATGCCCCATCTCCATGGTGGTTTGTCCTGTCATAGGCGTTCTCTCCTTCTCACCAGAATCGTCCCGAAACCTTTATCCCTTCTGCTCAGCCAGTAGCAAGTCCACCTTTATTCAAGTGCTGTATGGGAGAGAAAGCGAGTGCGCTTGCTGGAGTGCCGTCGAACTGGTTACGTACGAGATAGCGCTGTGGGAGTGTGCATACAAGAAAGCAAGTTGAACGTTTGGACGGGAGAGCGAGCGAGGGCGCCACACATGCTGCACCAAGTGGGACATACTTACCAGAGAGCATTTGTGCAAGAGTTTGTAGATAATGCACATTTGTAAACTGCCGAACCAACTGGGCCTTTGTATACAACGGGCTTTCTTTTGAGATTTTCTCCCACACGGAAACCAATTGCATAGTCGAACTTCCTTTAAATGTTTTCGAAATTACAGCTTCTCTGGATAAATATATTATATCATCTGCAGCAGCTAGAGCAATATCAGTAGCAACACCAGAAGCGTCAATGGCGATAACAGTAACAGCAATAGCAAGATCAATCACATGGTCATCAAGTAGCAGCAAAGGCGGCGGCAGCAGCAACTGGAACGAGGGCATAGGTGGAGTTTGACTCCTATATTTGGGGGGTGCAGCGGTTCGCTTCGTTACTCAGATTAGGAATCAGGGTGCGTATAATTTATGATAATCTTAATTATAAACTACTTTAAATTGCCCCCCCCCCCTCCAAACTCCGCCCATGAACAAGAGCATTATGAAAATACCAGCTGCGACGGAAGCAAGGCAGCATGATCGACATTTTTGGCGTGATTAATCATCGTCATGTCCTCAACCTTGGGGGTAGGTCACTGCCATTGTTTACCTGAAGTAAACATTAGTGAGTGTTGATTTCTGATGAGGATGTGATTACTGTGCAGTGTATTCTACTGTGGTATCTTTGTCAAACCAGTTTCCCAATCGGAAGGAAAATGTCATGACACTTCTAGATATGAAACTGATGAAGAAATGGATGATGGAGAATGAAATTCACGATGGAGATGGTGGCAATGAATATTAGAGATGCTATTTTGCCACAAACTACCGATACCCCTGGCCCTTTGCAATTTGAAAAAGAGGAAAAATCCCAGATCAGATCAAGTCACTAAACATGTTATGTACATGCTTCCTTCTATAATGTCTCACGTTTTGGGCCAATTTTACTGTCGCATTTTTTATACAAAGGCAAAAGTCACCCCATTTTCCCGAATCAGAACTTTTACAGCAATCCATTTAAAGTTTAGAAAAAAGATACCCCATTTTCCAAGTAAAATTTTACTGTAGATGTAATCTACAAATGTCCATGTTTAATACATCTGTAATGCGGGCGTAAATGGGCGGGGCGGATATGACGATCCGAGAGGGAGGAGTCAGGGTGACGTGGGGGAGAAGTTATAGCGGGGAGACAGGAAGCAATCTGGGTCAGTCGGGGGAGTGAAGGGTGGTGAACACGTTGGGTGGTCGCCGTGCCTCAGCCTGGTGGCTGAGGGGCTCATGACGGCGCCAGCCAGCGGGGTGGAAGAGAGAGTGGAGGATTGAGGTAGGAAATGGCGAGATAGCCATAGAGGCCACGAAGGGCTGACATTGGGAGGTGGCGAGATCGCCACGCACGGAGGAACAGGGAGCAGAGATGGAGCTGCTGGGGGAGCAGCCAGAGGGCTGCACCAAGAGCCTGCAGCGGAGCTGCAGGAGCGTGGAAGGCTACGGGAGCGAAGGCAGATGTGGGGCTGCCAGGGAGAGAGTCTCAGGAGGAGTGCCGTGTGGGAAGGAGAACGCGAACCCCAAATAAAGGACACGGAGTCAGTAAGAAGTGTTCGAGTCCTTTTATTACACTGGAGTCAGAAGTGAAACGGCATCTCAAAACAACTGAGAGAAAGAAGAAAAAAAATATTCCTGCTACATCATCCGACGACGACGACCTTCCTCAGACAGTGGACCTGCCTGCGATGGAAGAGGAGATCCGTTCTGGAACGAGTACGGGTCCGGGTGAGCAAGGTGTCGCCGCGTCGGTGGACCTGTCTGTGCCGAAGGATGCCAACTTACGATGGAGACAGATGGTGATGCAGATGGGGACCTTGAAAATCGTGCTGGCGCGACTGTGTGAGTTCACCACGCCGAGGACGACGTCGGGGAGGCCCGGTGGTGATCCGCAGGCCTCTGCCTTTCCTGCGCTGCCAGCGCCATTGCCACGTGGCACGAAGACGCCATCTTGGGCGTGGCAGGGGAGAAACGGCGGGAAGCCGCCATCTTGTCTTCACCGCGGCGGGAGGACGCCGCCATCTTCAACATCGCGGCGGAGAGGCAGCCTTGCGCTGCCATCTGGAGGTGCCGCGGGGTGAGAGCCTGCTGTGAGCTGCTGTTTTTCGAGGGGGTGCTGCGAGGAGAAGACGCCGATGCTGCAGCTGCTGGGGCGGGAGCTTCCCGTCCTGGCTCGGGTGCGTGACAACGGAGCCGTCAAGTCGCTGAACGAGTTCTGCGAGGCGTCTCAAGTTGCCACCCTGCCGTCCTCTTCTTGCTGCAGCCCCGGGCGAGTCATAACGATACGCACCCGGCCTTAACACACACCTCACTCATCTTTCGAGGGCCGGGGGGCTATTTTGGTTTTCTTTTATGACTCGATTGTGCGGAGCGCGGTTCGGACTGTGTGTATGTGTGTGTAATAACGATGAACGCGCTATCTGCTTGTTGCTTGGTGTCAATATAAGTGTGTGCGTGTGTTGAGAATGGACGGAGAGTCTGCTGTATTTGCTGAGTGTCAAATTGTGTGTGTGCGCTGCTGCGTGGAGTTGTTATCTTGATGGTGAAGTTAATTATTAACTTGGGAGCGTCGGGTATCTTGCGCTGTATTATTTGTGGGTTACCTTGTGCGATGGGCTTAATTGGAAAAAAAATATATATATATTTTTTTCCATATATATATATTTTTTTGGTGTATTGTGCTGCGAGGTGCTGTGTGCGATGCGATTGTTGCAAGAGAGAGAATAATTGTGTTGTTGCTGCAAAGTTACGACAGGATTAATGGTGTGTTGGTTGCCTGCAGATCTGCTTGCTATTGTGTTTAAATGTACGCGTGTGATCGCAATATGCTGATTGTATGTGCTGTTATACCGTTCTGTATGGTTATGGGGTGCGATGCAGTGGTTGATTATTGGAATTGGGATTGTTATTATATTGTGCGTACCTGTTGGAAATTGGTAACAAATTCGAGGGGGACCCAAATATTTGGTTGTATGGGTGTTGTGCACACGAGATTTCGTGTATATTATGGGTAATTGCGCTTTTTGAGAGAGAGCGCGCTTTGAGGGTGCGTGATGACGCCGTTGTGGGTGTCTCAAAGGTTAATGCTAATGGGACCGTAAATTGGCGGCAAGTGGCGTCGCGTATTCGGTTGATCGCATGCAACCACGAGTTGCTTGGCGAGTTGGGTTGTGTAACCAATGTGGTTGGTAAAATATTGGTTAAAAATTCCACGATATGACAGCTGTGCGCAGCAAGCTGGGGCTGTGCGTCTATCGTTGGTGGGGTTGTTATAACGTGACGGGGGATGCGTCTTGTGACCCCCAGCTAAGGGAAGCTGGGGTGCACGAATGGAGAAAACTGGCCACGTGTTCGCACGTTGGGCCGCCATTTTGCGCGCACGCGGGGTATGGCGACGATGCGCTTTGCGGAAAGGGCCGCCATTTTGAGTGCGCGCGAGATATTGCGCGAACGCGCTGGGCGAAGGGGGACGCCATTTTGAGCGCGCGGGATAAACCGAGGTGGGGCAAATATTCCATCTGTTATGCCTGCCATTGTTGATTGGGTGATGCACGAGTTGTGGTCACATCGGCCTATGGCTGATGGCTGACCTGACAGCCCGGAGGCGAAACCTCCGTGGTATGTCTTAAACTAATGGGCCATGTGCTCATATGGCTCGGGGAGTCATGGTTCAGTTGTGCGGTGGCAGACTGAACCTGGTGTGCCGGGGGCTCACGGGATCTGGGTTAGGGTGTTATTGTCTCTATAAGAGAACATTGCCCCGTGGGGAGAGTACATGGGGTCTGGCATTGCTGGGGGATGAACCTTCCCTGGGCTATAAAGCGTCAGACTATAAGAGGCTGGTGTGTGTCCATCGCTGATGGGATAGTAAGGGAGGAGCATGGCCGAGTGCTGATCTTCCCCGAAATGGCACTAGCCGAGAGTATGGTAAATGGATGTTGCTGTGGGTTGACGACCACGGTGAGGGTTACGGCGAGTTAAATGTCACCGCTGGGGAGCGTGGCTCTCTCCACGCGAGGGTGTGCGATTAGGCGTTTTGTTGGGTTGCTGAGAGTGACCGTGGGTACATGCTGTGTACGTGCGATGTCTGTGCTGGTCCTCAAGGGAGGACTGCTGGTGGGTAAGAGCAGAAAATTTTGTTGTTGTTGACGTGTAAATAATATTGTTGTTAAAATGTAAATAATGGGGCATCCATTGCGTTATTTTGGGTATTTATGGGGAGTTTTTTTTAAGCGGGCTGGATTTACATCATCTCCACTACCCTGAGGCCGGGTGGCTGTCGTGTACGACATGCGGATGTGCGTTGTTGTGCTGTGCCTCAGGGGATTGGATTCTCCTTCTCGTCACAGATTCTTCAGCTCCCGTCGCACTGGGTGTTACCTGGTGTGCTAGCTGGATGAGGACTTGAAGGAGCAATTGAGCGCCGTTCGTCGTTCTGCTCTACCACTTGCTCTTTGACGTTGGACTTGAGCCGAGCGGATGGAACTGCAACATGGACACGCACTAAAACATCACATTCTGGGTT
Source organism: Lethenteron reissneri (assembly GCF_015708825.2). Lineage (NCBI taxonomy): Eukaryota > Metazoa > Chordata > Hyperoartia > Petromyzontiformes > Petromyzontidae > Lethenteron > Lethenteron reissneri. The sequence goes on from NC_083814.1 coordinate 3,828,938, forward strand.
GTGCGCGTTGGCCGTTCTTGCGTGTCAGTTGCCATTGTTGTTCATTGTGCCATTCTTATTCTTGTTGTTGTTGCGCGGAGGACAGGCCGGTGTTCTGTTCCAGTTCCTGATACCTCCCCTTTCGTTGCTTGTGTTGTTGTTGTTATAATCTCCGTTGTGTCTGGGGGACTCCTGATTGTGATGCCTTCGCCCGCATTATTTTGTTCTGTTTCAGCCGAGGACGGCTGGGATTTTCTCTACGGGGGAGGGTAGTGTAATGCGGGCGTAAATGGGCGGGGCGGATATGACGATCCGAGAGGGAGGAGTCAGGGTGACGTGGGGGAGAAGTTATAGCGGGGAGACAGGAAGCTATCTGGGTCAGTCGGGGGAGTGAAGGGTGGTGAACACGTTGGGTGGTCGCCGTGCCTCAGCCTGGTGGCTGAGGGGCTCATGACGGCGCCAGCCAGCGGAGTGGAAGAGAGAGTGGAGGATTGAGGTAGGAAATGGCGAGATAGCCATAGAGGCCACGAAGGGCTGACATTGGGAGGTGGCGAGATCGCCACGCACGGAGGAACAGGGAGCAGAGATGGAGCTGCTGGGGGAGCAGCCAGAGGGCTGCACCAAGAGCCTGCAGCGGAGCTGCAGGAGCGTGGAAGGCTACGGGAGCGAAGGCAGATGTGGGGCTGCCAGGGAGAGAGTCTCAGGAGGAGTGCCGTGTGGGAAGGAGAACGCGAACCCCAAATAAAGGACACGGAGTCAGTAAGAAGTGTTCGAGTCCTTTTATTACACATCTAAAGAGGTCATTTATCAAGCTCCGGCGTGTACAAAATTATTTGGCACGTGTCATGACGGGTACTGCAATATCTTAACATATCCGTCCGGTGCTCGCCGAGCTGCAATGGCTTCCGGTTGCCGAACGAATACATAAGTTCGCACTCATTACACAAAAAGTGCTTGCCGCAAATGAACCACAATACCTTGCTGGTCTCAACAAGGAGCATAAACCATCACGCACACTCCAGTCATCCTCGAACAAAGACGGTCGCCGCATCGCACACTTTCAGATGCACATCTGTGGCCGTCTGGAACGCTCTTCCTTCCGATATTAAGAAGCCACTGGAAGCTATGCATTTGAAAATGTAGATTAAAAACTCACTTCTTTAGAACTGCGTTTTGTGTTTAGTTTGTCCTTCCCCCACACGACCGATTAGTACGGTTGGCTAAGTACAGTGCGAAACAAGTAGAACATGTGATCCGAGTACATTTCCTTATGAAGCTCAAAGGAGAGTGTGAGAGAAACATTGTATGATGATGTTAAATTCAGTGATGAAGAGGTTTAATCCACCGGTGAGGAGCTTTATTGGTCAGAATTTTATAAATAGATTGACACGTGGAAATAATATATTTGTAAACATGACAATCTTGTTGGGTTGCGAAGGGTTAATGACCAAACCAAAAAAAACAAATATGGTTCAAATGTATTGTGTAAGTTCTTATAAGCAGTGACTTTTAGCATCCTTTAATCAACGTAAACATTGAATAAAAAATCGAATTATTAAATATTTTTGTCAAATTGTGAGTATATAGCTTGGCATAATATATATACGAGACACTTTTTGGGAGCTGAACTTGGCTTTGCATCATTTTGCGTTTGACATGACGAGTCCAAAGTATTTTTGTTTGATGTTAAAAGGAAAACCAAACAATTCACATAGCTGGTTCACGTGATAAGAATCAATGACATTAAATGTAGTGTCCGAACTTTTGGTGAAAATGTCACAACATGCAAGCTCTTCTGAGCACACATGCAAAAAAAGTAACCAGATTTTCTTCCGTATTAAATTAAAACAATACAATAAAAATAAAATGATAAGATAAATAATACAGTTTTGATTTAAAGCTTTCGTGACTGCAGGGATTCATATTCTTGGTTATTTCGGTAAAGTCACGTAAAAGTAATAAAATAATAAAAATATAAAACAATATATATTTTTAATATTTTATTATTTCACTTTTACGTGACTTTACTGAAATAACCACGCATCTATATATATAAAATCGCGAATCTGTCTGTCTGTGTGTCTGTGTGTCGCCGGACCATACGCAGTTTCATTGGACGGCGGTTGCCCCTGGCAACGGGTAGCGACGCCTTCACCGCGGGGTGGACGCCATTTTTAATTCCCGTTAAAAATAGGCGCACGCATTAACACGCGACTCTGAGGTAAATTCATCAAAGTTTCACGTCCTCTTCACTCCCCCCCCACCACATTGTGTGCAATTACTATTATAGGGTCGGTAGATTATAAAATTATAGCGATTAGACAGTATTATTGTAGCGCGGGGGGGGGGGGGGGAACGGCACCCGTACCCAGCCTCAGCCGGGTGGGCAATTTAGGCGAGGCCGGAGGCTCTGCATGGTACTAGGCCTCGACACCCACCACCCTACAGCGGATCGGCGCGCCTCACTAAAACCCTACAACGGATCGGCGCGCCTCACACAAATCCTACAACGGATCGGTACGCCTCACACAAATCCTCCAACGGATCGGCGCGCCTTACACAAACCCTACAACGGAAGCGTAACGCATTGTAGTGTCGTGGTTAGCGCGCCACGCTACGAACCCGGCGACCCGAGTTCCATTCCGGCTCACGGCCACCACCGGTGACGATTATTTGAACCGGTCCTGGGCCTCCCCTAGGTCGACTCAGCCTCAAAACGAGTAACTCGTGTGGTGTATGAACATCGCCACTGGGGAGACAAAGGCGGCCGGGCGTGGTGGATCCAAGTCCCGGGCGAATCCAGGTAGTACAGCTAGTCTTATTATAAAGTTCACTCCAGGCATGTTTTGCATGAAGTAGGAGCCTCATGTCAGCTTCTTCATGGTCACAAGTCAAAGATTCTACCTCTTTGATAGACATAATGCCATCTTTAAGAGTGAGTTGATGACATACATTTCTGTGTGCCACAAAGATAGCTATGTCTTTTCCAGCTGCTTGTAAAGGCACAGTTCTCCATGTCTCAAAGAGAAAGTCTGTCAAGGCTTCTTTATTTTCACCACTGGCTAGAAACTTAGTCCACTGACTTGGAGTCTTCTGCTTGATGCTGTATATTTGCAGTAATTGTTGTCCAGCAACAGCACGTCTTGATTGTTCAGCATTTTTGATGCTCACTGCCGGGTAGCGATCAATGACAAAATCGACCCTTGGACAACTGGACTTTCTACACATCTTAATCATAAGTTGAAGAAGATCATCAGCAAGCTCACCGAATCTGTCTGGTATATTCTTGAGACTCCTGATCAATGCCATTCTATCTATCAGTAGGGCACCATTATCACCAACAGTCTTGTTCACATGACAGTCCTTGTTCTTTGATTCTAAACCATCAGTGCTTGCTAGCGGGGATGAGATATTGGCAAGTGAATATGTCAGAATCTCTTTCAAGTTTACAGACCGGGATTGACTTATCACTAACAGTCGTGCAAAGAGTCTCCTGTCATTTTTTTGAATGACTTGATTTCCATCTTTTGTCTTAGATGATTTCTTCATTTGATCCCCAAACGTAGTGAGCTTCAAGGACTTTATTGGAGAGAAGTCTGTTTTTGATGACTGGACTCGATCTTGGATGAAATTTTTCAGAGCTGTTTCACCTTTATCACAAGCACTTTGTATGTCATCTCTGACAGTCTTTGTAGCAACAACACCAGAGCTAACACATATAAGATCTTCACGAGGCAGGAAGGGATTGATCATAGACTCAACCGCTGAAACCAAAGATATAACAGCAGCATTGTCTTTTGCAATTCTTGTTGCATCCAACTCTTTATGACCCCTCTCTTCATGTTGCATTCCAGCCATCATTTCACACTGCCTTGTGATTGCAGAACGTTCAGGATGAGACAGTATCCATCGCTGGATGGCACCTCTGTTCAATGTTATCCCAGTTATGCCGCCTTTGGTATTTGAATCACGGTTGCAGGTTTGTTCTATTGCTTGGTCACAAGCTATGGATGAGAACCTGTTAGCATCCTTACGCTGTACTGTCCAGTTTCCTTTTGCAGTAACTTCTTCATAGCAGTGTGAATGAGTCTTTGGAAGATTGATCATCTCGACCCAATATGCTGATAGGTACCTTGCATAATTTTGGCGGTCATATGCAAAATACCATGCCAGCATACGTCTCACTGTTGCTAAGTGAAGGCTCCAGTCAGAGTCTCTGGTTGCTCTAATGAAACTCAGTAACAGTTGAACCATTTCAATGTATGAGCTCCAAAGTCCAAAGGTGGGATTAACAGAGTTCATCTCATGTACATATCTATCATAGCAGGACAGCATATCTGATATGTCAGACACTGAGTTAGATGAAAATCCTGCCTCAGACTTGTACTCTCGTACTAGATCTTCCATGGCTGATATGTAACGAGTGTGCTGTTGCTCAGGAAGGGACTGAAGAATGACCTCAACTGCAATATATGCATTGCCTCAAATAGGAGTTTGTGTGCACGAATGCTACGGTTGTAGTGATGTCCACTAATGACTCCATTTATTGAACCAACAGCTACTACATTTGATTCAATCAGCATATCCTGTAGTCCTGCTTCTTTGAAACGTTTGCCTATCACTGCCATAAAGGACATGGCTGTGTGGAACTCACCTTAATTGAGCTTGATCGCCGCTATCACATGAAGCTGCACTGCTTACGTCCTCCATGTTTACATGTGCGTAGTGATATTGACTTGATTTTGGCTCAGACCTACTTACATTTTCGATGCTGATTGGTTGAAAATCTAGCTCAACAGTTTTATATGTCTCAATACTCAGTCAATATAGTGCGCCAATAAATTACACTTTTCTCATTAACTGTAGGATAATGCGTGGAGAACTTTTTGCTTGGATACCTTTTATTAACGTTGAACATATTGAGCAAAAGAAAAAAATAGTGCCCCGTTTGTCGGAACGAAACTGAACGATACAGCTCACGTACAGCGGCCTATTACTGCCATTTTACGAATTGCAGTAATACTCAAATGGCGTACGAGTTTTATTCCTCGTTTCCAATAGTTAACAACCAAGGTGTGGCTTACGCTTTGCTCAATAAACACATCTTTAAAGTTTTACTAGACGTCTCCTTTGAAGGCACGAATAACTAATGCTAAAGTAGTTTTCTTTATATATCTGAAACACATCAATAAATGCATTATAATAAGCGATGTAAGCATATGCCATCGAAATAACATTTGGAGAAACATACATTAATCCCTCTTGAATGTAAAAATAATATATGAATTATGAATGTGCAGCCTTTATCATTCCACTGCTGAATGAATGTCTTTCCATTATATGATACTTCACCATGCTGGTCATTGCTGGTAAATACGATGTCTCCAATTTGCAAATGTTCTCTATGTAATTGTAGTAAGTATGTAGGAGGCTTGACGACAGGATCGGAGGCACACTTGTTTATTACACCAACACAGTAATCACGGGTCACTTGGCTACAGGGATGCACAACAGCTAACCCCGCTAACCTATGCCAATCCCTCCACTACGGGGCTAGGGGAGGCTATCTGTCCCAGCCTGGTTAAGCTGGGATCCCGGCTCCCTGAGTCTCCAGACCAGCTTAGTCTGGGCTCTCGGGGCCACGCCACCGGCTTGCCCTGGTCGGCCCTTATAAGGACAGCGAGCCAGGGGAGCTCTGGGGCCTATTCTAGCAGGTCTTCCTTCTTCTCTGGTTAAAGCTGAGCCCCGACCTCGAGCCCTCGAGCTCATCACCTTTTATAGGACTCGCCCCCGAGGGGGGGCCCGTGGGGGATGCACATGCGGACGTCGGTGCGAGCGCCACCCTTGTGTATGGCCGTAACCCCGCCCCTTGTGTTTGTTGGCCATCCGTGGCCATGCATAATTACACCTCAACATCCGTAGCCATGCGCAATTACACCTCTACATAATTAAGAGCATAGATCTGCCCATGCTTCTTTGTGCACCCTTTTGTTTTATTTCCTTTAGTTATATCTGGCTATGCTTCTGATCCATATAGCAACATCAGGTAATGTACACTTATTAAATACGTTATTCTTTAGGGCTCATTTGGTATGTTGCTATTCATTCTTAAGATAAACATTTCTCAAAAGGAGTCGAAACATGCTGCCGTCCACTTCTTTATGTCACTATTTCGATCCTGGTCTGCTTTAAAAAAAATCGATCCATTCGCCTCTTATGTAGAGTTACTATCTTTTTCACAGACCACAAATAAACAGATGTATTTTTGTTCCAAAAGTATGTTATTGAACAAACGATTCAGTTACACACAGAAGGGCATGTATGGGAATTGACACCAGTTATAGACGCAATGTGAAATAGAATTATTATTACCAGCGGTTTACATTTTGAACCCGTCTTATGCCATGTGTTTTAATAAACTCTACATCCCTGGTGACTACTTCCTTAACTTGGATAACCCTGGAGGGGAAATGACGGGGGGGAGGCGGGAAAAAAGAACAATAATAGGGAGGGTAGGGGTGAAGGGGAGGGGTGGAGGTGCCCACTAGAGGAGGAGCCGTGAATAGATTCCAAGTTTGGTGATATGCCTCCCTGCCCCTTAAATGTGTGCACTTAGATGTGCACAATTAAGGGGCAGGGAGGGGGGGGACGTGCTGTTTCCAGTTGGCTATAATCGTGAGTGTTTGCCGTAACATTAAATAGTTGGTATAATGTGGTTGCCTCCCTGAATAGGCCTCGAGGTTTCAGCCATGGACTTTTTAAAAATCCTTTATATTAAGTTCACTTGCTTGCTTGCTTGCGTGCTTACGACTGTCCAAATCTTTCGGTCGTTTTTTAACCCACTTCCCGTGATCCAATCGAGCTGACATTTTGCACACAGACTCGTTGTGCGTGACAATTTATTTTCGTGAAATTTTTTTTCTCCAAAATTTTCCACTTTTTAGGAAAATTTTTTTTCATATTTAATTTAAAATACCAATGTGATAAAAATGAAACTCTTACTCAAGAAAAACAGAAATGAATAATAAAATAAAACCGATGCCACGCATATAAAGGATTTATAGTGAAAAACTTTGTTTTTACGGGTGAATTTTTTGTCAACCTAGGTCCATCAAAACTGTACAGTTTACTCCAATGAAGTTCAACACAATACCGGGTACTAGATCTTGGTACAAATCAATTCCGTCCACCGGAGCACAGGTGACAATTCCTAAAACTGTACTGGATCACACCCAGACAGGACGTGATCCTACTCTTGCGGCACACAGACATCGTTCAAATAGATCTATTAAGATCAGAAAAATGGTAAATTTAGAGGCCAACCACATGAGCAAGCCAAAGTTTACAATGCAGACTGGGAAACGGTTTCTAAAATTTCATTCCTCAACACTGCTTGGGTGTATTTTTGAAAGCAATGTCTTGATATGCATGCACCAATTCAAAGATTTACAATAAAGGGAAATCACCGAACCTGGCATCGCCCACAAATTGCCGTACTTATGAGGGCCAGAGAGGCAGGATGGAAGGTAGATAAAACATATCTTTATATGGAATGGTTACAATAAAAGGATTCTAATAAACCCTTGCACTAGACCAGTGCGTAGTGCCAAATGCAACTTTTTAAAATTATGCTTCTAAACTAATATTGAAACCATAAGTTTTTTTAATGTGCAGCTAAGTCTATCGAAAGCAGTCGTGGTAATAGTGTAATGTGAGCAAGGATTGAGGGGGGGGGGCGGAGTCTGGGTCACGTGGGGAGTGGGTGGAGTTAGGGTCACGTGGGGGAGAGGATTTAGGGAGAGAACCGGAAGGGGAAGGGGGAGTTGAGACGGAGTGAAATAGGAGGAGGCCACACTGGGCAAGAGGGAGAGTGTGGCGCGGTCGCCACGCGGTGGGAGACGTCGACACCGACAGCCATCGGTGTCAGACCAAGAGAGCTAACGGGGCAGTGAGAGGCTAGCTGTGGAAGGGGCAGCAGTGACGCTAGATAGCAGGGCAGCGGTGTGGCTGCAAGGATTGCCTGATGGGTCAGCAGGGAGACTGCATATTGGAGCAGCAGGGAGACTGCACAACGGAGCAGCCGAGAGCTGTGGAGAGGTCGTCGAGCGGGACGCGGGCCTGAGCGAGACGCCGTGGTACAGAGATTCTAAGAACCCAATAAAGGACAACGGAGATCGACATCTGAGAGAGAGTCCTTTATTACATTAGTGTCAGAAGTGAAACGGCATGTCAAAACAGCTCAGGAAGAAGACCGTCCCTGCACCATCTTCGGCAACATCTTCCGACAACGACCCCCCCTCAGCGGTGGCGCTACCCACGATGGAGGAGGAAAGCGGAGCGGGGACGAGCGGGGTTCCAGCCGTGCAGGACGTGGCCGCCTCGGTGCGCCCACCCGCGCGACTGGACGCTGACGAGGGATGGCGACAGGTGGTGGCGCAACTGGAGGCGCTGAAGACGGTACTGGCGCAATTGTGCATTCTCGTCACGCCGGCGACGACTTCGGGGAGGCCCGGCGGGGAACAATGGGCCGGGGCCTTGCCGTCGCTGTCAGCCCTCTCGACCACGCGGCACAAAGACACCATCTTGGGCGTGGCCGAAGAAGAACGGCGGGAAGCCGCCATCTTGCGCCCTCCGCCGCGGGAAGCCGCCATCTTGCACACGTTGTGGAGCAACGCCATCTTGTCGCTGCCGCGCGTGTCACCATCGGAGGAAGACGGAGGAGCAAGAACCCACAGCCGTCACTTAACAACGGTCAAAGAATTCTCAATCGGCGGCGATTGGAGCGCATTCATATTCTTAGGTTTTTTCGGTAAAGTCACGTAGGTAAAACATCAAAATTAATAAAAATAAAATAAAATAAAAATCACGACATTTTGGAGGCAACACAAGTCTCCGTCATCAGGTGGGACCGTCACAGCTGGATTAGCTGCATCAAGTGGCTGTGACGGTCCCACCTGATGATGGAGACTTGTGTTGCCTCCGAAACGTCGTGATTTTTATTTTATTTTATTTTTATTAATTCTGATGTTTTACCTACGTGACTTTACCGAAAAAACCTAAGAATATGATTCCTTGCAGTCACGAAAGCTTCAAATCTAGAATGGAGCGCATTCGCCTGCCGTTTCCAAGCGGCCGTACGCTCCGCCATGTGGACGGACGCGGAGGCCCTGGAAGTCTTACCAACACTTCTCGACGACGAGTCCGTCCGGTTTTTCCGCTCCATCAAGGCCGACAAGAAGAAGACGCTGCAGGGTGTCTTCGAGGAGATGGCGGATGTGTATGAGCCTCCGGACGACGCCCATCGGAGATTTGTTCAGCGCCAACGGGCGCCTGAGGAATCGCCGGTGGCCTACAGAGGCGCAGTTCTGGAACTGGTGATGGCGGCATACCCCGAGACGGAGCCCGATTTGTTGGAGCCCCTCGTGTTGGGAAAAATGCTCGAGTTATATAGAGACCTGGGGATCCCCATGCCGGTGTGCAGCCATGATAAATTGACATCCCGTGCTGTGGCTAAGTGCTTGGACGCTCAATTTAATCTCCGACGCTGGAAGCAGGTGTCGGCTTGGACGGGGGGGGGCCATCATTGAAGGCGGTGCTACGGGGTGGGATCCTACGAAGGCGATCTACGTTCCTGACGACAAGGGTCCGCAGGAGTTGACGGCCACCTCCGCCCAGTGGCCTGCTCGGAGGGGGACGGGGCCGAGGTCCACGCCGCCGGCGCGGGAGCGTCGGGACAGGGGGGGTGCCGCGTGTCTGAACGACGTGGAGTGCTTCCGCTGTGGCCGTAAGGGCCACTCGCAAGGGACTGCTGGGCTCGCATCCCGGGGCCGCCCCAGCAGGAGGCCTCGACCACGGACGCCGCACGAAAAAGACCCACCAGTACAGGCAAGTCGGTGCGCACCAGACACCCGGCAAGGCCTGTCACCTCATGCATCACCATCGCCGCGCGGTCCGTGTGTCGTTAACAACAAGGTGCCTCCAGATGACCCGGGTCGCTCGCTGACGCAATGGCGCCGATTGGCACGCAGGGTAGTTGCAGCCGCTACGGGGTCGTCCACGGTACCGGTTTCCATTCAGGGGGTCGGGGCGCGTATTTTGGTGGACTCCGGTGCGTCCGCGACCATTATTTCGGATGTCATTTTCCATCTTTTGGGCATTCCGCCAGGGAAAGTGCGAGCGGTTTATGATTCATGCATAGCGGCGAATGGGGGAAGTATGAGCATTGTGGGCCAGGTGGACGCCAACATATCCATCGGGGGGGTGTCGGCTTCAGGGACCGTGTTGATCTCTAGGTCCCTCGCGGTGTCCTGTTTGTTGGGGACTGATTTCCTGGCAAAAATGCCCATTCAAATAAGGATTGATCAAAACTGTATTGAATTACCGGGGGGGCGTAAAATTTCGTTCCTACCGTCGCCATGGGGCCAGTCTGCCCCTGCTTGCCAGGTGCTGGCGCTGTCCGAGGTATCTGTTGACATTCCACCTGGTTCGCAGATGCTTATCCCGTTGAGATATCGGAAGCCAGTACCTGGCGTAGAGGGAGCGGCAGGGGTTCTGTTATCGCCGTCCACGGCTATAACGGGCGGCTCGGCGCTGGTTGGGGCACAAACAATTGTCCGGCCGGGCCAGCCCCCGTTCTTACAGGTGCTAAATGGGAGTGCAGAGAATGTCAGTGTCCTGGCCGGAACGGTTGTGGCTCACGCCACGACCGCGTTCACGACCCATGACAACCGAGTCTGCCGGGACATGGTAGGCGGAGTTTCAGGGCCAACGGGGCAGGATGACCGTTGGGTTGCCGAGTTATGCGGGGAGAATTCGTCCCTGACCAGAGAGCAACGGTCCGCGCTTCGCGCTGTTGCTAAGTTATTCCGACGTCTTCAGCTCGGATGATTTTGACTTGGGACGCACCTCCCTGCTTTCCCACCACATTGAGACGGGAGATGCCGCTCCGATTCGGTTGAACTCGCATCGGTTGAGCCCGACGGAGCGGGATCAGGTTCGCGGGGCAGTGGAGGACATGCTAGCCGCTGATATTATATCCCCGTCTAACAGTCCATGGGGTGCGCCGGTGGTCCTTGTGAAAAAGAAGGATGGGAAACTGCGATTTTGCGTCGATTTTCGGAAATTGAATAAGGTGTCCATCGCAGACGCGTACCCACTTCCGCGTATGGATGATTCCCTCGATGCCTTGTCTGGGGCGAAGTTTTTTTCAACGTTGGATCTCTCTTCGGGATTCTGGCAGCTTCCCCTTGACGAGTCTTCGAGGGAAAAGACGGCTTTTTGCACGCCGCAGGGACTGTTTCAGTTTAATTGCCTTCCGATGGGCTTGAATGCGGCTCCAGCCACTTTTCAGCGGTTGATGGAGCTGGTGTTAACGGGTCTGCAGTGGGAGACATGTTTGATTTATTTAGACGATGTCATCATCTTTAGCCGCACATTTGACGAACATTTGCAGAGATTGGAGATGGTTTTTGTTAGGATGCGCTCCGCAAATTTAAAATTCAAACCGAAAAAGTGTCACCTACTGCAACGATCCGTGCGTTATTTTGGACACATAGTCAGTGCGGACGGGGTGGCCACGGACCCGGAGAAGACGGCGTGCGTCCGTAACTGGCCAACCCCGGCCTCGGTTGGGGACGTGCATCGCTTCTTGGGGTTCGCCTCATACTATCGCAGGTTCGTCCCGAACTTTGCTATGATCGCTAGGCCCTTGCACCTCCTTACGGGTAAAGGTCGGAGGTTCAGTTGGGGTCCGCCGGAGGAAGCGGCGTTTCAGGGCCTACGCGATCGGTTGGCGACGGCGCCGACATTGGACTATCCGGATTTCGATAGACCGTTTATTCTGGATACGGACGCTAGTGACACTGGGATTGGGGCCGTTCTGTCACAGTCCAAAGGCGGCGTGGAGCGCGTGGTAGCCTATGGTAGCCATGTACTGTCCCCGGCAGAAACCCGCTACTGCGTCACTCGCCGCAAATTATTGGCTATTGTCCATTTTCTCCGCCAATATCGGCCGTATCTTTACGGCCGGTCATTTATTGTGCGCACGGACCATGCGGCTCTGCAATATGCCCTGAGGTTTGACCAACCATCTGGCCAACTGGCACGATGGTTGGAAACCCTGCAGGAATTTTCATTCGACATACAATATCGGAAGGGGTCGCGTCACGCGAATGCGGACGCACTCTCCAGATTACCGCAGGGGTCCCCTTGCGCGTCGGGCACGAATAGGTGTACGCCGGTTCAGCTACCCCCTCAGCCTGTCGTGTCAGCTGTCGAGATGCCTGGGGCTCCGGTGTGCCCAGGACCGGCCGATGGGGTTCTGAACCTTCCGCGCTCGGTATGGATTCGCGAACAATTGCTTGACGACTCGTTGGGGGCTTTACGGAGTCGGGCTGCGAAGGGAGCGGGGAAATTGCTGTCCGGTGGGACGCCGGGGGCCGCTCTCCGGGATGGGTTGCTCATGTGGAGAGAGGGATTGCATGACCGCTGGCGTCTGGTGGTACCGTCGTCGCTACGGTACGAATTGATTCGGACTCTGCACGGCGACACTTTATTACATCTCGGGTGCAGAAGACTTTGTTAACATTACAGCATGACTACTTCTGGCACGGCATGACGACGGATGTCGTCGGACACATTTGGGCGTGTCCCGAGTCTGCCCGGCGGAAGCCGCCTAAAAACCCTTACGTGCCGCCGGTGCAGTCTATACAAGTGTCTCGAATCAACGAGTTGGTGGCGCTGGATATTTTGGGACCTTTCCCGCTGTCCGCTAGGGGTAATAAATATTTGCTGGTCGGGGTGGAATATCTTTTCCGCTGGCCAATGGCTTGGCCCTTACCCGACCAGTCGGCGGCGTCTATCACGGACGCCTTCCTATTTGGATATGTGATGGACAAGGGGGCGCCGGAGAGGCTACTCACGGATGAGGGGCGAAATTTTTCTTCCAAATTGTTGGCGGAAGTGTGCGCTGCTCTGGGAACCAAGAAGGTTCGTACGTCTCCTTACCACCCGCAGATGGATGGCATGGTGGAACGCCTTAATCTGATGCTGTCGGCCATGCTATGTCACACGGTTGATGAGAAACAAGCTGATTGGAACTTGCATATACCTGGGGTACTCTCTGCGTATCGGATGTAGTGATGTCCACTAATGACTCCATTTATTGAACCAACAGCTACTACATTTGATTCAATCAGCATATCCTGTAGTCCTGCTTCTTTGAAACGTTTGCCTATCACTGCCATAAAGGACATGGCTGTGTGGAACTCACCTTAATCGAGCTTGATCGCCGCTATCACATGAAGCTGCACTGCTTACGTCCTCCATGTTTACATGTGCGTAGTGATATTGGCTTGATTTTGGCTCAGACCTACTTACATTTTCGATGCTGATTGGTTGAAAATCTAGCTCAACAGTTTTATATGTCTCAATACTCAGTCAATATAGTGCGCCAATAAATTACACTTTTCTCATTAACTGTAGGATAATGCGTGGAGAACTTTTTGCTTGGATACCTTTTATTAACGTTGAACATATTGAGCAAAAGAAAAAAATAGTGCCCCGTTTGTCGGAACGAAACTGAACGATACAGCTCACGTACAGCGGCCTATTACTGCCATTTTACGAATTGCAGTAATACTCAAATGGCGTACGAGTTTTATTCCTCGTTTCCAATAGTTAACAACCAAGGTGTGGCTTACGCTTTGCTCAATAAACACATCTTTAAAGTTTTAACAACCAAGGTGTGGCTTACGCTTTGCTCAATAAACACATCTTTAAAGTTTTACTAGACGTCTCCTTTGAAGGCACGAATAACTAATGCTAAAGTAGTTTTCTTTATATATCTGAAACACATCAATAAATGCATTATAATAAGCGATGTAAGCATATGCCATCGAAATAACATTTGGAGAAACATACATTAATCCCTCTTGAATGTAAAAATAATATATGAATTATGAATGTGCAGCCTTTATCATTCCACTGCTGAATGAATGTCTTTCCATTATATGATACTTCACCATGCTGGTCATTGCTGGTAAATACGATGTCTCCAATTTGCAAATGTTCTCTATGTAATTGTAGTAAGTATGTAGGAGGCTTGACGACAGGATCGGAGGCACACTTGTTTATTACACCAACACAGTAATCACGGGTCACTTGGCTACAGGGATGCACAACAGCTAACCCCGCTAACCTATGCCAATCCCTCCACTACGGGGCTAGGGGAGGCTATCTGTCCCAGCCTGGTTAAGCTGGGATCCCGGCTCCCTGAGTCTCCAGACCAGCTTAGTCTGGGCTCTCGGGGCCACGCCACCGGCTTGCCCTGGTCGGCCCTTATAAGGACAGCGAGCCAGGGGAGCTCTGGGGCCTATTCTAGCAGGTCTTCCTTCTTCTCTGGTTAAAGCTGAGCCCCGACCTCGAGCCCTCGAGCTCATCACCTTTTATAGGACTCGCCCCCGAGGGGGGGCCCGTGGGGGATGCACATGCGGACGTCGGTGCGAGCGCCACCCTTGTGTACGGCCGTAACCCCGCCCCTTGTGTTTGTTGGCCATCCGTGGCCATGCATAATTACACCTCAACATCCGTAGCCATGCGCAATTACACCTCTACATAATTAAGAGCATAGATCTGCCCATGCTTCTTTGTGCACCCTTTTGTTTTATTTCCTTTAGTTATATCTGGCTATGCTTCTGATCCATATAGCAACATCAGGTAATGTACACTTATTAAATACTTTATTCTTTAGGGCTCATTTGGTATGTTGCTATTCATTCTTAAGATAAACATTTCTCAAAAGGAGTCGAAACATGCTGCCGTCCACTTCTTTATGTCACTATTTCGATCCTGGTCTGCTTTAAAAAAAAATTGATCCATTCGCCTCTTATGTAGAGTTACTATCTTTTTCACAGACCACAAATAAACAGATGTATTTTTGTTCCAAAAGTATGTTATTGAACAAACGATTCAGTTACACACAGAAGGGCATGTATGGGAATTGACACCAGTTATAGACGCAATGTGAAATAGAATTATTATTACCAGCGGTTTACATTTTGAACCCGTCTTATGCCATGTGTTTTAATAAACTCTACATCCCTGGTGACTACTTCCTTAACTTGGATAACCCTGGAGGGGAAATGACGGGGGGGAGGCGGGAAAAAAAGAACAATAATAGGGAGGGTAGGGGTGAAGGGGAGGGGTGGAGGTGCCCACTAGAGGAGGAGCCGTGAATAGATTCCAAGTTTGGTGATATGCCTCCCTGCCCCTTAAATGTGTGCACTTAGATGTGCACAATTAAGGGGCAGGGAGGGGGGGGACGTGCTGTTTCCAGTTGGCTATAATCGTGAGTGTTTGCCGTAACATTAAATAGTTGGTATAATGTGGTTGCCTCCCTGAATAGGCCTCGAGGTTTCAGCCATGGACTTTTTAAAAATCCTTTATATTAAGTTCACTTGCTTGCTTGCTTGCGTGCTTACGACTGTCCAAATCTTTCGGTCGTTTTTTAACCCACTTCCCGTGATCCAATCGAGCTGACATTTTGCACACAGACTCGTTGTGCGTGACAATTTATTTTCGTGAAATTTTTTTTCTCCAAAATTTTCCACTTTTTAGGAAAAATTTTTTTCATATTTAATTTAAAATACCAATGTGATAAAAATGAAACTCTTACTCAAGAAAAACAGAAATGAATAATAAAATAAAATCGATGCCACGCATATAAAGGATTTATAGTGAAAAACTTTGTTTTTACGGGTGAATTTTTTGTCAACCTAGGTCCATCAAAACTGTACAGTTTACTCCAATGAAGTTCAACACAATACCGGGTACTAGATCTTGGTACAAATCAATTCCGTCCACCGGAGCACAGGTGACAATTCCTAAAACTGTACTGGATCACACCCAGACAGGACGTGATCCTACTCTTGCGGCACACAGACATCGTTCAAATAGATCTATTAAGATCAGAAAAATGTTAAATTTAGAGGCCAACCACATGAGCAAGCCAAAGTTTACAATGCAGACTGGGAAACGGTTTCTAAAATTTCATTCCTCAACACTGCTTGGGTGTATTTTTGAAAGCAATGTCTTGATATGCATGCACCAATTCAAAGATTTACAATAAAGGGAAATCACCGAACCTGGCATCGCCCACAAATTGCCGTACTTATGAGGGCCAGAGAGGCAGGATGGAAGGTAGATAAAACATATCTTTATATGGAATGGTTACAATAAAAGGATTCTAATAAACCCTTGCACTAGACCAGTGCGTAGTGCCAAATGCAACTTTTTAAAATTATGCTTCTAAACTAATATTGAAACCATAAGTTTTTTTAATGTGCAGCTAAGTCTATCGAAAGCAGTCGTGGTAATAGTGTAATGTGAGCAAGGATTGAGGGGGGGGGGCGGAGTCTGGGTCACGTGGGGAGTGGGTGGAGTTAGGGTCACGTGGGGGAGAGGATTTAGGGAGAGAACCGGAAGGGGAAGGGGGAGTTGAGACGGAGTGAAATAGGAGGAGGCCACACTGGGCAAGAGGGAGAGTGTGGCGCGGTCGCCACGCGGTGGGAGACGTCGACACCGACAGCCATCGGTGTCAGACCAAGAGAGCTAACGGGGCAGTGAGAGGCTAGCTGTGGAAGGGGCAGCAGTGACGCTAGATAGCAGGGCAGCGGTGTGGCTGCAAGGATTGCCTGATGGGTCAGCAGGGAGACTGCATATTGGAGCAGCAGGGAGACTGCACAACGGAGCAGCCGAGAGCTGTGGAGAGGTCGTCGAGCGGGACGCGGGCCTGAGCGAGACGCCGTGGTACAGAGATTCTAAGAACCCAATAAAGGACAACGGAGATCGACATCTGAGAGAGAGTCCTTTATTACATTAGTGTCAGAAGTGAAACGGCATGTCAAAACAGCTCAGGAAGAAGACCGTCCCTGCACCATCTTCGGCAACATCTTCCGACAACGACCCCCCCTCAGCGGTGGCGCTACCCACGATGGAGGAGGAAAGCGGAGCGGGGACGAGCGGGGTTCCAGCCGTGCAGGACGTGGCCGCCTCGGTGCGCCCACCCGCGCGACTGGACGCTGACGAGGGATGGCGACAGGTGGTGGCGCAACTGGAGGCGCTGAAGACGGTACTGGCGCAATTGTGCATTCTCGTCACGCCGGCGACGACTTCGGGGAGGCCCGGCGGGGAACAATGGGCCGGGGCCTTGCCGTCGCCGTCAGCCCTCTCGACCACGCGGCACAAAGACACCATCTTGGGCGTGGCCGAAGAAGAACGGCGGGAAGCCGCCATCTTGCGCCCTCCGCCGCGGGAAGCCGCCATCTTGCACACGTTGTGGAGCAACGCCATCTTGTCGCTGCCGCGCGTGTCACCATCGGAGGAAGACGGAGGAGCAAGAACCCACAGCCGTCACTTAACAACGGTCAAAGAATTCTCAATCGGCGGCGATTGGAGCGCATTCATATTCTTAGGTTTTTTCGGTAAAGTCACGTAGGTAAAACATCAAAATTAATAAAAATAAAATAAAAATCACGACATTTTGGAGGCAACACAAGTCTCCGTCATCAGGTGGGACCGTCACAGCTGGATTAGCTGCATCAAGTGGCTGTGACGGTCCCACCTGATGACGGAGACTTGTGTTGCCTCCGAAACGTCGTGATTTTTATTTTATTTTATTTTTATTAATTCTGATGTTTTACCTACGTGACTTTACCGAAAAAACCTAAGAATATGATTCCTTGCAGTCACGAAAGCTTCAAATCTAGAATGGAGCGCATTCGCCTGCCGTTTCCAAGCGGCCGTACGCTCCGCCATGTGGACGGACGCGGAGGCCCTGGAAGTCTTACCAACACTTCTCGACGACGAGTCCGTCCGGTTTTTCCGCTCCATCAAGGCCGACAAGAAGAAGACGCTGCAGGGTGTCTTCGAGGAGATGGCGGATGTGTATGAGCCTCCGGACGACGCCCATCGGAGATTTGTTCAGCGCCAACGGGCGCCTGAGGAATCGCCGGTGGCCTACAGAGGCGCAGTTCTGGAACTGGTGATGGCGGCATACCCCGAGACGGAGCCCGATTTGTTGGAGCCCCTCGTGTTGGGAAAAATGCTCGAGTTATCTAGAGACCTGGGGATCCCCATGCCGGTGTGCATCCATGATAAATTGACATCCCGTGCTGTGGCTAAGTGCTTGGACGCTCAATTTAATCTCCGACGCTGGAAGCAGGTGTCGGCTTGGACGGGGGGGGGCCATCATTGAAGGCGGTGCTACGGGGTGGGATCCTACGAAGGCGATCTACGTTCCTGACGACAAGGGTCCGCAGGAGTTGACGGCCACCTCCGCCCAGTGGCCTGCTCGGAGGGGGACGGGGCCGAGGTCCACGCCGCCGGCGCGGGAGCGTCGGGACAGGGGGGGTGCCGCGTGTCGGAACGACGTGGAGTGCTTCCGCTGTGGCCGTAAGGGCCACTCGCAAGGGACTGCTGGGCTCGCATCCCGGGGCCGCCCCAGCAGGAGGCCTCGACCACGGACGCCGCACGAAAAAGACCCACCAGTACAGGCAAGTCGGTGCGCACCAGACACCCGGCAAGGCCTGTCACCTCATGCATCACCATCGCCGCGCGGTCCGTGTGTCGTTAACAACAAGGTGCCTCCAGATGACCCGGGTCGCTCGCTGACGCAATGGCGCCGATTGGCACGCAGGGTAGTTGCAGCCGCTACGGGGTCGTCCACGGTACCGGTTTCCATTCAGGGGGTCGGGGCGCGTATTTTGGTGGACTCCGGTGCGTCCGCGACCATTATTTCGGATGTCATTTTCCATCTTTTGGGCATTCCGCCAGGGAAAGTGCGAGCGGTTTATGATTCATGCATAGCGGCGAATGGGGGAAGTATGAGCATTGTGGGCCAGGTGGACGCCAACATATCCATCGGGGGGGTGTCGGCTTCAGGGACCGTGTTGATCTCTAGGTCCCTCGCGGTGTCCTGTTTGTTGGGGACTGATTTCCTGGCAAAAATGCCCATTCAAATAAGGATTGATCAAAACTGTATTGAATTACCGGGGGGGCGTAAAATTTTGTTCCTACCGTCGCCATGGGGCCAGTCTGCCCCTGCTTGCCAGGTGCGGGCGCTGTCCGAGATATCTGTTGACATTCCACCTGGTTCGCAGATGCTTATCCCGTTGAGATATCGGAAGCCAGTACCTGGCGTAGAGGGAGCGGCAGGGGTTCTGTTATCGCCGTCCACGGCTATAACGGGCGGCTCGGCGCTGGTTGGGGCACAAACAATTGTCCGGCCGGGCCAGCCCCCGTTCTTACAGGTGCTAAATGGGAGTGCAGAGAATGTCAGTGTCCTGGCCGGAACGGTTGTGGCTCACGCCACGACCGCGTTCACGACCCATGACAACCGAGTCTGCCGGGACATGGTAGGGGGAGTTTCAGGGCCAATGGGGCAGGATGACCGTTGGGTTGCCGAGTTATGCGGGGAGAATTCGTCCCTGACCAGAGAGCAACGGTCCGCGCTTCGCGCTGTTGCTAAGTTATTCCGACGTCTTCAGCTCGGATGATTTTGACTTGGGACGCACCTCCCTGCTTTCCCACCACATTGAGACGGGAGATGCCGCTCCGATTCGGTTGAACTCGCATCGGTTGAGCCCGACGGAGCGGGATCAGGTTCGCGGGGCAGTGGAGGACATGCTAGCCGCTGATATTATATCCCCGTCTAACAGTCCATGGGGTGCGCCGGTGGTCCTTGTGAAAAAGAAGGATGGGAAACTGCGATTTTGCGTCGATTTTCGGAAATTGAATAAGGTGTCCATCGCAGACGCGTACCCACTTCCGCGTATGGATGATTCCCTCGATGCCTTGTCTGGGGCGAAGTTTTTTTCAACGTTGGATCTCTCTTCGGGATTCTGGCAGCTTCCCCTTGACGAGTCTTCGAGGGAAAAGACGGCTTTTTGCACGCCGCAGGGACTGTTTCAGTTTAATTGCCTTCCGATGGGCTTGAATGCGGCTCCAGCCACTTTTCAGCGGTTGATGGAGCTGGTGTTAACGGGTCTGCAGTGGGAGACATGTTTGATTTATTTAGACGATGTCATCATCTTTAGCCGGACATTTGACGAACATTTGCAGAGATTGGAGATGGTTTTTGTTAGGATGCGCTCCGCAAATTTAAAATTCAAACCGAAAAAGTGTCACCTACTGCAACGATCCGTGCGTTATTTTGGACACATAGTCAGTGCGGACGGGGTGGCCACGGACCCGGAGAAGACGGCGTGCGTCCGTAACTGGCCAACCCCGGCCTCGGTTGGGGACGTGCATCGCTTCTTGGGGTTCGCCTCATACTATCGCAGGTTCGTCCCGAACTTTGCTATGATCGCTAGGCCCTTGCACCTCCTTACGGGTAAAGGTCGGAGGTTCAGTTGGGGTCCGCCGGAGGAAGCGGCGTTTCAGGGCCTACGCGATCGGTTGGCGACGGCGCCGACATTGGACTATCCGGATTTCGATAGACCGTTTATTCTGGATACGGACGCTAGTGACACTGGGATTGGGGCCGTTCTGTCACAGTCCAAAGGCGGCGTGGAGCGCGTGGTAGCCTATGGTAGCCGTGTACTGTCCCCGGCAGAAACCCGCTACTGCGTCACTCGCCGCAAATTATTGGCTATTGTCCATTTTCTCCGCCAATATCGGCCGTATCTTTACGGCCGGTCATTTATTGTGCGCACGGACCATGCGGCTCTGCAATATGCCCTGAGGTTTGACCAACCATCTGGCCAACTGGCACGATGGTTGGAAACCCTGCAGGAATTTTCATTCGACATACAATATCGGAAGGGGTCGCGTCACGCGAATGCGGACGCACTCTCCAGATTACCGCAGGGGTCCCCTTGCGCGTCGGGCACGAATAGGTGTACGCCGGTTCAGCTACCCCCTCAGCCTGTCGTGTCAGCTGTCGAGATGCCTGGGGCTCCGGTGTGCCCAGGACCGGCCGATGGGGTTCTGAACCTTCCGCGCTCGGTATGGATTCGCGAACAATTGCTTGACGACTCGTTGGGGGCTTTACGGAGTCGGGCTGCGAAGGGAGCGGGGAAATTGCTGTCCGGTGGGACGCCGGGGGCCGCTCTCCGGGATGGGTTGCTCATGTGGAGAGAGGGATTGCATGACCGCTGGCGTCTGGTGGTACCGTCGTCGCTACGGTACGAATTGATTCGGACTCTGCACGGCGACACTTTATTACATCTCGGGTGCAGAAGACTTTGTTAACATTACAGCATGACTACTTCTGGCACGGCATGATGACGGATGTCGTCGGACACATTTGGGCGTGTCCCGAGTCTGCCCGGCGGAAGCCGCCTAAAAACCCTTACGTGCCGCCGGTGCAGTCTATACAAGTGTCTCGAATCAACGAGTTGGTGGCGCTGGATATTTTGGGACCTTTCCCGCTGTCCGCTAGGGGTAATAAATATTTGCTGGTCGGGGTGGAATATCTTTTCCGCTGGCCAATGGCTTGGCCCTTACCCGACCAGTCGGCGGCGTCTATCACGGACGCCTTCCTATTTGGATATGTGATGGACAAGGGGGCGCCGGAGAGGCTACTCACGGATGAGGGGCGAAATTTTTCTTCCAAATTGTTGGCGGAAGTGTGCGCTGCTCTGGGAACCAAGAAGGTTCGTACGTCTCCTTACCACCCGCAGATGGATGGCATGGTGGAACGCCTTAATCTGATGCTGTCGGCCATGCTATGTCACACGGTTGATGAGAAACAAGCTGATTGGAACTTGCATATACCTGGGGTACTCTCTGCGTATCGGATGACGCCTCATGCGTCCACTGGGTATTCTCCATTTTTTATCATGTACGGCCGCGAGAATGTGCCGCCGGTGGAAGTACAGCTGAGTACGGGGGCGAAGGGTCCTGTTAAACCTCTCCCCGAATATATTCAGGAAACGGTTCGACGCGTCGCCGAGGCACGGGAGGGGGCCCGGTTGGCTACTGCCAAGACTCAGGCGCGAAACGAGCGTTGCGCCCGACGCTCGACCGGTACGTGCCCCTGGCGAGTGGGGGACATGGCATGGCTGCACTGCCCGCAGGTGCGGCCGGGGACCTCCCCTAAGCTTCACAAACCATGGCAAGGGCCGGTTAGCTTATTGAAGTCCCTAACCCGCAATCCGCACGGGTTCGGTTCGGATTGCGGCGCTGGTACGTTCATACGTCTAGATTGAAGCCCTACGTGGCCCCGCGGATGGATGCGTCATCCCCTGATGTTGCCTTGCCGGTGTCTGTTGCGCCCGACGTACCTCTGCCCTTGCCTGTTGACTCTGCAAGCGCGCCTGTCGTGCCTTCTACAGACAAACCAGCCGTGACGCAGGCGGATGTGGCAAATCCTGCTCTGGGTGGGCCTACCACGGTGATGGGGCCACTTGGCCCCGCTGCCCTTCCAACCCCACCACAGACACGGTTGCCGGAGACCCCGGACTTGGGTCTCCCTGGGGGACGGGACTTTGGTGTTGACAGGCCTCCAACAGCGGCGGGCGGTTCTACTCCCGTCGATATTAAGACCCCGTCGCGTTCTCGGTCCGTGGGGGTACTGCCGCCCGTTCGGGACGGGCCGGCGACCCGCACGCGTTCCAAATCCCTTTCCTTTCGTTGATTGTTATTGTTCTTGTTCTTGTTATCGTTTTATACTCTCTGTTGTCCAGTGATGCCAGATGGTTCCAATATTGCTCACATTATTTTTTGTAATTGTTGCAGCCGGGGACGGCTGGGTTTTCATTAGGGGGGGGGTCGTGTAATGCGAGCAAGGATTGAGGGGGGGCGGAGTCTGGGTCACGTGGGGAGTGGGTGGAGTTAGGGTCACGTGGGGGAGAGGATTTAGGGAGAGAACCGGAAGGGGAAGGGAGAGTTGAGACGGAGTGAAATAGGAGGAGGCCACGCTGGGCAAGAGGGAGAGTGTGGCGCGGTCGCCACGCGGTGGGAGACGTCGACACCGACAGCCATCGGTGTCAGACCAAGAGAGCTAACGGGGCAGTGAGAGGCTAGCTGTGGAAGGGGCAGCAGTGACGCTAGATAGCGGGGCAGCGGTGTGGCTGCAAGGATTGCCTGACGGGGCGGCAGGGAGACTGCATATTGGAGCAACAGGGAGACTGCACAACGGAGCAGCCGAGAGCTGTGGAGAGGTCGTCGAGCGGGACGCGGGCCTGAGCGAGACGCTGTGGTACGGAGATTCTACGAACCCAATAAAGGACAACGGAGATCGACATCTGAGAGAGAGTCCTTTATTACAATAGGAAACACATCACTGGCAGCCATACTATCATAAATGAACTAAACCTTAATTTGTATTCAGCTGGTCACATCTTTGATAGATCAATGAATTTAAAAAGCTCCAGTTTGGGCTCCGCAAATCCATTGCATGCCCTCCCCACTTGTAGACAAAAATGGCTATAATCTATCCCGAGCTTTTAAAACTATATCACAGAGCTGGATGTGCTCAACCAACTAGCCTATATCAAGACATCCTACTCAACAGTAGGTAGATAAACTACCCGCTTTTAATTTGTATGCAGTGGGTGACATAATCTGTACACTTCTTTTCCATTTTGTATAGCACAAGCTGATATACCCCGCGTTGCCCGGGCCCAAAAAAATATTTCAAAACTACTCTTAAAAATCACACAGCAGTGCGTAAAGACTGTGGTGGTACCTGCTATGATTACAGCAGTGCATACCAACTGTGGTGATACCTGCTATCACTACAGTAGTACATGCTGACTCTATAGCAGTATTTATCGACTCTATAGCACAAAGTACTCACCTGACAGAGTGGCGTGGTGAGGCCTAGTCCTGTGCAGAGCCTCTGGCCTCGCCTAGATTGTCCAGCCGGCCGAGGTAGCACCATGGCAGGCTGGGGATTGGCTGCTGCCCCTGACCCCCCCCCTCCAGCCACGATCTCCCAGGCCGCTCTGCAGTAATATCTATGGCCTATAATGGTAGCATCTACCGACTGTACGCATCGGGGTGGGAGGGGACATCCAACAGTGAAGAATTTACCTCAGCGTTTAGTATATTTTGATAGCATTTTTAACTCGAAAGAAAATGTCCCCCTCACTCTCACCAAAGGCGTTCGACTTGGCATGGGCCGTCCCCCCCACCAAAGGCGCGTGAGTTGGTATGGTCGGTCGTGCGTCATAAATAAATAAAGAGATAGCACACAAAAATCGCACTAAATCGCTAATTAAACTAATTTTAAGTTGACGGATGTGAAAAAGAAATAGCGCTTGCTCACCGCGGGGCTAACGGCGTGGTACCTGGCTTTTTTTATGTAAACCCCACCATTGGAGAGGCAAATCCTTTGCAATCGCGCGGACACATACAAACCCACACAGAAACTTGTTAAGGCCCGAACTTAACAATTACGCCTTTAAAAATGAGCTGCTTCACCCAAAACAATCAGGCTTCGGGAATAATTATGGCACAACTACCGCAGTCCTTGACTCCCTTCATTTTGTATTTAATAGATTGGACAATAAACAATACTGTCCCATACTCTTTCTTGACACTAAATAGTTTCGAAAGCCTCAATTTCTCCAGGCATACCATTGTCCGTTTCAATAGCTACCTCTTTGAAGCTAAATCAGGTTTCAGTCAAGACCTTGGTATCTAAAAAAATACAAAAAATCACGAAGGGAGTTCCACAAGGCTCCATGCTTGGACCACTCGTATTCGCCCTCTACGTAAATGTTCTGGAAACCCCACATGAAATACTCAACGTTGTTTGCTGACGATACTGCAATAATGGTAGCTCGAAATTCATCAGAAAAAGATATAAAGTGATTTTGACCTCATTCAGAACGAAATTATTTACCTCAGATTCGTTCCGAATGCAAATAAAACCAAATCCTGCCATGTTTCCAACCAAGGTTATATCTCTAGGCAATCAACAAATTGAACAGGTGGAGGAGTAAACATATTTTGGCTTCACCATCGACTCTAAATTGAAGTGTCACTGCCATTTTAATTAAATCAACTTTCTAGACAGACATAACATCTATGCTACATTTGGATATGGTAAGAGCAACCATACTTACAATTTTTGACTACCACAATGTATTTGATCACTTCGCTTCTGAGGTTGAATTAAATAAGCCAAAGCCACTCAAACATTCGGCTCTTCGCTTTGCGGATGCTCCATACAATACCCCTACCATTGCGACCTTTATATCGGTTAACATTTTAAATTCCCTCTCTGCACGTAGAAACATCCACTGGGCTCCGTTTATTTTGGAAGGTTCTCTTGGACAAATGAATAAAATACTCGAGCCCCAAAGGAAAATAAACAAAGGATTAGGAACTTCTCTTACACCCTCTTAAAATCCCCACAAGTTTGTTTAGGTCCTGTAGACAAATGCCTTCTCAGTGGCTGACTCCCTCATTTTGGAATGCTTTCGCATTATATTTGGAATTGCAATAATTTCCAACCATGAGAAACCTTACTCTTTGGTTATTTTAGTAAAGTCAATAAGGTAGAAAAATAATAAATCACCACTTTCGCCCCCCCCCCTTCTCTCCCCCCCCTTCTCTCTCCCCCCCTGCAGCAGAACTCTCCAGTGCTGCTGCGGTGGCCCACTTTACTCCAGTGGCCCAGATGCTGCTGTGGGGTCCACTTTCTGACCGACCCCCCCCCCCCCTTCTCTTTCCCCCCCTACGGCCGAGGCCTATATAACCTTGTGCTATGGCAGATCTCTTGCCTACTTCAGCAGTTTTTTTTATTGCTGTGGTTGTCTCACCTGATGACGATTGCTTGTGTTGCGATCGAAACGTCGTTATCTATTATTTTTCTACCTACGTGACTTTACCGAAATAACCAAAGAGTATGGATTCCAGCAGTCACGAAAGCTTCAAATAAACATGAGAAACCTCCGGTTCATTCCTGAAACTCAAGTTCCTTCATACATATAGCTGTAATCAATAATCGGCAGATAAGCGGGAGTATGAGTCTGTGTGGATCGCACTTAAAGTTCCCAGTTACTATTTGTGTTTGCTTTGTTAAATGTCGTTTTATTTTTGTGTTCCTAAAAGAATGTAGTCATATTTTTTTTACTGGTTCGACTGTATCTCGGCCTCACTGTGTGCTGCGTTGCACCGCTAGTCGAGTAGATAACCTTGCGTTCAATAAACCCTCGGAGCCAGGATGAACGTCCGACTCCAATCGTCATTTATTGATTTTGACAAGGTAAAACTGGTGAGAAAACACAGATACAGCATCTGTTATAACCCGGAAACACCAACACAATGAACACCACAGCATCAGAACATTGTCTTAGATAACAATAGATCCTGGACGGACCAGGGCCCTACATTACCACTGAACAACTACACAAGAGCACAAGCCCCTGCGTTGCATAAAGGCACATCGTGTATTCATCCCACTGCACCCCAAATGTACAGCATTAATTCTAGATTTGAAGCTTTCGTAACTGCAAGGATTCATACTCTTAGTTCTTTTGGTAAAGTCACGTAGGTAAAAAATGAAATAAAAATTACTAAAAAATAAAAACAATAAAATCACGACGTTTCGGAGGCAACACAAGCTTCCGTCTTCAGGTGAAACTGTCACAGCAAAATATCTGTATCAAGTGAAGAGAAGTCCCAGGAGGTACGACCTTATATATTGGTTAAGGGGGGAGGAGTTGTGAGATGATCAATACTGCTGCTGGGACTGAGCCTTTGTAATGTATATGCCATATGTAGATAAGCCAGCTAGGATTAGGCCGCCTTTTGTTATGCAGCTGGGTGGGTAAATTAATGAAATACGATTAAGCCGCCTTTTGTTATGCTGCTGGGTGGGTAAATTAATTAAATATGAAAAAGGTAAGTACTGTTAAACGCTGGGGATGTTAACACTCGGTAGAGTAAAAAAGTGCCTGTCAGATAAGATGGTCCAAAAATGTGTAGTTAAATCTTTTTTGCATGGTTGATAACATCTTTCCAATGATTACTAAGTTTGTACCCATCATCACGGTGGAAATTATGTCTGTGTTTGTATATCTGAATGGATTCGTGTACAAACCTTTGATGGTAGCCAGAGGGTTTGCAGAGCACCTTAGTCTCGGAGAAAACAATATCATGAGAGCCCACCGCGTTGTAGCAATGATCAGCAACGGCGGAAGACTCAATTTTGCCGTGTTTCAAATCTGACTTGTGCTCGCGGACACGATCAGAGACATGACGCTTCGTTTCCCCAATGTAACAGTCACCACAGCTGCAACTCAGTTTATAGACTCCAGGGTATTGCAAGTCAGGGATGACATCCTTCACAGATGGAATTAGATCACGGATTTTATGTACTGTACTGAATCGGACTTGGATCTTATGTTTGTTTAGAATTTTGGAGATCACATCTGCTGCTGTGTCCTCACCTAACTCTAAACAGATTTTACTTAAAGCTAGCCTATCACTAATCTCGGAGAGAATAAGGTTACTCCGAGTTGAACTCGATAATTTAGACAAGACTCTCTTACAAACACATTTAATGTTAACACAAAAAATGTCCCCTTCTGATTGGAACCACGTTGACAACATGACTTCTGCTTCTGCTGACTCACTGTCAACCAAATGCAAAGCCAACTTGATTTCTAAATTCAACCTCCTATCTAAGAAGAAATCAGAGCCACAAATCACAAAGCTGGATGTTGACAAGACCGTTATTAATCAGAGTAACATCCCTATTTCTGACAATCTGAAAACGGTACTGGCCAAAGGACTCAATTTCGCTGTCACCCCTAAATATATACCAGTAGAGGATGTCATTTCTCAGGTTGATGTTGCCCTCAGAGGCATAGGACACATCCATGCGGATGTAGCAAGAGCTGAAATAGCCACGATTCTTAAGAATGCTAAGAAACCCACTAGTAACATTAGCAAAAACGAACGCTCTGAACTCGCGAACTTAAAAAAGAGAGATGATATAGTCATCCTCTCGGCAAACAAGGGCAATGCCATGGTCATCATGGATAAAGAATCATACAACAACAAAATCCTGGACCTACTTAATGATGGGAGTTACTCCAAAATTAAAAGCAATCCTACAAACAGCCTAACGACAAAAACCAACAAGATCATCACGAGTTCGACTTCCCTAATCGAACCAACCAAACGTCCCTCTTTAAAACCCTCGGCTGCTAGACCTCCCAGACTCTATGGTCTTCCCAAGATCCATAAAGAAGGCACTCCGCTACGACCCATCGTGTCAACGATTAACTCCCCTACCTACAAACTAGCCCGTTTTCTATCAGATACTCTACTTCCCTTCACAGGCAAGACCTCTTCGGCAGTACTCAACTCAACCCAATTAGTCTCTATGGTCAAGGACATGGTACTATCTCCTGATGATATCCTCGTCAGTTTTGATGTCGTATCTCTGTTTACCAAAATTCCAGTGCCTGACACCCTAACAATTGAGGACTTGTTCCAACATGGATTGAATTCGGATGTACCTGCGCTGGTTAGGCATTGCCTCACCAACACTTATTTTACCTGGAATGGCACATTCTACAAACAGAATGAGGGTACCCCTATGGGCTCCCCCTTGTCACCAGTATTAGCCAACATGTTCATGGAAAAGTTTGAATCAGATGCCATCCAGACATCCACCTTGCGTCCTTCCCTGTGGAAGAGGTATGTGGATGACACTTTCGTCATTTGGCCACATGGCCTCCCAGCATTGAACCACTTCTTGGACCACATCAATTCCAGACATCCATCCATCAGATTCACCATGGAAGTGGAGAAAGATGGCAAACTACCATTCTTAGATATTCTGTTTGAGAGGAGACCTGATGGATCCTTGGGACATTCTGTCTACAGGAAAGCCACCCACACAGATTCCTACTTGAAACCGGATTCCCACCACCACCCATCTCAAAATAATTCTCTCATCAAAACGCTATATCACAGAGCTCATGGCATTTCTGACCAACACCACCTGGCCAGTGAATTAAGACACGTAGATCGGGCCCTCAGGATGAACGGATACTCTGAACGCACCATCCGCCAAGCTGTGTCTCCCACCATACAGAAACAGCCACTTGAAACTCCGATCAAAACGGTCACGTTACCATACATAGCAGGCATGACCAAAAGATCTCCAAAATTACACTATGGGGACCTCATTTGCCAGTAAAAATATGATAATTGGTTCTTTACCCTTCTATCTGGCAACAAAACTGACACCTTTTTGCAAGGAGTCATGTTTGCATAGACCGCAATACCTGCAGTCATAAATACAAACAAAAGACATAACTCTGATAATGTGCACTGTCCTTGAAGTTGATTGGTCCACACCCGAGACAGCATTCCTTCGGGCCTAGTCTCATATGGGTTGGACCAGATGACGCCAAAAGGCGCACAACTCAAGGACAATGCACCATCAGAGTATGAGAGCTCGGGGCAAGCATCTACACTATGGGGACCTCATTTGCCAGTAAAAATATGATAATTGGTTCTTTACCCTTCTATCTGGCAACAAAACTGACACCTTTTTGCAAGGAGTCATGTTTGCATAGACCGCAATACCTGCAGTCATAAATACAAACAAAAGACATAACTCTGATAATGTGCACTGTCCTTGAAGTTGATTGGTCCACACCCGAGACAGCTTTCCTTCGAGCCTAGTCTCATATGGGTTGGACCAGATGACGCCAAAAGGCGCACAACTCAAGGACAATGCACCATCAGAGTATGAGAGCTCGGGGCAAGCATCTACACTATGGGGACCTCATTTGCCAGTAAAAATATGATAATTGGTTCTTTACCCTTCTATCTGGCAACAAAACTGACACCTTTTTGCAAGGAGTCATGTTTGCATAGACCGCAATACCTGCAGTCATAAATACAAACAAAAGACATAACTCTGATAATGTGCACTGTCCTTGAAGTTGATTGGTCCACACCCGAGACAGCTTTCCTTCGAGCCTAGTCTCATATGGGTTGGACCAGATGACGCCAAAAGGCGCACAACTCAAGGACAATGCACCATCAGAGTATGAGAGCTCGGGGCAAGCATCTACACTATGGGGACCTCATTTGCCAGTAAAAATATGATAATTGGTTCTTTACCCTTCTATCTGGCAACAAAACTGACACCTTTTTGCAAGGAGTCATGTTTGCATAGACCGCAATACCTGCAGTCATAAATACAAACAAAAGACATAACTCTGATAATGTGCACTGTCCTTGAAGTTGATTGGTCCACACCCGAGACAGCTTTCCTTCGAGCCTAGTCTCATATGGGTTGGACCAGATGACGCCAAAAGGCGCACAACTCAAGGACAATGCACCATCAGAGTATGAGAGCTCGGGGCAAGCATCTACACTATGGGGACCTCATTTGCCAGTAAAAATATGATAATTGGTTCTTTACCCTTCTATCTGGCAACAAAACTGACACCTTTTTGCAAGGAGTCATGTTTGCATAGACCGCAATACCTGCAGTCATAAATACAAACAAAAGACATAACTCTGATGATGTGCACTGTCCTTGAAGTTGATTGGTCCACACCCGAGACAGCTTTATTGTATTTATGACTGCAGGTATTGCGGTCTATGCAAACATGACTCCTTGCAAAAAGGTGTCAGTTTTGTTGCCAGATAGAAGGGTAAAGAACCAATTATCATATTTTTACTGGCAAATGAGGTCCCCATAGTGTAGATGCTTGCCCCGAGCTCTCATACTCTGATGGTGCATTGTCCTTGAGTTGTGCGCCTTTTGGCGTCATCTGGTCCAACCCATATGAGACTAGGCTCGAAGGAAAGCTGTCTCGGGTGTGGACCAATCAACTTCAAGGACAGTGCACATTATCAGAGTTATGTCTTTTGTTTGTATTTATGACTGCAGGTATTGCGGTCTATGCAAACATGACTCCTTGCAAAAAGGTGTCAGTTTTGTTGCCAGATAGAAGGGTAAAGAACCAATTATCATATTTTTACTGGCAAATGAGGTCCCCATAGTGTAGATGCTTGCCCCGAGCTCTCATACTCTGATGGTGCATTGTCCTTGAGTTGTGCGCCTTTTGGCGTCATCTGGTCCAACCCATATGAGACTAGGCTCGAAGGAAAGCTGTCTCGGGTGTGGACCAATCAACTTCAAGGACAGTGCACATTATCAGAGTTATGTCTTTTGTTTGTATTTATGACTGCAGGTATTGCGGTCTATGCAAACATGACTCCTTGCAAAAAGGTGTCAGTTTTGTTGCCAGATAGAAGGGTAAAGAACCAATTATCATATTTTTACTGGCAAATGAGGTCCCCATAGTGTAGATGCTTGCCCCGAGCTCTCATACTCTGATGGTGCATTGTCCTTGAGTTGTGCGCCTTTTGGCGTCATCTGGTCCAACCCATATGAGACTAGGCTCGAAGGAAAGCTGTCTCGGGTGTGGACCAATCAACTTCAAGGACAGTGCACATTATCAGAGTTATGTCTTTTGTTTGTATTTATGACTGCAGGTATTGCGGTCTATGCAAACATGACTCCTTGCAAAAAGGTGTCAGTTTTGTTGCCAGATAGAAGGGTAAAGAACCAATTATCATATTTTTACTGGCAAATGAGGTCCCCATAGTGTAGATGCTTGCCCCGAGCTCTCATACTCTGATGGTGCATTGTCCTTGAGTTGTGCGCCTTTTGGCGTCATCTGGTCCAACCCATATGAGACTAGGCTCGAAGGAAAGCTGTCTCGGGTGTGGACCAATCAACTTCAAGGACAGTGCACATTATCAGAGTTATGTCTTTTGTTTGTATTTATGACTGCAGGTATTGCGGTCTATGCAAACATGACTCCTTGCAAAAAGGTGTCAGTTTTGTTGCCAGATAGAAGGGTAAAGAACCAATTATCATATTTTTACTGGCAAATGAGGTCCCCATAGTGTAGATGCTTGCCCCGAGCTCTCATACTCTGATGGTGCATTGTCCTTGAGTTGTGCGCCTTTTGGCGTCATCTGGTCCAACCCATATGAGACTAGGCTCGAAGGAAAGCTGTCTCGGGTGTGGACCAATCAACTTCAAGGACAGTGCACATTATCAGAGTTATGTCTTTTGTTTGTATTTATGACTGCAGGTATTGCGGTCTATGCAAACATGACTCCTTGCAAAAAGGTGTCAGTTTTGTTGCCAGATAGAAGGGTAAAGAACCAATTATCTCCAAAATTCTAAACAAACATAAGATCCAAGTCCGATTCAGTACAGTACATAAAATTCATGATCTAATTCCATCTGTGAAGGATGTCATCCCTGACTTGCAATACCCTGGAGTCTATAAACTGAGTTGCAGCTGTGGTGACTGTTACATTGGGGAAACGAAACGTCATGTCTTTGATCGTGTCCGCGAGCACAAGTCAGATTTGAAACACGGCAAAATTGAGTCTTCCGCCGTTGCCGATCATTGATACAATGCGGTGGGCTCTCATGATATTGTTTTCTCTGAGACTAAGGTGCTCTGCAAACCCTCTGGCTACCATCAAAGGTTTGTACACGAATCCATTCAGATATACAAACACAGAAATAATTTCCACCGTGATGATGGGTACAAACTTAGTAATCATTGGAAAGATGTTATCAACCATTCAAAAAAGATTTAACTACACATTTTTGGACCATCTTATCTGACAGGCACTTTTTTACTCTACCGAGTGTTAACATCCCCAGCGTTTAACAGTACTTACCTTTTTCGTATTTAATTAATTTACCCACCCAGCAGCATAACAAAAGGCGGCTTAATCGTATTTAATTAATTTAACCACCCAGCAGCATAACAAAAGGCGGCTTAATCCTAGCTGGCTTATCTACATATGCCATCTACATTACAAAGGCTCAGTCCCAGTAGCAGTACTGATCATCTCACAACTCCTCTTCTGCGGCCCTTCCTGGCTCCTCCCCCCTTAACCAATATATAAGGTCGTACCTCCTGGGACTTCTCTTCACTTGATACAGATATTTTGCTGTGACAGTTTCACCTGAAGACGGAAGCTTGTGTTGCCTCCGAAACATCGTGATTTTATTGTTTTTATTTTTTATTAATTTTAATTTCATTTTTTTACCGACGTGACTTTACTGAAAGAACTAAGAGTATGTACAGCATTACACATAACACTAAACTGTGGATGAGATACTTCGTCATCTTTGCTCTCAGGATCACAACATAGCCACCTGGGCACAAGTCTGACTCGACCTACTAAATCACAAGTAACATCCACAATAAGGAAAGTTGCAGGCTTCGTTGCTTACTAGGCCTCGTATTTACCACAACAACTTAACGGCACCATAAAGGCATTTACATCACTATAACGGTCATTCCAACATTACAACAGCATTGCCAATATTATAAGAATATAAACAAACTTACAGACAATGCTTCTCAAAGTCCCACAATGGGCAACTGCGTCGGGCTTCACTGAGACGCGATGTGTGCCGCCATCTTGAATTATCTGTGTAATGGCCGACGCCCGCGTGGTTCAGTGGAAATCTAAAATCGCAACTTTCTGGTCACGTGACCAAAATTAGCATCAAAAACAGGAAATTCCTGTGTACATACGCCCCCCCCATCTGCCGTGAGGCAAAACTCCTGCCGTGAGGCAGAACAGACTGGTTCCCTATTTCTGTAACGTGTAAAACACATAGCGATACTTGCTGATTGTACTGCGACCTATGTAACCATGATTAACTAAGATCTGTGCTGCCTAATATCCGCACCTTTACAGGACAGCCCACGAGTTAGAGCCTAGCAGCTCATGGGGCCCTTCCTGCTACAATAAAATCTAAAATAAATAAAATCTAACATACACACTATCCATACGCTCCTGGGAAATAAAGCCTTTATAAAACATATAATTGTGCAAATCCTTTGCCTATCGACAAGGAAGTTCACTATAAGCAAATAAATGCAGTCGTTCATAGTTCTAACATACATAGAAATTGTAAACTATTCTTTTTTTAAATGAAGAAACTCAAAAAAGACTCGGTGAAGTAACAAAATAAACATTACAAGGGGAATCGAACACAAAAGTCATTCACAGTAGCATTTAGAATACATTTGGGTTTTTGTTTTTTTTACTATTTGTTTGGTAAAAAAAGCGTAATATATGTAATGAAAAGATATTAACAATCTCCAATTTTTTGATGACAGTCAGTTTTATCAACAATAGAACATTTATAAAAGGTGAAACATTTTTTTAATTACTTGTTAAAGACTGCTGCGAAGTTGGGCTCAAGATAATGTTTTATGACAAGCACCCTTGTTTACCGAGTAAAGCCTTACTAGTATCAATAATCTATTATTTAGGTTGGGTCCTGTCAAGTTTTCGAAGTAGAGGACAAAAAAATCTAAATAGAACAATTTGCACGCAATTTTTCAGCATCAAGAGGCTTTGGTCAATAACAATTACCACGTAAGGGGTTTTTTGGTCTCTGGCAGAAAACTGGAGAACCCGGAGGAAACCCCATGCAGAACAGGAAGATAACATCAACATTAACACAGGCCCCCAAGGTGAGAATTTAACCCAGGTGCTCATTGCTGTGAGACATATCAAAGCCCCATGCAAACATATACTTTAAACGCACTCAAAATACAACATTCTGTAACTTCATTCATATTATTACAATTAACGTAATTCATAATGTATATGATAAAGTGTTACATTAGTTGGTATATTAATTGATACGGTACACTGCCTATGTTTTGCACTGCACAGTATTAAAATACATTTGACGAAATCAATGTGCAGTATTAGAGACATCCAGTAAGTATTGCACACAAATTGCAAAACAACAAAAGTATGAATAATGAAGGGTAGGTACGATACGGATCGTTGTTGTTGTTGTTGCTGTACCTTAGTTTGATAATGATCAGCCATCATCTATCCACTGCTGGATGAGGGCTGCCGTGCCACCGTCGGTAGAGACAAACTGGCTATCAGATGGTCTTCAGGTGGCGGTGTTCTGGCCCAACCCTTTTTACTTCCACCGCTCCGGAATTTCAAGTCAAAACCGACCAGGAAATGGACAGGTATACCACCCATATATAAGTCATTGTACCCTGCAAGGTGCAAGGTTGTCATCATGTTAATGCGGAAAAAAATGAAGCTTCCAGGTTTCCTCTGTGTAATAAAGGACTCTCAGCCGATGTTGTTCTCCGTGTCCTTTATTGGGTTCTTGCTCGCACCCCGTGATGTCTCCGCTCCGACCCGCACCTTCTCCGCCTCGTGCCTCCGCACATCGTCTGAGTCCTCCGCTCCCGCTCTCTCTCTCTGCAACCACCCCGCTGCTCGTGTGCTCCACACACTTTGCAGACACCCCCGCTGCTCCACGAACACCGCTGGCCGACGGTGCCGTGACTCCTGCCTCGTGACAATCGCGCAATTCCTCGCCAGCATTCCGCGTGGCCTCCCCCTTCTCTATTCTGTCTCCACTCCCGATCCCCTTCCGGTTCTCCCCTTATATCCTCCCCCTCACGTGACCCTAACTCCTCCTCCGCACGTGACCCTGACTCCGCCCACACTCACGTGACCCTGTCCTTGCTCGCATTACATGACCCCCCCCCCCCCCCCCCCGTGTAGAAAAACCCAGAGCAAAATAATGCGAGCAAAAGTCCAGCAACAGGCATAACAAGACAACGGAGATTATAACAACAACAACAACACAACAACAATAAATAGCACAATTAACGAAAGGAAAGGGACTTGGAACGCGTGCGGGTCGCCGGCTCGTCCTGAATGGGGGGCGGCCCCCGCATAGACCGTGACCGCGATAGGATTTTAGGAGCGGTGGGATCGGAACCACCCGCCGCTGTTGGAGTCCCGCCAATGTCAGAGTCCCGTACCCCCGGGAGACCCGTCGCCGGGGTCTCCAGCAAATGCGCCCGCGGCGGGGTTGGAGGGGTGGCGGGGCCAAGAGTCGCCGTGGTAGGCCCACCCGGAGCAGAACTCACTGTCCCCGTCCGTGTCACGGCCGGTCCGTCTGTAGAAGGCACGACAGGTGCGCTTGCAGGGTGAACAGGCAAAGTCAGTGGTGCATTGGACGCAACAGACACCGGCAAGGCAACGTTAGGAGATGACGCATCCGGCCGTGGGGCCACGTAGGGTTTCAATCGAGACGTATGCACGTACCAGCGCCGCGATCCGAAACGAACACGCGCGGACTGCGGACTAGGCACCTCGATAAGCACAACCGGCCCCTGCCATGGTTTGTGCAACTTAGGGGATGTCCCCACCCGCACCTGCGGGCAGTGCAGCCAGGCCATGTCCCCCACTCGCCAGGGGGATTCCCCATCCGAGCGCCGAGCACAACGTTGGTTCCGGGCCTGGGTCTTAGCCGTAGCCAATCTGGCCACCTCCCGTGCCTCCGCCACGCGATGAACGACGTCCCGAATGTACTCCGGAAGAGGATTAACAGGATCCTTCGCCCCCGTACCCAGCTGCACGTCCATCGGCGGCACATTCTCACGGCCGTACATTAAAAAAAAAGGTGAGTACCCCGTCGACGCATGAGGCGTCATCCTGTATGCAGAGAGCACCCCAGGGATGTGCAAATCCCAATTAGCCTGCTTTTCTCTAACCGTGTGACAGAGCATAGCCGACAGGGTCCGATTAAGCCGTTCCACCATGCCATCCGTTTGAGGGTGGTAGGGAGACGTTCAAACTTTCTTGGTTACCAGTGCAGCACACACCTCAGCCAATAATTTAGAAGAAAAATTTCGCCCTTGGTCTGTGAGCAACCTTTCTGGCGCCCCTTTGTCCAATACATATCCGAACAGGAACGCGTCCGTGATAGACGCCGCCGACTGGTCGGGCAAGGGCCAAGCCATAGCCCAGCGGGAAAGATATTCCACCCCGACCAGAAAAAATGTATTCCCCCGAGCGGACGGCGGGAAAGGCCCCAAAATATCCAACGCCACCAACTCGTTAATCCGGGACACCTGTATGGACTGCACTGGTGGAACATATGGGTGTTTAGGCGGCTTCTGCCGGGCACAGTCGGGACACGCTCGAATGTGCCCGACGACATCGGTCGTCATGCGTGCCAGAAGTAGTCCCGCTGCAACGTTAACAAGGTTTTCAGCACCAGCGATCGTGCAACCCTTCTCTCCACATTAGCAACCCATCCCGGAGAGCGGCTCCCGGTATCCCACCGGACAGCGGGCCCCCCGTCCCCTTTGCAGCCCGACTCCGCATGGCTCCCAGCGACTCATCGAGCAATTGCTCGCGAAGCCATACCGAACGTGGCAGGTTCAAAACGCCATCAGCCGGTCCCGGACACACAGAATCCTCGGCCACCTCAGCTGGTACCGGGCATACGGGAACCTCGGGCACCTCAACCGGTCCCGGGCAAACGGGAGTCTCGGGCACTTCTACAGCGGACACAACAGGCCGAGGGGGTTGCTGAACCCGCGTACATCTGTTCGTGTCCGAAGCGCAAGCGCAAGGGGGCCCCTGCGGCAATCTGGAGAGTGCGTCCGCGTTCGCGTGACGCGTGCCCTTCCGATATTGAATATCGAACGAAAATTCCTGCAGAGTCTCCAACCATCGTGCCAATTGGCCAGACAGTTGGTCAACTCGCAGGGCATATTGCAAAGCCGCATGGTCCATGCGCACAATAAACGTACGGCCGTACAAATACGGCCGATAATGGCGAAGAAAATGTACAATGGCCAAAAGTTCGCGGCGAGTAACGCAGTAACGGGTCTCCGCAGGAGACAACATGCGACTACCGTATGCAACCACGCGTTCAACGCCGTTCTTAGACTGGGAGAGAACAGCCCCAATCCCGATGTAACTAGCGTCAGTATCCAGAATAAAAGGTCGAGTGAAATCTGGATAGTCCAACGTTGGTGCCGACGCCAAACGATCGCACAGGCCCTGAAACGCCGCCTCTTCCGTTGGTCCCCAGCTGAATCTCCGGCCTTTAGCCGTAAGGAGGTGCAACGGCCTCGCGATCGTGGCAAAGTTAGGAACGAACCGGCGGTAGTATGAGGCGAACCCAACGAACCGACGCACGTCGCCCACTGAGGCCGGAGTCGACCAGTTATGGACGTGGCGACCCCGTCGGAACTAACAATGTGGCCCAAATAGCGCACGGATCGTTGTAAGAGGTGACACTTTTTGGGCTTAAATTTCAAATTGACCGAATGCATTCTGGCAAACACCGTGTCCAACCTCCGCAAATGTTCCTCAAACGTGCGGCTGAAAACGATAACATCGTCTAAATATATCAAGCACGTCTCCCACTGCAGACCCGTTAACATGAGCTCCATCAGCCGCTGGAATATCGCGGGGGAGACGTTCAGGCCCATGGGAAGACAATTAAACTGAAACAATCCCTGCGGCGTCCGGAAGGCCGTCTTTTCCCTCGAGGACTCGTCTAGGGGAAGTTGCCAGAATCCTGATGAGAGATCAAGAGTAGAAAAAAATATTCCCCAGACAAGGCATCGAGGGAATCGTCCATTCGCGGCAGGGGGTACGCATCCGCAACCGACACCTTATTTAATTTGCGAAAATCCACACAAAACCGCAGCTTCCCATCCTTTTATTTCACAAGGACCACCGGCGCGCCCCACGGGCTGTTTGACGGGGAAATAATGTCGGCGGCCAGCATCTCCTCCACCGCGCCGCGAATGTGATCCTGCTCCGGCGGACTCAACCGATGCGGGTTCATCCGAATCAGAGCGGCATCCTCCGTATCAATGTGGTGGGAAAGCAAGGAGGTGTGACCCAAATCGAAATCGTCCACACTAAAGATGTCGGAATACCTTCCGAACAGTGCGCGGAGCGCGGACCACTGGTCCGCAGTCAAAGACGTATTTTCACGGCACAACTCGGCAATCCATCGATCGTCCTGTGACGTTGAGACCGATACCCCCCCTACAAGGCCTCGACGGTCATGATCGCCATGGCTCGTGAAAGCAGTTGTAGCGTGAGCCAAAACCGTTCCGGCCGGTACAACCACATTTTCCCCGCTCCCATTCAATACCTGTAAAAACGGAGGTTGACCCGGCCGGACAATCGTCTGTGCCCCCACCAGCGTCAAGCCACCCGTTATAGCAGCGGACGGTGATAACCAAACACCCGCCGCCCCTTCGATTCCAGGCACCGGTTTCCGATACCGCAGCGGAATAAGCATCTGTGAGCCAGGCAGAATATCGACCGATACCTCGGACAGCACCTGACGGTCAGGAGCTGCCCGGCCCCAGGGTGACGGCAAGAATGAAACACGCCGACCCCCCGGCAATTCAATACAATTATGATCTACCCTTATTTGAATTGTCATCTTGGCTAGGAAATTGTTTCCCAACAAACAGGGCACCGCGAGGGACCTGAAAATCAACACTGTCCCAGTAGCCAAAACACCCCCAACCGATATATTGGCGTCCACCTGACCCACACTGCCCATACTACCCCTGTTTGCCGCTATGCAAGAGTCGTAAACCGGCCTCACGCGCCCCGGCGGAATGGACAAGAGGTGAAATATCATGTCGGAGATAATGGTCGCTGACGCTCCCGAGTCAACCAAAATGCGCACGTCGATCCCTTGGATCGACCCCGGCACGGTCGACGAGCCCGTAGCAGCCGCAACTACTCTCCGTGCCAATTTGCGCCATTGCGTCAGCGAGCGACGCTGACCACCGAACGCCCCCCCGTCAGTAATGGCACCCGGCCCGCGTATCTATGGTGATGCATGAGGTGACAGGCCTTGCCGGGTGTCTGATGCATACCGACTTGCCTGTCGTGGGTGGTCCTTCCCCGTCGCGTCCGTGGCCGAGGCCTCCTGCTGGGGCGGCTGTCGAACGCGAGCCCAGCATTCCCTGGCGAAGTGGCCTTTACGGCCGCAGCGGAAACATGCCAGATCGGCTCGCCGTGCAGCACCCCCTCTGTCTTGTCGCTCCCGCGCCGGCGGCCCTGGTCGCAACCCCGCTCCCCCCCGAGTCGGCCACTGGGTCGATGCCGCCGTCAGCTCCTCAGGACCCCTCTCGTCCCGAACGTAGACGGCCTCCTTCGGGACCCCTCCTGTTGCACCGCCGTCGACTGTGGGGCTCCTTGTCCACGCTGTCACGGGCGAAGATTGAATTGGGCATCCAGGCACTTGGCCGCCGTCCGGGACGTCAACTTATTGTGGCAGCACACGGGCATGGGGATGCCCAAATCCTGGGATAACTCCAACATTTTGCCCAGTATCAGGGGTTCCAACAAATCGGGCTCAGTCTCTGGATATGCGGCCATTGCTAACTCGATCACCGCGCCCCAGAATGCCACCGGCGATTCTTCAGGTGCCCGTTGCTGCTGCACGAACCTGCGGTGTGCATTGTCCGGGGGCTCGTACGCCTCCGCCATTTCCTCAAAGACCCCCTGTAGCGTCGTCTTCTTAGCGGCTTTGATGGAGCGAAAGAACCGGACGGACTCGTCGTCAAGAACCGTTGGCAAGACCTCCAAAGCCTTCACATCAGTCCATTTAGCGGATCGTACCGCCGCTTGAAAACGGCAGGCGAATGCGCTCCAATCTCCACCAATGGAGAACTCTTTCACAGTCGTCAGACGCTGGCTGCGGGTCCCCACGCCGCCTTCATTCGCCGATGATGTCCCATGCGGTAGCGACAAGATGGCGTCACGTTGCAACGTGTTCAAAATGGTGGCTCCCCATCGTTCATCTCCGACCACTCCCAAGATGGCGTCCTCCCGCATCGGAGGCGGCAAGATGGCGTCTTCCCGCCGTTCTTCCCCGACCACGCCCAAGATGGCGGCCCCGTGCCGCGTGGCGGAGAGGGCTGGAAGCGACGACAAGGCCCCACTTGGCTGCCCTTTGCTCGGGCTCCCCGGACTTGTCGTGGGCGTCACCAGGGTGCAAAGCTGAGTTAAAACAGCCTTCAGCGACTCAAGTTGGGCCGCCACGTTTCGCCACCCTTCCTCAGCGCCCACCCCCAGAGACGGTCCCGCTGCACCGGTGACATCCTGCACTCTCGGCGCGTCGCCCGTCCCTGTCTCGCCTCCGCCTTCCATTGTTGGTAGCGCCACTGCCGGAGAAAGGTCATCGTCTGCTTCAGAAGATTTCGATTTAAAGCTTTCGTGACTGCAGGGATTCATCTTCTTGGTTCTTTCGGTAAAGTCACGTGACTTTACCGAAAGAACCAAGAAGATGCTTCAGAAGATGGCGCAGAAGATTGTGCAGGTATGGCCTTTCTTCTGAGCTGTTTCGACATGTCTCACTTCTGACCCCAGTGTAATAAAGGACTCTCAGCCGATCTTGTTCTCCGTGTCCTTTATTGGGTTCTTGCTCGCACCCCGTGATGTCTCCGCTCCGACCCACACCTTCTCCGCCTCGTGCCTCCGCACGTCGTCTGAGTCCTCCGCTCCCGCTCTCTCTCTCTGCAGCCACCCCGCTGCTCGTGTGCTCCGCACACTCCGCAGCCCCCTTGCTGCTCTGTGTGACTCCGCACACCCAGCAGACACTCCCGCTGCTCAACGAACACCGCTGGCCGACGGTGCCGTGACTCCTGCCTCGTGGCAATCATGCCACTCCTCGCCAGCATTCCGCGTGGCCTCTACCTTCTCTATT
Source organism: Lethenteron reissneri (assembly GCF_015708825.2). Taxonomy (NCBI): domain Eukaryota; kingdom Metazoa; phylum Chordata; class Hyperoartia; order Petromyzontiformes; family Petromyzontidae; genus Lethenteron; species Lethenteron reissneri. The sequence continues at coordinate 3,870,492 of NC_083814.1, forward strand.
CTGTCTCCACTCCCGATCCCCTTCCGGTTCTCCCCTTATATCCTCCCCCTCACGTGACCCTGACTCCTCCTCCTCCGCACGTGACCCTGACTCCGCCCACACTCATGTGACCCTGTCCTTGCTCGCATTACATCTGTATACTGCTGCCGCTGCTGCTTTTGTCAACAAGTACGTTTCTTTAATTACTGTGCCTTGTAATAGCAATGTTCATCTAAAGTGTATAGTTTTATTACCTTACCGTAACGTGCATGAACTATTACCGCAAACCTATGCACATGTACAATATCTGTTTTTTTTATTTAATTAAGCATTTGAAATAGCATCGACAAGACAACGTGCTTTAAGGGACGTTTCAATTCTATAGTACTTCAACGAGCACAATTTTTTTTTATTAAACGTGCTTACTTTTTAAATCCTTTATATTAAGTTCACTTGCTTGCGCGCTTACGACCGTGCAAATCTTTCGGTCGTTTTTTAACCCACTTCCCGTGATCCAATCGAGCTGACATTTTGCACACAGACTCGTTGTGTGTGATAATTTATTTGCATGAAAATTTTTTTCCAAAATTTTCCACTTTTTAGGAAAAAAAAATTCTGATTTAATTTTAAATACTAATGTGATAAAAATGAAACTCTTACTCAAGAAAAACAGAAATGAATAATAAAATAAAACCGATGCCACTCATATAAAGGATTTATAGTGAAAAACTTTGTTTTTACAGGTTAATTTTTTGTCATTGCCAAACTTAAAAAATAATTTAATTTCACGGTACATGATTGTTATGCTTGAATAATTTTTCACGGAAGTTGAAAAATGTACTTTGTAAAAAAAAGTCTTGTCTTTCTTCTTTGAACATTGTCGTATATGTGTTTGACAACGTACGGTGCTCTATTATTATTATATTATTCAAGGGGTGCTTTTTTACCGAATGAGCAGGATTACACCGATTCAAGTAATTATTGCTACATAACAGAGCCTTGAAAATTGTGTGGTCACCCATTACTTTATTTTATAGTTAAAATGTTCTGGTACAGTAATTACTATGTGTTTTTAGCTGTCCAATTCTGATATCGCAAAAACGTGTTAAAACATGATTAACGTTATCTGTGTGTGTCTCTATATTACAATATAGGGTTATAATGTCCCTTTAAAGATTTCGTGACTGCAGGGATTCATCTTCTTGGTTCTTTCGGTAAAGTCACGTAACTTTACCGAAAGAACCAAGAAGATATAATGTCCCTGTTGATACTTAAACTAATCGCTAGTTGATGTGTGGTTGTGATAATTATGCTGCCACTCATGCTATTGGCACGTAAGAGCTTTACTTGTGGTGTAGAATGGCTATGTTGCATTGTGACGTGTTCTAACTTATGGCTCGTTCATTCTCCGATTTTTCCACCAACAATTATAAGTGACGTTTGCAAATCTCTGTCATTGGCTCAAAATTGTAAGGGGGCTTACACAACTCTTAGATTTCCATGGCTCGCATTGAATTCAACAAATTGTGGAAAATACTGCAGTTAATGGAAAATAAACCATACTATAGGTTTTTTTGGGTTAGATCGCATAAATATATAAATGTGGCGTTAAAACCCGCCACCACTGGACACAGCCAAATAAACCCAATTTTTTTACAGAATTCATTTTTAAATTAAGACCACAATACTTCAAAATATTTGTTTACAGTTATACAAAATTCATGTTAGTGGATCTGTATTTAACAAGTTGATACTGGTACAATGTGGATTGCTCTCCAACATACCGGTGTGCAGAAGCAATACTAATCTGGCAGCGATTGTTCACACAACGCCTCTAGTTATTTATTTATTTACCTGTGCCGTGTGAAAGAGGGAGTACGACATACAATTGTTCATCACAATATTGGGCGTGGAAGCGTGTGCATTAAATACAAAACAAGATTAAATTACAATTGTGTTTCGTCTTTTGAATTGTCTTTCTAAAAATAGCATTTTCAATTCATTAAAGTCAACAATAGATCCATCTACACTCTACAGCAGGGGTCCTCAAACTTTTTAAACAGGGGGCCAGTTCACTGTCCCTCAGACCGTTGGAGGGCCGGACTATAGTAAAAAACAAACTATGAACAAATTCCTATGCACACTGCATATATCTTATTTTGAAGTAAAGAAACAAAACGGGAACAAATACAATATTTAAAATGAAGAACAAGTAAAGTTAAATCAACAAACTTGCCAGTATTTCAATGGGAACTATGGGCCTGCTTTTGTCTAATGAGATGGTCAATGTCCGGTTCCATATTTGTCACTGCTAGTCGTAACAAGTGATGCAAGTGTGCATCCGTTAGTCTAGATCTGGTTGGAGATTTCAAATGTTTCATTCTGGAAAAAGTCTGTTCACAGACATAAGTGCTGCCAAAGATGGTTGCCATTTTGAGTGCACGGTTCCTGAGATGAGGATATGTCTCAGAGGGGAGAGATGCGTAGACATTATGAAGGCTGCTTGACTAGAATGCGTCTTTCAGAGAGTCACAATTCTGCAGTTCAGCCAGTTCCATTTGGTAAATTGTATCCATATTTTCAATGTCAATAGAAAATGAGTTACGGAAAAGCTGTATGTCCTGTTCATGGAGATGAAGCTCTTTAAATCTAAATTGGAACTCCTTTTGCAATTTTTCCAGTGAATCCACTCATGTTTTGTTTGGGAATGCAACCAATGGTTTTTCCGCTAACAAATTTTGAGTTGTGGGGAGATGGCAGAAGTTTTCCTCTTTCACTTGTTTGATGAGGAGGCCTAATTTTACTTCAAATGCTTTGACATGTGATTGTATATCACAGATGAGCTTCCCCTTTCCTTGAAGTTTCACATTGAAACTGCTGAGTAGCTCTGTTACATCTGTCAGAAAGGCAAGGTGCCATTTCCATTCTGCATCATTGAGCTCTGGTACTTCTTTGTTTTTTGAAAGCAGAAAAGCTGTAATCTGTGGAAGTAAGTCATAGAAACGTTTCAAAACTCTCCCTCGACTCAGCCAACGGACTTCTGTGTGGTACAGAACATCTTCATAGTCAACATTTAGCTCAGACAGAAATTCCTGAAATTGTCTGTGGTTTAGTGCATGAGCTCTAATGAAGTTAACACAAGATACCACAATTTTCATAACAGAGTCCCACTTCAGTGATTTACTACACGGCGCTTATTGGTGGATGAGGCAGTGTATGGCTATTGGATGAGAATGGTTATGTTTGTCCATCTCTTGATTAATGCGAGCAATTACTCCTTTCTTAGACCCCACCATACTAGGAGCACCATCAGTTGTCACACTGGCTAGTTTAGCCCAGTTCAGCTCCAAACCATTCACAGTTTGGCAAACCTTTTCATAGATATCCTCTCTTGTAGTTGTTCCTTTGATGCTTTGCAGTGCAGCAAGCTCTTCTGTGACTTCGAAATAGTCATTCGTCCCACGAATAAAAATTAGAAGTTGTGCAGAATCACGAACATCATTGCTTTCGTCGAGTGCCAAGGAAAAATAGGAAAGTTTTTTTGTGGAGTTTTGCAAATGCTGATGCAAATTGTCTCCCATTTCTTCAATCCTCCGTGTAATTGTAGGTCCTGAAAGACTCACTGTACTAAATAAATCGGCCTTCTCTGGACACATCTCTTTGGCAACAGAAAGAAGGCATTCTTTAACAAATTCTCCCTCCACGAATGGTCTGCCAGTGCACGCTATTAGCTTGGCAACTTGAAAACTTGCTCGCAGTGATGAAATATTTAGCTGCTTCTGCTTCACAAAAGTATTTTGCTGAGTTGTTAATGTATTTTTCAGTTTTAATATTTTATACTCTTAGGTTTTTTCGGTAAAGTCACGTAGGTAAAAATTTTTAATTAATAAAAGTAAAATAAAACAAATTAAAAAAATTCACGACGTTTCGAAAGCAACACAAGCCTCCGTCTTCAGGTAGAACCGTCACAGCCACGACAGCTGTATCAAGTAAATGAGAGATCACAAGAAATACTACCCCGTATATATAATGGTTGAGGGGGGGAAGGGCCAGGAACGGCACACTTTTTTATGAATATGGTAAGGTGAGGCTTAAGATCACGGGGGAGAAGACCCATGCGATCCGATTCCACTGCAGGAAAAAGAAGGCACATGTGACTTTTTTCTTCCGAATCTAATGTAAGTTCAGCCATACAAGCATATGGCTGAACTCGCACTGCTCAGAGATCGCAACAGTATGAACTGGGGCTTACACAACATACAACATATAACCTCATACAACTGAATAGCAATCAGAATATAAATGCAGTTACTGTCATTTAAATTGGGTTTCCTACTCCTCGGCTGTCTGTCACTGACCAGCACGGGAAAACAACAGGCAGCCCCTCCAGAGATCAGAGAGAGCTTAGGGAGGGAGAGCCAGTCAAGCGCAGCCAGGGGAGGGCTGGCAGCCTTAGGAGTGGGGGGCAAGTCCAGTCAATTGGCCCATTGAACCATTCACCAGCGCAGCCCAATGAGTGCCCACTGCCGCAGCTCAATGAGTGCCCACCGCCGCAGCTCAATCAGTGCTCACCAGCGCAGCCCAATTAGTGCTCACAAGCGCAGCCCAATTAGTGCTCACAAGTGCAGCCCAATTAGTGACCATGGGCCGGATAAATGTCCTCGGAGGGCCGCATGTGGCCCGCGGGCCGTAGTTTGAGGATCCTTGCTCTACAGCATAGTGAAACTTCCCTTCTGCTATGCTCTCATTCATACTTCATGGTATTGGAAGCATGAATATGAACAAATCACGGTTGGCTACGTATGGTGTGAAAGAAGTTCAACATATATTATTCTCAATGCCAGGAAATACTCAAGGGTTAAATGGAATGTTTATATAGTCTATTTTCAAAGTTAATTGTAACTGGTGTCATGAGCGAAGTGATCATTGGCAATTGTAATGTGGGCTCCCTTTGCCCACAAATAAAATAATGCATTCACTTCCTTAAGACTGTCATTTATAATGTGTCACGGATTAAATATATTTAGGGATAGAAATAGGGTTTTTATTTCATTAGCTATTAGCTTTCCACACCAACGGACATGAATATATACGAAATCCATTTGCTTATACGTCTTATAAACTATTGTTACCCATTAGCATTTGTTTAAGCACCAAATATTAAAATATCACAGAGATTAAAATGCGTGACTATCTACAGCTACTTTTCTGATGGGTTCCAACTGGTCTCCTTGATACCTTTTGAAAACACCCCCATTACTATGGGAGATTCCATAAGCCACTTTGTACATGCGCTATCCTTTCTGTTATCCCCATATGTCAACAATCTACGTATTCTCAAACTTCACTCTCGCATGAATCTCTTTTCTGACGACTCGGCCTTGGTGGTATCTGGGAAGTCGATGGATGATCTACAACTACAGCTACAACAGACCTTTGATCATCTATAACTCCGGTTTAATGTCTTAAACTTAGTCCTCAATGTCAAAAAACCAAGGTTACGTTGTTCTCTGGCTACTCCAAGCCTAGTTTGCCCTCTCTGCGCATTTCGTTTTCTGGACTCACAGCCCATTGCATAGGTAGATATCTACAAAAAATCGAGGTGTTATCCTTGAAGGACATCATATGACCAATGAAGATAATAAAACGAGTGGGTGCCTCTGCAGAAATAACCATAATATACCAACTCAATATAGTCAAAGCCACCATGATACCCATCTTTTGATTGTTGCAACATCATCTACTTTCTAGACCTCTGAATGCCCTCTAAAACAGCTTGTTACAGTCTACCACATTGGGGCTTCTGCTTTTTCCTTGCAACCTACAATTTGTCCCCTCTCTCCCCCCTGGAAAACCGAAGAGACCACTACCACTGACTGGGCTGAAAGTAATTTGAAACAAATCCATCAACTTATCCAAAGGATCTCCTCACCAGCTTTTTTAACCTGGGGTTTTTTGGTGACGTGACCATCCACGTCGCTGCCCCACCTTACCGGAATGCCGTCGCCTCTCAGCTTAGGCTGGGTTCTCTCTCCCCCCTCCTCGACTACCATTGCAAATCACCGCTGGCTCAGAACGTGCAGGTCTCCTGCTGAACCGGCACACAACCCATTCGCTGTTTGATTTCCATGTGTTCTCGTGATGGTGGTTTAACTCGCTCCATCGTGTTTGCTTTTCTCACACCTCATCTCTTCTCCAACCATTCATTTCGTTGAACCTTGTTTTTGGTTGCAATATGCCTGTTTATTCACTTACTATTGTTATTTTTGTTCATGCACTATTTTTTGCCTGCACCTCTGAGGCGTTCTGTTCCTTGTCACCTGTTCCTCTATGTGTATCACTTTTATGTCGATGTTCCCGTTCTGTGTCGATGCACCACATATCTCCCTTGCAAACTAGCTGGGTAACTGACTAAATAGGAATTAACATGCAACAAATGTTTTGATATAAACCATGTTGTATAATGATAAGCATGTTTAATATCTTTTTCATCAACAGATATCCAAAATGTAACCACCCAAACCACGGAAGATATAAATTCTACTGCATATACAAACACATCCTCTCCATGGACAGAATTTAATTCCACACAGCTGCCAACAGAATCCTCACCATTAACAATTGACCTCAACTCAACACAGCTGGCAACAGCATCCTCAACATTAACAGATGCCCTGAATTCCACAGAACTGCCAACAGACTCCTCACCATTAACAATTGACCTCAACTCAACACAGCTGGCAACAGCATCCTCAACATTGACAGATGCCCTGAATTCCACAGAACTGGCAACAGACTCCTCACCATTAACAATTGACCTCAATTCAACACAGCTGGCAACAGCATCCTCAACATTGACAGATGCCCTGAATTCCACTGAACTGTCAACAGCATTCTCCCCATTAACAATTGACCTCAATTCAACACAGTTGGCAACAGCATCCTCAAAATTGACAGATGCTCTGAATTCCACAGAACTGCCAACAGCATCCTCACCATTAACAATTGACCTCAATTCAACACAGCTGGCAACAGCATCGTCAACATTGACAGATGCCCTGAATTCCACAGAACTGCCAACAGCATCTTCACCAGTGACAGATGCCCTAAATTCTACAGAGCTGCCAACAGCATCCTCATCATTAACAATTGACCTAAATTCCACACAGCAGCCAAAAGCATCATCACCATCATTAACAATTGAACAAAATGTCACACAGCCAGTATCAGTATCCTCACCATTGACAGATGCCTTAAATTCCACAGAACTGCCAACAGCATCCACACCAATGATAGATCCCCTAAATGCCACACAAGTGCCACCAACATCCTCACCATTCATGAGTTCCCTAAATACCACGCAACTTCCACCAGCATCCTCCACATTGACAGATGCTCTGAATTCCACAGAGCTGCCAACAGAATCCTCACCATTAACAATTGACCTCAATTCCACACTGCTAGCAACAGCATCCACACCAATGATAGATCCCCTAAATGCCACACAAGTGCCACCAACATCCTCATCATTCATCAGTTCCCTAAATTCTACACAGCTGCCACCACCATCCTCACCAATGACTGGTGCCCTCAATGCCACACAACTGCCACCACCATCCTCACAAATGACTGGTGCCCTCAATGCCACACAACTGCCACCACCATCCTCACCAATGACTGGTGACCTAAATTCCACGCAGCTGCCACCAGCATCCTCACCAATGACTGGTGCCCTCAATGCCACACAGCTGCCACCAGCATCCTCACCAATGACTGGTGCCCTCAATGCCACACAGCTGCCACCACCATCCTCACCAATGACTGGTGCCCTCAATGCCACACAGCCACCACCAGCATCCTCACCAATGACTGGTGCCCTCAATGCCACACAGCCGCCACCAGCATCCTCACCAATGACTGGTGCCCTCAATGCCACACAGCTACCACCACCATCCTCACCAATGACTGGTGCCCTCAATGCCACACAGCCGCCACCAGCATCCTCACCAATGACTGGTGCCCTCAATGCCACACAGCCGCCACCAGCATCCTCACCAATGACTGGTGCCCTCAATGCCACACAGCCGCCACCAGCATCCTCACAAATGACTGGTGCCCTCAATGCCACACAGCTACCACCACCATCCTCACCAATGACTGGTGCCCTCAATGCCACGCAGCTGCCATCAGCGTCCTCACCAATGACTGGTGCCCTCAATGCCACACAACTGCCACCACCATCCTCACCAATGACTGGTGCCCTCAATGCCACGCAGCCGCCACCAGCATCATCACCATTGACAACACTTTTCACAATGACACCTTCCACAACAGTGACATCGGCGACAACAACAGTGACATCGGTGACAACAACAGTTGTAACTTCAGCTACGCCATCTCCCAATAAAACTTCTCCAACATCCACATCGTCAACTTCAGTGTATTATCTAGTCTCAGGAAACACAACGGGTAAGTTGATTTCCTCCCTCCATCACCAGATCAAAAGTAACTTTTTTAAAAATTAATTATAATTACTGCATTGCATCATCCCAACATAATATATGTTGATACTTAAATACAGCACTCGGCGCACTATTTGTTTATTTAGCTGTTCACATAATTACCGTTGTACTTTAATATGCTGAGCCACATACATTTTTCAAAAGTTGAAATTACTTTCTTTTAAAATATCAACTTTTTTCAGGAAGGCGTAATAATAACACTTTCATCCATGATGTAGTCTAGGCACCTGTATCTGAAAAGTGTTTTTATTATGATAAAATAATGGTGATGGCAATGCAATTAAACAAAATCACTGTTTTGCATATTCTACCCCCTGTTACAGCTTCAACATCCCCACAGCATCAAACGAACACCACAATATTACCGTCGGCCACTAATCTTTCATTGTCCACAATGAGTACATTATCCGGTGTATGGTTTACAACGCTGTCGTCTACGGCCGTAATTTTTGTCCACGGCTCGGTAAGAAACCTAACTTTCACGAATCGAGGAGTGACGAACACATCCCTGGAGGTCACCTGGTTGAGTGCGTTGGGAGCTGTGGAGAAATACACGGCGCTCATCGCTCCCATAGATTCTCCCTCCATTTCCATCAACTATAATGGTTCACTCACCGCCAAGTTTGCTGGGTTGAGGCCCAGAGTCCAGTACATCGTCACGGTGAAAACCATCGGAAAAGGAAATGTCTCCGATGAAGGAGTGTCCGTGACGCAGAGTACAGGTGGGTACCCGCATGATTGAGTGATTGTAAATTATGAAACGTTTAATTCTGATGTACCTATGCCAACGAATGGCGAGTCAACATGAAACCTGATAGTGAAAAGCCCTTTTTTTTTAAGCCATAACATATGTCATACTGTACAATTGTGACATACAGTACTATATCACATGTGTAGTACTTGAGATACGCGTCACGCGCTGGGTCGGTATGCGCGCACGCGGCGGACAGTGAGGGCGAATGAGGACACAGGGCGCTGATTGGCTGGCCGTGGCGTCGCGAGGGATGACCTAATTAGGGGTAATTGGTTCAGGGATAAAGTGTGACATGGTGGAATGAAACGGGAGTTGGTGCCTGGGACGAGAGACGGACAGATGGAGAGACAGAGCAGTGGATAGAGTGAGTACAGCGTAGGGTAGCAGTGGATAGAGTGGGTACAGCGTAGGGTAGCAGTGGAGAATAGTGAGGATAGTGTAGGGTAGCAGCGGAGTAGCGGAAGCATCAGAGGAGAGAGACGGCAGAGAGTTACGACGGAGTTGACAAAGAGCAGCCGAGCTGGAGAGAGCGGAGAGGAGAGTCGACGGAGGAGCAGAGGGGAGCGAGCGAGGCCAGCGTTGCGCAGTGAGCGAGCAGAGAAACATTGCGCGGTGTTAACGGAGAGTTGTGGGTTGGAGTTTACGGAAGAACATTGAGCGGTGTTGAAGGGAGAAATGTGGAACTATGTAATTGAATAAAGAAACGAGGAAAGACAAGAAGTTGTCGCGTCGGTCCGAGCACTACACATGCAATAATCAATCCACTTGTCTTGGACATTGCAATTCAATGACATTTGAGTAATTAAACTATTTGCTTCAGTGTGTGGTTTAGCACATGTATTATCATCATTAATGTTAAACTATTCATGGAATGTTAACATATTCATGGTTAACTGAAATAATTCTGGTACGCAGTGTTTTAATGACATACCTATAAATACGAGTATACACTGGTAATCCAGAGGTTGCCTTTTAGAAAAATATTCCTGCGTGACAACTAAAACAATGGGCACCTTTCTTAAAATCGACCCAGCCAGATAGGTACTACAACCACAGCCAATCGGCAGATCGCGTGTGGCGGGGCAACGTGAGAGTACGAACCACCTCTCTCAACACGTCTGGGTCAGCGTGAAGCAAAGAATGTCATAGCTGCTGCACAATCATTTGTTGATATTGTCCATCACATCCGTCCGTGTGTCTGTCCATCCGACCAACTTTAGCCAACAATTCCACCATCTGATTCTGCTTCGGCAGTTTTTCCTGCTGTGGTTGTCCCACCTGATGACGATTGCTTGTGTTGCGATCGAAACGTCGTGATCTATTATTTTTCTACCTGCGTAACTTTACCGAAAGAACCAAAGAGTATGGATTCCTGCAGTCACGAAAGCTTCGAATCAAAATGAGAATATAGTTAGCAATACGTACTCTTGATTATGCACAGGTAGCTCCAATTGTGATCAGTTGACGTTTATTTCTTGTAGCTATTGTCCATTCATTTTATTCTTGCCCTTAATGTTCGAAACTTTTCAATGGCATCTGTTGTTTTGCACTACTATAAAGTCTGTTATTAACTTTGAAAAAAATATCTCGCGTTTACACTGGGTCATACACGATGCAGAGCTAATGTTCAGCGATTGCCGTTAAGCCTGACGACATTGTTTCCCCTATAGACTCTGACGAGTGCAGCGACGGGACCAGCAAATGCGCTCAGGTGTGCAATGAGCTGAACCTCTTTGAGAACAGCCAGGGCTACAACAGCTTTCCTCAGAGCCTAGTCTCACATGGTGTTGGACCAGATGACGCCTTTTGGCGTCATCTGTCTCGGGTGTGGACCAATCAACTTCAAGGACAGTGCATACATTATCAGAGTTATGTTTTTTGTTTGCATTATGACTGCAGGTATTGTGGTCTATGCAAACATGACTCCTCGTAAAAAAGGTGTCAGTTTTGTTGCCAGATAAAAGGGTAAAAAAACAATTACCAACATGCGGATTATTTACCCCCAAATCTGTTGCTGATACTCTCAGTAGCTCCATGCTTTGGCTTTGTTCTCCTTGCCTATAACATAATCACACGGGTCCCCATTAGGCTACAGCTGAGTGAGCGAGTTGATTAGTCCTTATGAAAGGAAAACATATCCATGTCTCCAATTCTTTGCACTGCTTAAGAATGCCTTTCTTGGAGGCTGGTCAGTCAAGTCGTTGAGCAGACTGTGTGAGCATGTAAATGTAGCGGTTATGTTTTAGTTTTTTTTATAATATATCTCTATGTATATGTATTATCATACAAATGTACGGTCCTATATTTGAAACTGTGCATTCCTCTGCATACACCATACGTCATGCCTCAAGTGGAAGAGAAACTGAAGTCTTCTCTACCTCTCCCCTATCCTCTCTTCCAGAGATTATTCATCGACCTTTTACAGGGCCAAAATACCATCAGAAAACGTTGTGGATCGCTATCGTCCCGACGTGTTTGCTGGAGAAAACACAGGTAAACGACGTTCATTTTCTTGTTGAACCATACTGATTGAAGTGTTTTTTTATGACATTGTGGGAAATATTTTTAAATGCACTTTAATGTGTTTAAGTTTAACCGTTAAGCATTAGCTTGTATAGTTTTTTTTCTATATAGAATAGAAAAGGTAGATATGAAGGCCTAAAGGACAAATATATATAAATTATACATTATATTTAAGTTTTAAGTGTATGATGATTATTTTTTTTAAAAATACAGTAAAACATAGCTGTATTTTATAGTAGATTTGTGAAAAGGTCATATTTGTGAACGTCTATAAAAATTACAGTTATATGTGATGGTCTCATTATGCAATGTCGTAATGTGTTTAATTACTTTCAGGTTTAAAGGGAAGGTTGGCGTACAGACTGGATTCAAACTCAGCGGCGACCAAGAACCCAAAGCGCCAGTGCCTGACCTGGTATCAAAGCGAGCAAATGATGAACTTCAGTCCATTCACTACCTGTCCCTGCTCTCTCTGGCAAGGGCTATTTGACAGCAGATACACATACGGATACAACATAGCTAATTATGGATATCAGATTTCGTATGTCCCAGGTGAGTCGGACTTATCGCGTTCATTTTTGCACAAGCTACAATGCTGATTTGCGATGCAATAAATATTGACAATAATCTATGGAACACGAATGCTTTCACACGTGATAAATGGATCAAGTTTGTGCAGTGTAAGAATTGATCGCAATTCGTATGTGTTGTGTGTGATCACTTCGTGGAAACACTGCTGCCACTATTTAATTTTCCAAGCATCACAACAGCAACAACATAACATCAATGTACAAATGCAACTCTGACCCCCCCCCCCAAAAAAAACTAAAACAAATATTCGTGGAGGGGGTTGATTTGTTACATCGGTAGTTGGAATGTTTTATGCTTATCAAAGGTATTTGTAATTTACAGGCACATCCTGGAGTCTACAAAGCGTGCAGATGGATATTTACGGGGCAGGGGTCAGGTGCTATTACAGCTGGTGGGGAGCGTTGCTGTATGGAAGGTACGAGAAATATCTGCCCACTCCGTGGTTTCAGTACCAATGGTGGTGGTGGTCATACTACTCTGCGTTTTCGGCCGAACGTAACACCTATACCGGTAAGTTATTGCACGCGAATACGCATATTGTTTATTGGTAAGGAGGTGAGCGTCCAAGAAGAGTTTGACAAACCTCATATGAGGATACACCTTGTTTGATAACACTCGCCCGACTAATGACCATCGGCTTGGACCTGTGGCTTGGACAGAGCAGTAGCCATAGAGCAGGCCCACAGTAAAAGGTAAAGGTGCAGCCCTAAAATTACTTTTGGCTAGAGAGAGGAAGACCTGGCAGAGAATGGCCTGACGACATAAGAGATTGACATCAGAGATTGGTGCAAGACAAGATGTGGTCACTACTTGAGCACATTGGCACAAGACAAAGGAAAGTGGAAACAAATGACGAAATGTGCAGTGGACACCTACGGGGCTATCTGCACATAGATCGTGATGATGATGATTATTTTAATTTACATGTTCTGCTTTTTTATTTGTCTGACCTGTTGTCATTAACAATGGACAATCCAAACAGAAATCAGCGACACGCATATGATTACCTGTTAATAGTTCCCAAATTTTGCACACAATTTGAAGCAAAAACATTACATGCAGCTGCCCAAATTTTTGGGACAACCTTAGTTACTACTAGCCTTTTGCCCGTCCAAGGACGGGTGTATTGCAAAATGCGTGTGCAATTTGTAAGGGCGCGGTGACACAGACTTATTTCATTTTTAAGGTTATTCCTTTTTCATCATGACGTCCTTTTTACTTTGATGTCTCAACAACAGCGTTACGGAGATCGCGTGATGTGAGGGTTCTGCCTTTATAGTGAGGGTTAGAAGTTGACGCCGAAGAGGGGGGAGGAGGCGCCTCGGCCCCCCATCTGGAGTGACGTCAGCCGCAAATTATTATGAATGGGGGGGGGGTCCATTTGGAGGACGTCACCTGTTAATGATTATTAATGAGGGGGCTGTTCGATGTGGAGTGACGTCACCTGCTCATGATTATTAATGAGGGGGGGGGGGTGCTCCATGTGGCTTGACGTCACCTGCTCATGGATATTAATGAGGGGGGCTGGTCGATGTGGAGTGACGTCACGAGCTTTAAGGACAGACATTCCTAGGTGATTATAGTAGGTATGTCTCTTGGCATCCCCATTTTGCCATCTCTGTCTTCATTTAAAACTGACTTAATTAAAATCACTAACGTTTAAGTGTGAATGTAATTTTACAGAAATAATTGTGATTATTACGTTTTTTTCGTGTCATTCTGTAATTGTGGAATGCTTTGATGTTGTCTACCAGCTGAGTCGCCCTTGAAAAAAAGAGAGCTTATTAGTTAAATGGCCTTCATTACTTATTGGGAAGTAAACATATGATTCTGACTTTCTCATGCCACGGTTTGGCTAATCTACACCAAGTGCCTTATTGCTGATCTACACACGTGCCTGTCTAATAATTCTAGTTAATCAAGAGTAAAAAAAAAAAAAGGCCGGCAAAATCCCATCACCACCTCCACGCGGTGCCGGCTGGATTCCAACCAACGGTGAGGGTCTTTGGCGTCAGATGGAGCGACCCACCGGCCAAAGTATTTCTGTGTCGCATCTATGGCAACGTCAAAACAACTTGGAACAAGCTAGGGCACCCCTCGGGGGAAACGCGCGCCGTCCTCGCCCAAACGACGCGAGAAGTGGACGAGGGCTACCTGCTCATGGATGGGGCAGGCTAAAGAAGTTAGTTCGACTACGGCTGGGAACACTCAACATCGGAACATTGACAGGGAGAAGTCGAGAATTGTCAGCTGCCCTAAAGGCCCGTCGTATCGACATCGTATGCATCCAAGAAACGAAGTGGAGTGGAGCAAAGGCCAGGGAGATTGGAGAAGGATACAAACTGTTCTACAACGGTGAAAGAAACACCAAGAACGGCGTTGGAATCGCAGTCAGCCAAAATCTACGAGACAACGTCGTGGCCGTCCACCGCGTTTCCGACCGCCTCATGTCCATCGAAATCGACTCAAACGACCTACGCCTCCGGGTGGTATCTTGTTATGCGCCGCAGCCCGGCTGCCCAGCAGATACCAAGGAGGAATTTTGGGAACAATTTGATGGACACATGCAATCGATAAATGGAGAAGAGCAGTTAGTAATTGGTGGAGACCTAAATGGACACGTTGGAAGCGCCCTGGATGGATACCCTCGAAACCATGGTGGCCAAGGATATGGTACCCGGAACGATGAGGGAAACCGAGCCCTGGACTTTGCGGAAGCCCATGATCTTGTCCTCGCCAACACCTTCTTCAAGAAGAGACCGTCCCATCTCATTACGTACGCCAGTGGTGGGAGATCAACTCAAATTGATTACTGGCTTGTCAAGCGGGATAAGCTGAAAACGGTGACAAACACTAAAGTCATACCATCGGACAACATCGCCCCACAACATCGCATCCTGGTCATGGACATAAAAATGGACATTGGCCAGCGACATCGCCCACCAACAACTGGACAGCAGCGAATTAAGTGGTGGCGGATGAAGGAATGCAAGGATCAGCTGAGAGTTGCCTTTAATCAGATTGACGTGAACACCAACCGACCGGCGAATGCGATTTGGGAAGATCTCGCCGGCCAACTGTGCACAGCAGCAACGGAAGCACTGGGGCTAACTAAGCCGGGAAAACACTTCATTGACAAGCAAATATGGTGGTGGAACGAAGAAGTTCAGCTAGCAGTGAAAGAGAAGAAGCTAGCTTTCAAGAAGTGGCGCCAAACGCTCACAGATCTGGATTACCAACATTACAGAAACTGCAAATCGGCAGCGAAGCGAGTAGTTGCAGCGGTGAAATTAGCTCAATACGACCAACTGTATGTCGAACTGGACACCCCAGAAGGTGCCAATAAGATCTATCGACTGGCAGAGGCGCGCCATCGTTCGACTCAGGATATTGGTCAGGTCAAATGCATAAAGGATGAGAATCACAGCGCTCTCAGAGACCCGCCCGCCATCCTTCAACGCTGGAGCGACTACTTCTCTGGAATCTGCAACCAGGAATTTCCCCACCCACCTATTATTAGCGCTGAACACGTCCTCGGTCCGGTTTCACCTATCACCATCACTGAAGTGGAACAAGCTATCAAGAGAATGAAGAATGGGAAAGCGACTGGCCCAGACGATATCCCTGCTGAGGCCTGGAAGATCATTGGCAGGCAGGGTGCTGCCCTCCTTACCCAGCTCTTCAGCACCATCACGAGCACCAGTGAGGTCCCAGAAGCCTGTTCGACCAGCACGACGGTTCCAATTTGGAAGGGTAAAGGGGACGTGGCAGAATGCTCGAATTACAGGCCAATCAGGCTCCTGTGTCATGCGATGAAGATCTTTGAGCGAGTTTTGGACACGAGGATTAGAAACATCATCACCCTATCACCCAACCAATGCGGCTTCGTCAAAGGATGTGGCACTACGGACGCCATATTCGCGGCGAGGCTCCTGCTGGAGAGGCACAGAGAGAAGAACAAAGCTGTGCACGTGTCGTTCCTCGACCTTGAAAAGGCATTTGACAGGGTCCCCCACGACCTCATCTGGCACTCGCTTCGATCCCATGGAGTCCCTGAAACCTACTTGCATTGGGTGCAACTCCTATACAAGAACGTCACCAGTGCAGTCAGGTGTGCAGTGGGCATATCACCGCCATTTGCCATCAGCGTTGGAGTGCACCAAGGATCGGCCCTGTCACCACTCCTGTTTATCCTGTGCATGGACACGATCACTGCCGACCTGCACACGCCCCTTCCATGGTCAATTCTCTACGCGGATGACGTCCTCCTCTCAGATGAAGAGAGAGGAGAAGTGGAAAGACAAACGCGCCTGTGGAAGGAACGTTTGGACGAAAACGGGATGAGGTTCAACATCAAAAAGACGGAGTATATGGAGTGTGGCCCCCAAACCGACGGCACCATCAGTATTGACGGAGAAGATCTGAAGAAAGTGACGGACTTTAAGTACCTGGGCTCCACCATCAGCTCAGATGGTAGCATCACGACTGATGTGAGGTCACGAGTCAATGCGGCGTGGATGAAATGGAGGCAAGTCACCGGAGTCCTCTGTGATCGGAAAATGCCGGATAGGCTGAAGGGAAAAATATACAAGACCATCGTCCGACCGGTGGCACTCTATGGATCCGAGTGCTGGCCAGCCACAACTGTACACGAACAAGCTCTCCACACCATGGAGATGAGGATGCTCAGATGGAGCCTCGGGCTCACTCGATGGGATCGTGTCAGGAACGAAGACGTTCGGAAGCGACTTGGTGTGGCCCCCATTGCGGACAAGATGCTTGAGGCAAGGCTTCGGTGGTACGGCCATGTGATGCGAAGTGAAGAGTCATCAGTGGCCAAGACTGCCGTGCGTATTGAGCCAGAGGGCCGCCGTCCACGCGGACGTCCGAAGAAGCGATGGATGGACCGAATAAAGGAAGACATGAAGACGGTCAACGCATCCCCTGAAGATGCCCTGGACCGAGCCAAATGGAGAAGACAATGCCGAAAAGCGGACCCTGCGCCACAGCGGGAACAACGCTAGGAAGAAGAAGAAGAATCAAGAGTAAAAAAAAAGTTAGATACTTATATTGTAGATCTGCATATTTTTATGGCTCTCTTTATGGTTCAGCCTGTAATTGTTGTATACTAATATACTGTATATCAATTATACGTTTTTACTATAATACTCCTATAAAACAAAGCTATGTAGTCATTATGTTTACGAGCTTTGGTAGTCTTAAACTACCTCGTTTTAATTTTAGCTCCATCACAAACTGGAGTGCACTTCCTGAAGGATGAACCGTGTATTCTTTTAATCAACAATAATAATTAAAAGTCAAGTAGGTAAAACATTTAAATTAATTAAAGTAAAATAAAAATAAAAATCACGACGTTTCAGAGGAAACACAAGCTTCCGTCTTCAGGTGGAACCGTCACAGCCCGACAGCTGTATCAAGTAAATGAGAGATTACAAGAGATACCACTCCGTATATATAATGGTTGAGGGGGAGGGCAAGGGCCAGGAACGGCTCACTTTTCATTATTATGGTAAGGTGCGGCTGTCGGGCTGTGACGGTTCCACCTGAAGACGGAAGCTTGTGCTGCCTCAGAAACGTCGTGATTTTTCTTTTTCTTTTACTTTTATTAATTTAATTTTTTTACCTACGTGACTTTACCGAAAAAACCTAAGAATATGAATCCTTGCAGTCACGAAAGCTTCAAATCTCTAGAAATAATTAAAATGTTACTTGTGAATGTCTTCTTGTATCAGAATAAGACGTGGATCCCTTCAGATACTGCTGCCAGTCCGGGGACAATCGGCTGTGCAGCTTGTACCACCAGAGGCGTCCTATTAACCGATGCACTTACTATAGACCTCCTTTCTTCGGTGAGCCTATTTTATGACTTCACAATAAAGTTTTATGATAAATTATCCAGCGCGCGATTATCCGGCTGCCAACATTTTCTGGCGGTCCCAGGCCGATCTGCCGAAACCGGCAACACCGCTCCAAATGCTGTAACTGTACCAGTACGGCAATCGGCACCACGTGCGTGATAAAAAAGTACCTATGCTTGATTTAAGTGTTATATATTATGTACGGTACATTATTCACTACATGCAACTTAAACGTTGAAAATACTGCACTCTATACATCACCCCATGCAGAGTCTCAACTTTTTAAAGTAGGATATTTTTTTGCCTCTTTGTTTATTTATTCCAATTTCATATCCTAAACAAATTTCAAACACTCAAAGCATACACAACATCTCCGAAGCCGCCGGATAATGCATGATCTCCTGTGTTTCAAAATGGTACAGCACCGCCATTGAATGGTTGAATCAATTGTTGTCAGATGTGACAGATTCTCAGTTGTATTTTTTACATCTCATGTAGATGATAAATTGAGTTTGTTTGGAATTGCATCTGAATCAAACGTTAAATTACTCGCAGATTATTCCACTGGATATAACTGCAGGACATAGCAGCATCTCCCCACTACTTGTGAAACTACTGGAGACATTACGCACCTGTGAAACACATTGCCTTATGGATAGCCTCGTGCTATAAGAAATGGGTGAAGATAAAAGGAGTTGTGACTTGGTTGACTGAACGTTGTGCTTTTTCTTGTTGCTATTTTAGCATTAATCTTCGGCGAACCTCACATCACGAACCTTGACGGTTACTCACAAAAATAATAATTTGGGATGGTGAAATGTTTGGCGCACTGGGACTATGAACTTCACCATTTAACATTGTCAACTTGGTTACCTTTTTCATTGCAGCGTTTCTCATTGGCGACCCTCATGTCACGACCCTGGACAATGCCGCATACACCTTCAATGGCCTGGGAGAGTACACGGTCTTAGAAGCATTTGGAGAGAACATCACTTTCACCATGCAGGCCCGGACAGCAATTGCAGGTGTCATTGGAGTCTCCAAAGCCACTTCTTTTGTTGCCATTGTAGCCCAAGAAAATGGATCCGCAAAGGTATGTGGCAGTGACGCGATATAGTATGTTATGTATATTTAACTTTACATGTACATAGGTTTTTACTCATTCATTGTATAAATAATAGCCACACAAACATTCCGAATCACCTGCCTAACAAAAGACTAAACCTGAATTAATATACATGTGTTTTAGGGATGACATTCAGATAAAAAAAAAATTTAGGGACTATTTTTTTAACTTCTTTAAGATGCATAGATCATTTCCATTTTGTACAAATGTAAAATGTGTCTGTGCTAACAATAGTAAAGTGCTCCGATTATCAGGGGTGGCTTTGTGCGGTGCCAAAGAAGTTCAACATACATGCAATAGTATATGTCACCTGACACCATGTAAAACCACTTTTGTCTGGGAAAAAGCGTGAAAGTGACGTCACTTCTAGTGTTCGGATGATGATTGCTTGTGTTGCAATCGAAACGTCGTGATTTAATCTATTTTATTTTATACCTACGTGACTTTACCGAAAGAACCAAAGAGTATGGATCCCTGCAGTCACGAAAACTTCAAATCTAGACTCAATTAAAACTCAATAATCAATATAATGAAATGCCGTACCTAGGCCTGATTTTCACAATCCGAACTTGGGAACATCCCTTATGTGTGTTTTACACCCCCTGCCAGGATGGAGTGAGCTCTTTGGGTTAGGCTGGCTGTAAGCCTGTACTTAAAAAAAAATAAGGCAGAGGTGAAGCACTGCAATTGCTTGTTCACTCCATTGTTGGCAGAAGGTTGTCAATTACAGAAGGCTCTACAGAGCTCCTCTAGACGGCATTTTCTGGCCTACTCTTCCACGCTGGCCAGACCTTGGTGGGGGATACTCACATTTTTCCCCACCACACATGAATATTGACAATATGGGACCACCGTTTTAACCAGTATAACTCAGTGATGTGCCAGTGTGTTGCAAATCTTAATTAGTGTAAAGGTATCATACATAAAAAAATATATGTTAATGGATAACTTAAGCTTTGTATATATATATTTTTATTCAGTCATTATTGAAGACTGTGATAGAGTATTTTCAGATAGTGTAATGTATTGTTTTCTTAAACTTGTTTTGTGTGTAATTTAAAGGTTGAATGGATTCTCAAAAACAATATCACAATAATCCTAGTAGATGGTGACGTTGCAAATATCACAGGTAAATCTCCCTTTTATCTTTGCACACGTTACACATATTGCAATGGGAACCTAAATAAATATCAACCTGTTTATTAAGCTTACCGTGAATACTATCTTATGCTATTTTCTGCATAAGTGCACAACCACCTTTCCCAAATTTTAATGACAGATGTCTGCCCAAAAGTCATTGCCCGTGCATTCTCTTCTGGACGATTTTTTGCAGATTCACGCGTTTACTTCAATAAAACCTCCGTTTGGCGATCAGAAAATTCCTCCATCACTGCCTCCTTCCCGTCGGGCATCTCTGTGAACGTAACGGCTTCTTACGGGGCCCTCAACTTCATCACGATGCTGCCCGAGAGCTTCATCAACATGACGCAGGGTTTGCTGGGTAAGGGACTCAACTGATACCGTGGCTAACAGCGATTCTACCAGCGGTGTGTTGCCAAATTTAATATTCATCTGAAATTTCGGAAAACGTGGCGTCAGAGAAAGTTACGTCGCTAACATGGCATCGTATCCTTTATTTCTTCCGATCAATTTTTTTATTTGCAGGCGTTTTCAACAAAGATCCAACAGATGATTTCCGAGCTGCAAATGGCACTGTGCTACCTTTTAACGGGACAGATGTACCTTCAGAGTCCAGGATTTACTATGAATTTGGGGTTACATGTAAGTATTCATAACTAGTGTGCGTGACACTTGTGTACGTAAGACTTTTATTGTAAAAATTATAACAAATTGTTCATTCCTTTTTTTTACTGTTAATATACCAGCACATGTGAGATTTTGGTGACGAGCCTTCAATATTACTTGAGTATTGGACATTTGAATAATATATAATGGTGTTTCAATAAGTAATGGTAATTTTAATGTGAGATTAATTCAATGACTAAAACGTACATTTTCAGAAAGCATCCGTTATCATTAACTTGGCAGACTATTTTTCTACGGTCATCTTCAACTCCTAAAATATGCGTTTCCCAGTGTCTCATAATCTTCATAATTCCAACAGTGTAAATGTATTTTGGTTGGCCCTTAAGCCGTGATAGTTACCACCGCACCATTTTACAAGTAATAATAAAAAAATTACTGTTTTGTCGCATCCATACTGTGCTCAACCACGACCACACTGAAGGTTAAAACATTAATTTTCCTGCTTGTTCCCATGAACTGCTGAACTTTGGAATTCTCTCCCATCGTCTATTTTGCTTACTCAATTCAAGAAACGTATCCCCAAAACATAGTGCTGTTTGTTGGTGAGCAATTGACGTTTTGGTGTCTGTGCTCAGCAACTGTGTTGAATAAAAATAAAAAGAACAAGAATATCTAGGTGCTGAAATCACTCAGCAACTAGATATATATATTTTTTTAAACAGTTGGAAGTCTGAAGAGTCGAGCGCCCGGCTGTGTGCCAGATGCTCTAGATTAGTGGTTCTTAAACTGGGGTGCATGCACCCCCTGGAGGAGCAAGATGCCCTCTCTGGGGGTGCCAGATATGGACAGATTTTTTTAGAGTGTAAATCATCGTAACACAAATTAAGCATGGGCATGTAAGTACAACTACTTTGTTTCATCAAACCTATGTATTTATTAACATCACATTATAACGACTGAGAACTAAAAGGGTGCTAGGCTGCAGTAAAGGTTAATAACCACTGCTCTAGATGACTATTCCATCACAGCTTCTAGCAGCTACACTATTGCCTGTGCAGTATAAAACATTATTGTGCGAACTCTATCAACACACCGTGATATTGTGTTTACATGTCAATATTGATCCAAAATCAACCTATGAACATGATCAATGTTGGCTATAATTTGAATAAAAACTGGCCTCCCACTTCTATTGGCAAAATGAACATGTTCGCATCCTCATTGTAGCCATTCCACCAATTAAAACAGTTGTCGCCATTGTTTTTCTTAATGTGTGGAAGGGTGTCACCATTTTTGATCACGTGCTGCATCTCATGGAGATGATAAAATTGCACATAAGTACCAGGGGTTATACCCAATTCACTCTGCAATTCTGAAACTTAAATCTCACTGGCATAGGTTCGAGATTTACCGAAAGATTTGTTTACTTAATGAAATACTCTTGTGTTCCAGCTTGATGCCTAACTATACGACGCGATCAACATATCGTGCAACGTAGCCCAAATGGTTTAATAACAAAATAAGAACATGTCACATGGATATTAAACCTGCATATTACTGTGCTTCGATTTAGTTCCTAAACGGTGTATTGTAAGCCATCTAAATGCACCCACATTTGTGAAAATAAAGTATTACCTTATTCTTTTCACAGGGCAAATAACTGCAAACACGAGCTTGTTTTCCTACAACACCAGTGATGGGGAGAGCTGGCACACCTACAACAACAACACTTTCGTGCCGTTATTTTACGAAGACCTCATAAACCAGACATCTCCAGAACGACTGGCCTTCGTCAACGCTTCCTGCGGAGGGCAAAAGGACTGCATTTTTGATGTGCTCAGCACTAACGACACCAACTTTGGAATGGCCACAAAGAACAGCGCTGGAGATTTTGGATCTCAGGGCCAAGCACTGCGTGAGATATACCTACAGTCTAGATTTTACTGGTAGGAACCCACTGGTTCCACCAGCCCACAGGGGATTATTGTGTCCGTCCGTCCGTCGTGCAGGGAGGGGAGGGTGGGGATGGGCTGGGTGGGGAGGGTGGGGTTGGGTGGGGTGTGGGAGGGGTGGGGTTGGGTGGGGGTGGGAGGGGTGGGACTGGGTGGCGTGTGGGAGGGGTGGGGCTGGGTGGGGAGGGGCTGGTCACCCCGTGGTGCCCTTATAAAACTCAACGTTTAACCTACTCACGCCGGCTTGTGCCCGCCCTCACAGTCGGGCATATTTGCGGTAATACACCACGCCGCCGTTGACCCTGGCCATTGACCGAGCAACCAAACGTTCCTACCAGCTCCCTCCACAGGAATGTGTTTTTGCAGATTGTACTATGCAGGTTTTAGTGGCTCTGCTGGAAAGCTTCCTGATATGTTTATGGGTTGTACCATCAATGTCTGATGTCACGCTCCGCGTGTTGGAATCTCCTTCAGGAACCGAATGTTTCGGAGCTCCCGCCACGGAACACTTCAGATATCCTGCTAAACGGCAGGGAACTGAATGAACCGAAATTAACTCGTAATTAGAGGCTCAGTAATACAGGGTGATCCATTTATAGAGACCCCACTGATTTCCAATGACTCTCTTATGGTACTTTATTTCCAACAGGTGGTTGGGTATTGAGAAAGCGAAGGCTCCGTATCTCACAGAGTAACGGAGAAAATATTTAATAAGGGTATTCACCAAGTATGTTAAGGGTATTCACCAGGTATGTTAATTATTTTCTCCCCTTCTACCCTTTTCCCCTCCCCGGTATAAACGTTCATGTCCCCACTCATGGTCACCACCTGGATGTGGCGGTGAACCCAGGTCTCCCACCCCGCCTTTAAGTGGGCACCTGGCGCGCCGAATACGGGGCTGCTGTTCGGGGAATTTATGTCCCCCCCCGTCTCCGTTCGGAAGGGGACATTCTAGAGGCTTTCAATGCGATCGTTGTGTTTTTACATCACGCGATCCCGTTATTGTAACAATATCTATACATGGTTCGACAATAAAAAATAACTGGAAGACGTCATAGAGCGAACTCTTATTTATAGATAAGTGGTTCGTGTTATATGAGAAGAGGATGACTACACACTTCGGCATAGTTCTTAGATGACCCTTGTTCAATTTCTGTTGCAGAAAACTTCCCTCCCAACATCACAACGGGCGGTCGACTCTTCACCAGCCTCAATCAAACGGTCTCGGTGCAGATCAATGCAAAGGACCCCAACAACGACACCATCGTATTTTCCATGGCAACCAACTCGTCAGGCCTTACAGTCACACGTGAGTAGTTTGTGCATGTCTAGAATTCTAATTTGCGACGTACGTTTTGTAACTTACGATTGTGTACAATGATGACCATTTTATTTGGATTTTAAACATACTCTGTTTCCTGCACAGTGTAAGAAAATTGTAATTGTATATGATCTGGGATTACTTGGACTTTCCCGTTACTAAAATGAATGTTCAGGTGTATACTTAATATCGATTCTTACGTTAATGATATGCGTTGTTTGTGTGTGTGTAAGAATTGATGTTTCAATCCGTGCACATTGTATATAATGGGTTCACATATCTCCAGACCACGAGAGGCCACTACGTCCCTCAGTGTACCAAAATGACCGTGGTTTTTGGGTGCTGCTTGTTGCAGCTGATGGCAATTTGACGTGGAGCCCCAGAAGCTCGAAGCCAGCGTTTGACGTGGTGAGCGCCAGCGACGGCAAGGCCTCCTCTGCGCTGCTGCTCAACCTCACTCTGTGCAACTGCAGCGCCCACTCCACGTGCCTCTACAACCAGACCACCCTGAGCATGAATTCCAGCGATGGATCCTCTTTCCAGGTCAGCTGGGAAGTCCCTCACTTCACGACTTCAATCGCAGCCACTACGTGATAGTTGTTTTCAGAAATGACGTTCATGGAAAGTTGACCAAATACATTGTTTTTAATGGCTTATTCTAGTTCAATTTCTTAATTTAACGATGGCAGTGGGGCAGAATAACAAAAACTTTACACATTCGTCAATAACAACCGTCTTCAGGTGAAAGATTTCCCCCTCTTTTAACCTGAAGACGGTTGCTTGTGTTGCGATCAAAACGTCGTGATATATTATTTTTCTACCTTCGTGACTTTACCGAAAGAACCAAATAGTCTAAGAGTAGACAAAGCAGAGACAACTGATGATGTTGGGTGTAATCTCCAGCGAAACGTCAGACAAATCTGGAACATTTTACTGGTAGGACCTCCTGGTTACACCAGCCCACAGGGGATCATTGTGTTATCGTGCAGGGAGGGGCTGGATGGGGAGGGGCTGGGTGGGGAGGGTTGGGCTGGGTGGGGAGGGTGGGGCTGGGTGGGGGGTGGGAGGGGGGGCTGGGTGGGGAGGGGCTGGTCACCTCGTGGTGCCCTTATAAAACTCAACGTTTAACCTACTCACGCCGGCTTGTGCCCGCCCTCACAGTCGGGCATATTTGCGGAATACACCACACCGCCGTTGACCCTGGCCATTGACCGAGCAACCCAACGTTCCTACCAGCTCCCTCCGCAGGAATGTGTTGCTTGCTTTTCAACCTTCCTCCATTTTTGCGGATAAATCAAATAAAGTGGCACATTTGCCCACCTGGCAAAATTATTTGATTGGCTTTGTTGGGTGGTGAAGGGTTCGAGTTGAAAATTGACACTATAGCTGCAAGATCTTAACCATAATGAACTAATATGAATCATCATTTTGGTCGTCAAAGCCTGTATATAAAGTGAGGCAACTTTGCGTTGGTGGAACGTCTATATTTATAACATGATTCACGGTTCTTAAATTAGCAGAAAATGAAAGTTTAGTTTTAGTTTTCATCTGTATTTCATTGGCTGGCTATAATGATAAATTCTCATTCAAAAGGTCAAGATCTCATTTTAAATAGCCCGATATGTACAGACACTGCTGAATTCAAATGTACTCAAACATACACAAAATGTACTGTTTTTCAACTTTAATACGTTTTCATTGAGTACTAAGAGACAGATTATATGATTTTGTAAAAATCATTGTGGTATCAGAAAACAGCATCCTCTTACCACTTTTGGTGTGCTTGAATATATACCGTTTCATCATAATGCTTGATCGGCCCTTAGCGGGAAGATGGCTTTAGTTTGCGTACATAACCCGTGTCACGCCTCATTTATTTGCCGTGTTGCTGCGATCGTCTGAAGGTTGCCGGCTGTCTGTGTGATCCTGGCTACGCGGGAGCATACTGCACGGACGACTACAATGCCTGTGTAGACAGCCCTTGTCATCCTGGAGTGACCTGCACAGATCAACCTGCACCCTCCCTAGGCTTTTCGTGTGGGCCCTGTCCCGTTGGGCTCACAGGCAACAGGCAGCAAGTGTTTCGGTGTGTACATATTTCACTGTTGATTTTGTTTACTAGTCCGTCATTTGCTACAAATGAATGAGGTGCAGTACAGACACTTTTTAGGAAATCAATGAAGATTTTTTTTCTTCCTGAGTAAAACAAATACATTAAAAACCCACCATATTAAAATAACTTACTGCAGCGATAAAGGCTTAAGAAACGTACTGATTCTTTCAACTGCTGTGGCGGGAGATCGATGAATCAACGACCTTGTGATGAATTGATCAAGAGAATCCACAATGTGCTTGTATGTGCGTGTGTGTCAATTGATTCCTTGCAAAAGAAATGTTGCATCTCAATGGTCATTTTTCTCGTTGAAAATATTGCATCAAAGATTAAAATATGCTAAAAGTTTAATTTGCATTGTCACCTTTTGACAATTAAGTCCGTGTAATAGGATATATACAATAAAAGAGTACACTTACGTTGCCTTCCAGCTCAATTATTGATTTGTATTCATGCTGTCTCATGCTTTCTTTCATTCAGATGTGGACGAATGTCTCAATTCGCCCCCACCATGCGAGCAGACCTGCTTGAATACGCTCAAAAGCTTCGAATGCAACTGTACCACTGGCTTCATCATCAACACAGAAAATAGCACACAATGCGACGGTGCGTTGTGTCCTGCACATTTGTAGTTAAAAATGCCACTCGCAAAATGTAGCCTAAATCGAGGTTGTCAAGTGTAGAGCCTGCAAAACAACGTTACTTCCGAGGATGCTGTGGTTTTCGTATGACACATGGGCTTACCGAATTGCCCTGGGACGCAACAGCGTCTTTCTTAAAATCACGTGACTCAGCAATGTATTGGCCTGACAGCCTCTCATGCTGGGGAAACAAACACATTTTAATACCTGTCAACCCCTTATCAGTGCCTACCTTATTACAGACCAATTCAGACCTTATTGGTCACCCAGTGCCCTTATAAATATCAACGTTTATCCTACAAAGTCCCATCACAATGAAGAAACACAAACAGATAGACAAACATTTTATTGTTGCCCGTATTGAAAGGCTGTACGCTGTATGGACCTGAAAACTCTATTTCCCTTCACAAGAATACGGGTAAACGATATGGGTTTACACGTATGCATTGTCATAGATATATTATGCAATGAGATGTTGTAATTATTTAAGGACGTTACCCCCCAACTTATAGAGTTGGCTAAAGTGTACCCTCCGGAGCTCAACTACTTGATTCCACTCCAGCCTTTAACACAAAAAAACACGTCGATTGTTCTCTTTTTTTATTCCCATAACTTGCTTGCTGGAACTTAATGTACATTTATTTACATCTTAAAATACCGTGTTTGCAGAGATGCTGCTTATATTAGTCGAAACCCCAAACTCGGGGGATAGTTACTCATTACTCATCAACTAATGTTATTATTTTTTGTTTGGGAAGTTTATTGTTTTAACATGTAGTGTTTGACATGTATTGTTTGAAAATGTATTGTTTTAACATGTACAACTTTTCTCTGTGTTTAGACATCGATGAGTGCGCCTTGAACTCTACACTTTGTCGTGCAAATGGCCAATGTGTGAACACACCTGGGGGTTACAATTGTACATGCAAACCTGGATTCCAAGGAGATGGAAAATTATATTGCATAGGTAAGAAATCGCGTGCGATGCTCTACATCTTTGGTTGCTTGGATGATTTTTGAATAACAATGCAAATGCCCTTTTGTAGATGTACACATGCATGGCTCACTTAAAAAAACACATGTGATTGCAGGGTTTCGAACCGTTCATTTTTATTGATCTATTTGTTTACGTGGGTAAGAAACATTTGGCCTCAATCCGATTCACAAGAATGACCCCAACGGTGGACCTTGGTGAAAAAACAAAGAGAGTAACATCAGCGAAGAGATTATAACATTGCTCGACACTGAGTAACAAAGACCATTTAAGGAAAACAAACAACATTTAAGTGGTACTGGAAGGCGGCATGGAAAGATAACCGCAAATCGCGTGGGGTTCACTTACCATGTGTGCAAGAAAGGGACATCTTAAATTAAGTAAAGGGCCGAATTATAGTGCAAAGTTTGCCATGCTTTGTGAGCTTGTGACCTCATCGAAGCAATGCGGTGTGGATGTATCTGGGGCCCATGTACTACATACATGTGTCCAGCCCACGACGACAGGAAATTGTTTTTAATTATTAAGGTGCAATTGTGTAGATATTAGCCCTGCTCGATGTGCTTGCAACCCATGGGTAATGCAATATTAATGGTAGTTGATTGAAACTTGCTCGATCCACTATTGAATGTCCATTTTGTCCTCAAATGTGTTTAAAATACGTTTTTCTCAGCAGTAAATGTATCATCAGATTGCTTGCAGTGAACTGGCTCACTGCATCTCCTCTGACCCATACAGAAAGTATGCTTCATACCGCTCTTTAAATTTATGTAAGAGGTCAAAGAGAACACTTTGCTATTCATGCACTTGCCCCTTTTGAATCTCAATTCATGTTTGTTTTTCTCCTACAGATAAAGATGAGTGTGCATTGGCCACCAATCCCTCCTTTTCCATTAACAATTCGGTCTGCCTGAACAGTGAAGGGTCCTATTCTTGTAACTGCACATCTGGCTACGCTGGACCAAACTGCACAGGTAGTACAATCTTTATACAGTAAAACTATTAGCATATGTGTAAGTGCCCTTTCTGGAAATAAAGCAGGTGTTAAGATGTTCAAACATCAAATAGATACCTATTGCTAGGCATCAAATCTGCATTAACCATACATACTTGTGGTAATACATGCAAATATACATACTCTAATAATTATATATGCATTGTCTTTGAAACTGATTGGCCGACACTGGTCAGACAGGGCCATAAAGAAGACATGTATTGCATAAAGAAGCATGTGTTGCAACAAGTATGTGTGGCTAATGCAGACTTGATTCTGTGCAAACGGTATCTATTGGATGTTAGAACATCTTAACACCTATTTTATTGCCAGAAAGGGTAAAGCCTATTATTATTTTCTCATCGTCTTGATACTGGCAAAAAAGTCCTATTGATATCACTGCATGTAAAAATATATCCATGAATGCATTTAGAAAACAGCATTGAAACACTATATTAAATGACTGTGATATGTACGATCATTCTTTTTTTCAGATATAAATGAGTGTACAAGTGGCCATGATTCATGTCACTCAGATGCCACATGCTCCAACACGGACGGTTCCTACAGTTGCAGCTGCAACACCGGCTACATCGGAAATGGCATGAACTGCGCCGATGAAGACAAGTTTTCGAATGGGAAAAGCAACTGTGATAGGAATTATGCAAACTGTGTGAACACCATTGGATCCTTCACTTGCCTATGTGCCAGCGCATACACTGGCAATGGGACCTACTGCACAGGTATATTTTTTTAAAAACTGTCTTAATGTGGATGAGATTTCTGAAAATGCGACAGGTGGATTGAACACTGGGTGTTTTGTGGTGGAATATTTGCGAAAATATCAAAAGTTTTTTGTTTTCACAGATTTGCTACGTATCATAAAAAATATATTTTAAGTCCATTTGACGTAACATATATGAAGCCCATCACAAATTGATCAAAATGTAGCCTTTGACAAGTATTTGTAACAATATTAGTCATGCACACAAGCTCCATATTTAATGATTTGATTGGCCTCTTGGGCTTCATTTATCTGTTTTGTTGCCTTACTGTGCAATACAATTTGTGGACATAAAACATCTTAATACAATTGTAGTGTCTTGTAAAATCACTCAGACTAACACGTTGTAACAGGTCACCTGCTTACACTGTATTTGCCTATTCTTGCACCTGTTGTCGGCACTCCAATCACTGTCTCTATGGTAACTTCTGTTAATCAAGTCCCACCTCGCTAACCTGCACACAGCAACTCTCGCTCTCAGTAGCTCCGCACTCAGCAGCGCTCACACAGAGGCTTGCACACAGCAGCGCTCACACAGCGGCTTGCACACAGCAGCGCTCACACAGCGGCTTGCACACAGCAGCGCTCACACAGAGGCTTGCACACAGCAGCGCTCACACAGCTTCTCACCCAGCGCCGCTGCCCTCGCCTACATTCCCTCAAACCCATTCACTCGTCCGATCCGGGCGGGGGGATCAACTATCACCCGCCCGGCGACTCGTGAGGGTCGAGGTCCGTCCCCGGCTTGAACGGCAGCGGCGAGACGTCTTCTCTCCCTCTTGTCCCAGCAACACGAACACCCGCTCCGCTCTCACACGTGTCCTTATATCTCCTTCCCAATTGTCCAGCTCCTCCCTAGTGTCGACCTGGTTTGCACCGGCTTCCCCCCCTATTGAGGTGGCGGTTTGCCCGTGCAACCTTATGTTGCACACGCGCACGTGTGTGTCCTAGGTTGCCCTCGGCTAACAGTGTGCGCCACGTATTTTACCACACTACACAATAATTAACTTCACGTTTTCCTGGAAATGTACTCATATTGCCTTGGCTTGATGATTGTAATAATTAATGTTTACCAGAAGGAATATGTGTCATTTATAAATCAGATGGTTGTTAATTCATCTATTTTAATAGTCTAAAATGCGTTTTAAGGCATTTGAAGAATTACCATTTTGTATCAACTGATTTTGATATTATAAATTGAAATGCCATCAACATGTACCTCTTCATGTGCATTTATCAATGAATGCGAGAATACAACCATCTGCCGAGCCAATGAAAATTGCATGAACATACCCGGTAACTATACCTGTGAGTGCAATGCTGGATACAGACGGAATGCAACCCTTTGTACAGGTGAGGCATGGCATAAAACGAATCCCTTATTCACAATCCTTTTCAGTAACGTCCATTAACAAGTTGAATGGCTGTGAAAATTCAACAAAAGTAACTGAGAGATGGCAATATTTGGGTGGACAATACATATATATTTTTAATTTCATGGCTTGACTTACAAAAGACATCACTTAACAATATCTCTCCAGTTACACTAAACGTATCAAGCTGCCATGGTGTAATGGTTAGCGCATCGGACTTTTAAATTTAGAGTTTGCCGGTTCAATGTTATCTCCTGGTGTGACAGTTGGCATAATAAGGAAAAGCGAGCGTGGAAGAAGAGGCCAAAAAAGCCTCTAGAGGGGTTCTCCAGAGCTCACTCTGGAGGGGAGTGGTAGTGCATCGTTTCGGGCAAATCATTCTGAATTCGGTGACCCGAGTTTGATTGCCAGCCGTGGCTAACATGGGTGGCGAGCGACATCTGAATTTTTTCACCAAATCCTCATTGCCCAGCAGGGTGAAGTATGGTAAAATAACCCCCATAACTGACATAGGGGAGACCATCCCGTCAGTTGATTGACATAGGACTGCAAACAAATAATAGTGACTTGTTTTAAACCGGTCTGTTCATCGTCCATGCAGAGACAGAATATTACAAAAAATGTCAAGACTTGAATCCTAAAATAATAGTGTATGGTCGAACTAATTGGTCCATGTTGGTGTGTACAATGTTGCTTTGTTACAATGTAATTATTTGTTTTGAACAGACATCGATGAATGTGTAATGCGGGCGTAAATGGGCGGGGCGGATATGACGATCCGAGAGGGAGGAGTCAGGGTCACGTGGGGGAGAAGTTATAGCGGGGAGACAGGAAGCCATCTGGGTCAGTCGGGGGAGTGAAGGGTGGTGAACACGTTGGGTGGTCGCCGTGCCTCAGCCTGGTGGCTGAGGGGCTCATGACGGCGCCAGCCAGCGGGGTGGAAGAGAGAGTGGAGGATTGAGGTTGGAGATGGCGAGATAGCCACAGAGGCCACGAAGGGCTGAGGTAGGAAGTGGCGAGATAGCCACAGAGGCCACGAAGGGCTGAGGTAGGAGATGGCGAGATAGCCACAGAGGCCACGAAGGGCTGAGGTAGGAAATGGCGAGATAGCCACAGAGGCCACGAAGGGCTAACGTTGGGAGGTGGCGAGATCGCCACGCACGGAGGAACAGGGAGCAGCGATGGAGCTGCTGTGAGAGCAGCCAGAGGGCTGCACCAAGAGCCTGCAGCGGAGCTGCAGGAGCATGGAAGGCTACGGGAGCGAAGGCAGATGTGGGGCTGCCAGGGAGAGAGTCTCAGGAGGAGTGCCGTGTGGGAAGGAGAACGCGAACCCCAAATAAAGGACACGGAGTCAGAGAGAAGCGTCTGAGTCCTTTTATTACACTGGTGTCAGAAGTGAAACGGCATCTCAAAACAACTGAGAGAAAGAAAAAAGAATATTCCTGCGCCATCATCTGCTACATCATCCGACGACGACGACCTTCCTCAGACGGTGGACCTGCCTGCGATGGAAGAGGAGATCCGTTCTGGAACGAGTACGGGTCCGGGTGAGCAAGGTGTCGCCGCGTCGGTGAACCTGTCTGTGCCGGAGGACGCCAACTTACGATGGAGACAGATGGTGATGCAGATGGGGACCTTGAAAATCGTGCTGGCGCAACTGTGTGAGTTCACCACGCCGAGGACGACGTCGGGGAGGCCCGGTGGTGATCCGCAGGCCTCTGCCTTTCCTGCGCTGCCAGCGCCATTGCCACGTGGCACGAAGACGCCATCTTGGGCGTGGCAGGGGAGAAACGGCGGGAAGCCGCCATCTTGTCTTCACCGCGGCGGGAGGACGCCGCCATCTTCAACATCGCGGCGGAGAGGCAGCCTTGCGCTGCCATCTGGAGGTGCCGCGGGGTGAGCAGCCTGCTGTGAGCTGCTGTTTTTCGAGGGGGTGCTGCGAGGAGAAGACGCCGATGCTGCAGCTGCTGGGGCGGGAGCTTCCCGTCCTGGCTCGGGTGCGTGACAACGGAGCCGTCAAGTCGCCGAACGAGTTCTGCGAGGCGTCTCAAGTTGCCACCCTGCCGTCCTCTTCTTGCTGCAGCCCCGGGCGAGTCGTAACGATACGCACCCGGCCTTAACACACACCTCACTCATCCTTCGAGGGCCGGGGGGCTATTTTGGTTTTCTCTTATGACTCGATTGTGCAGAGCGCGGTTCGGACTGTGTGTATGTGTGTGTAATAACGATGAACGCGCTATCTGCTTGTTGCTTGGTGTCAATGTAAGTGTGTGCGTGTGTTGAGAATGGACGGAGAGTCTGCTGTATTTGCTGAGTGTCAAATTGTGTGTGTGCGCTGCTGCGTGGAGTTGAAATCTTGATGGTGAAGTTAATTATTAACTTGGGAGCATCGGGTATCTTGCGCTGTATTATTTGTGGGTTACCTTGTGCGATGGGCTTAATTGGAAAAAAAAAATATTTTTTTTTTTTGGTGTATTGTGCTGCGAGGTGCTGTGTGCGATGCGATTGTTGCAAGAGAGAGAATATTTGTGTTGTTGCTGCAAAGCTACGACAGGATTAATGGTGTGTTGGTTGCCTGCAGATCTGTTTGCTATTGTGCTTAAATGTACGCGTGTGATCGCGATATGCTGACTGCATGTGCTGTTACACCGTTCTGTACGGTTATGGGGTGCGATGCAGTGGTTGACTATTGGAATTGGGATTGTTATTATATTGTGCGTACCTGTTGGGAATTGGTAACAAATTCGAGGGGGACCCAAAAATGTGGTTGTATGGGTGTTGTGCACACGAGATTGCGTGTATATTATAGAGGGGGACCCACAAATTTGGTTGTATGGGTGTTGTGCACACGAGATTGCGTGTATATTATAGGGGTAATTGAGCTTTTTGAAAATGAGGGTGCGCGATGACGCCGTTGTGGGTGGCTTAGATGTTAATGCTAATGGGATCGTAAATGGGCGCCAAGTGGCGTCGTGTATTGGTTGATTGCATGCAGCCACGAGTTGCTTTGCGAGTTGGGTTGTGTAACTAATGTGGTTGGTAAAATATTGGTTAAAATTCCCCGATATGACTGCTGCGCGCAGCAAGCTGGGGCTGTGCGTCTATCGTTGTTGGGGTTGTTACAATTAGACGGGGGATGCATTTTGTGACCCCCAGCATAGGGAAGCTGGGGTGCACGAATGGAGAAAACTGGCCACGTGTTCGCACGTTGGGCCGCCATTTTGCGCGCACGCGGGGTATGGCGACGATGCGCTTTGCGGAAAGGGCCGCCATTTTGAGTGCGCGCGAGAGATTGCGCAAACGCGCTGGGCGAAGGGGGACGCCATTTTGAGCGTGCGGGAAAAACCGGGGTGGGGCAAATATTCCATCTGTTATGCCTGCCATTGTTGATTGGGTGATGCACGAGTTGTGGTCACATCGGCCTATGGCTGATGGCTGACCTGACAGCCCGGAGGCGAAACCTCCATGGTATGTCTTAAACTAATGGGCCATGTGCTCATATGGCTCGGGGAGTCATGGTTCAGTTGTGCGGTGGCAGACTGAACCTGGTGTGCCGGGGGCTCACGGGATCTGGGTTAGGGTGTTATTGTCTCTATAAGAGAACATTGCCCTGTGGGGGGAGTCCATGGGGTCTGGCATTGCCGGGGGATGAACCTTCCCTGGACTATAAAGCGTCAGACTATACGAGGCTGGTGTGTGTCCATCGCTGATGGGATAGTAAGGGAGGAGCATGGCCGAGTGCTGCTCATCCCCGAAATGGCACTAGCCGAGAGTATGGTAAATGGATGTTGCTGTGGGTTGACGACCACGGTGAGGGTTACGGCGGGTTAAACGTCACCGCTGGGGAGCGTGGCTCTCTCCACGCGAGGGTGTGCGATTAGGCGTTTTGTTGGTTTGTTGAGAGTGACTGTGGGTACATGCTGTGTACGTCTGAGGTCTGTGCTGGTCCTCAAGGGAGGACTGCTGGTGGGTAAGAGCAGAATTTTTTTGTTGTTGTTGTTGTCACGTGTAAATAATATTGTTGTTAAAATGTAAATACTGGGGCATCGATCGCGGTTAATTTGGGTAATTATTGGGTTTTTTTTTAAGCGGGCCGGATTTACATCATCTCCACTACCCTGAGGCCGGGTGGCTGTCGTGTACGACATGCGGATGTGCGTTGTTGTGCTGTGCCTCAGGGGATTGGATTCTCCTTCTCGTCACAGATTCTTCAGCTCCCGTCGCACTGGGTGTTACCTGGTGTGCTAGCTGGATGAGGACTTGAAGGAGCAATTGAGCGCCGTTCGTCATTCTGCTCTACCACTTGCTCTTTGATGTTGGACTTGAGCCGAGCGGATGGAACAACAACATGGACACGCTTTGAGACACCACATTTCTGGGTTGTGCGCGTGTGCTATTTTGCGTGTTGGTGGCCGTTGTTGTGCTTTGTGCTATTATTATTCTTGTTGTTCTGTTCCGGTTCCTGATCCTTCCCCTTTTGTTACTTGTTGTTGTTATAAGGTCTATTGTGTCTGGCGGACTCCTGGTTGTGATGCCTTCGCCCGCATTATTTTGTTCTGTTTCAGCCGAGGACGGCTGGAATTTTCTCTACGGGGGAGGGTAGTGTAATGCGGGCGTAAATGGGCGGGGCGGATATGACGATCCGAGAGGGAGGAGTCAGGGTCACGTGGGGGAGAAGTTATAGCGGGGAGACAGGAAGCCATCTGGGTCAGTCGGGGGAGTGAAGGGTGGTGAACACGTTGGGTGGTCGCCGTGCCTCAGCCTGGTGGCTGAGGGGCTCATGACGGCGCCAGCCAGCGGGGTGGAAGAGAGAGTGGAGGATTGAGGTTGGAGATGGCGAGATAGCCACAGAGGCCACGAAGGGCTGAGGTAGGAAGTGGCGAGATAGCCACAGAGGCCACGAAGGGCTGAGGTAGGAGATGGCGAGATAGCCACAGAGGCCACGAAGGGCTGAGGTAGGAAATGGCGAGATAGCCACAGAGGCCACGAAGGGCTAACGTTGGGAGGTGGCGAGATCGCCACGCACGGAGGAACAGGGAGCAGCGATGGAGCTGCTGTGAGAGCAGCCAGAGGGCTGCACCAAGAGCCTGCAGCGGAGCTGCAGGAGCGTGGAAGGCTACGGGAGCGAAGGCAGATGTGGGGCTGCCAGGGAGAGAGTCTCAGGAGGAGTGCCGTGTGGGAAGGAGAACGCGAACCCCAAATAAAGGACACGGAGTCAGAGAGAAGCGTCTGAGTCCTTTTATTACAAATGTGCGGAATCACAGCCATGCGACAAGAAAACCAAGATATGCATAAACAACAATGGCTCGTACACATGCATCTGCAATGCAGGATACCAGCTGGACGCCTACGGCAACTGTACAGGTAAACAAGCGGACGCATCTCAACCCGCACAACATGCGTGTGGCACTCGATGTTGTAAGAGTGAGGGAAGGAATGTCTTCTGCACGTGATAGCTGGTTTTTTTGGGACAGTTTGTCGTTTAGTGTTTTGTTTAAATAAAAAAACAACACTTTACCCAGGTGATTACTCTATGTTTTTACTTATTTAATTATCCTGCAATGTGCAAATATTGCTGTATCACGTAAAAATTGTGCAAGATTCTTAAATCACCTGCCCACCCCCCGCCTCTGTACACCCAGAAGTATAAATGGACACGCTGCCGGTTGTGGTGAATTGCGGTGGGGTAGAAAATATGGGTACTCCCACCCCTGTCAAGGCGTCCGGCCATCGTTGACGAGTACGCCGGGATATACCCCCTAGATGCCTGAGGTCTTTATCCAGGAGCTTCCTCGAGTGATAGTGTGAGAAAGGCACTTCATGGCTGCACCGTTGCATTCACTCTGTACGACATTCATCTCAAGCCAAGGGCTGTCCGCAGTCAAACGAGTCATATAAATAAATAAACTATAAACTTTTAATTTTTGCCAGGTAAGGCTCACTGAGCTGTATAGCTCTTTTTTTTTAGAAGCGACCTGGCCATCACAAATGACAGCTCAACGCAGTGGTTTATTGTGTTGAAATGTATATCAGCCACATATTCTAAACACGTGATGGTGATTCTAAATGTGGAGGGAAAAACTGGAGGACCCAGAGAAAAATAAATGCGACCACGGGGAGAGAGACATGCAAACTCTAAATATACAGGCGTCAGGGTCGGGATCAAACCCACAACCTCCTGTACACCGAGCGAGGTAGCTGACATCTCGTCACCGGAGTCATCGCTCGCCTTCAATTGATGGCCATGAGTCCGAAGTAGAAATCGCGTATTCCCATGGCGTTGACCACAGGGCAACAGCAAGCTGCCGACCCTTTACTTATTCTTGTCTTTGTCCGTCAACAATTGAGAAATTAAGGGTTGAGTTGACACCCAACTCCGCTCATCGCTCTCCCAAAGTAAATGATGTAAAAAAACAAAACCGGGAGCAAATGAACGAATGAAGGTGAACTTGCTGTGCTCTTTTTGAACGATTTGTCTCCTTTTGTTTTCAAGATATCAACGAGTGTGCCATCACATCCCTGAACAAATGCATGGCGGAAAGTGTCTGCCAGAACTTTGATGGCAGCTACTCCTGCCAGTGCAAGGCTGGATACAGGGATACTGGAGGAAACTGCACCGGTAAAAATATTTAAAACAACAAATCATTTGTTGCAACTTCACACAGCACACATCTACCCAGAAGTTATTATGTAACTCACATACAGTTTAGGAACATGCAGGGTGCAAAAAAAAATGTAGGTGCCCTCTTCAGACACTAAAGGTCTTTTTTTTCCTATGGTTGTTTCTGCTGCTTGGCTGTGGTTTATAAAGCCTGTGCAGTCTTTATTGGAGGTTCTTAGCTTCCTGCCCAGTGCACTCACAACTATTTTAGAGGTGTTGGTAGTCAAATAGAGGGAGGTTTAGGATTTATGCAACGAAACACTCTTTCTTCGTCATGTAACTGTGGAAGGCCATCAGATAGAGCCAATGATATATCAGAATCTAAACATGTATTTATACTGGAAGAATCCGATGAGCTGTAAAGCTCTTGTCACAGATGTCCAGTCGCGGCAGGTAAGAATGTTACAACAACAAACAGTACAAAAACACGATAGGAGTGCAAAATATTAGAAAGGTAAATAAATCACCCAAACATACAAATAACACTAAACCATCCCCATCCTACCAGGCAACGTCCATTGAGGTATTAACTTATTTTTCAGAAGCAACCTGGCCACAAATGATAGCTCAACAAAGTCGGCCATCATTTGGACAATTATAATTTTGCCAGTTCAGCTTAATATGAAATAAAAATTGGGGTATATCCACAAAGAAAACAAGTGAGCATATCTTGTGAGTCCAATCAAAATTAACATAGATCTAACACAAAATTATAGCTCACTGATGGTTTTTCGGCTTGCACCACGTGTTGTCCTGCGTGATGTCCGATGTTTCACCCGGACGTGTCAAGTGCTTCTGCAGGAGGCTCAGGCACTGAAGGAACTGCCCGACACCCAGAGTGGAAACACATCGAATAACTATAGAGCACAAATGCAAACACACTCAATTATCGAATTATTTTAGAAGTGCTAAAATAAAAACAACCGTAATTAATCGATTCGGTATTATTCTCTACATGTATGCAGACAATAATGATTGAGCGTTGCAAACAACCATCATATTATGCGGTCTGTGATTTAATGATAATACTTTTTGCTTTTCAGACATTGATGAGTGTCATCCACCAATGAACACATCTCAGCCTTGCAAAGGCCCAGTTGGTGTCAACTGCACCAACACCCCTGGCCTTTTCAAGTGCACTTGTCCACCTGGATATTACCTGGAAAATGATGGAACAACCTGCCTAGGTCTGGAAATAATGAAAGATGTTTAGGTGTAATTGAGAATGAAAGACATAAGCATTGTTTATGTATGTGGTTGGAAGCATAGATTGTGATTTTAACATGGTTCCATTCACTCTTCTGACTGTCATTCCAACAGATCTGGCTAGAAAATGATACCCCATAGGATATGTTTGTAAAATACCTACAGCAGATAATTGCATTATAAAATGAAATAAGTATAAAAGACAATGAGTGGCAGGCGAGGAATGGAATGTGTGTGATGGTTCGGTGAATCCAGGCTGTGTGCAGATGCAAGGTGCATTTTACAGCGTAGAACCATCAAAGATGGTGACTGCTTGGGAAGGCCTTCATCCAGCAGTGGATTGATCATGGCTGATGGTGATCATGATGAACCGTTCTCGACAATTGTATGCATTTCAAATGGCTATGAAACTACAAGTATATCTTGAGCAATAATAATACATAGAGGACCTACTATTCGCGCGTGACGGATTGAACATTTACTGATTGCTGCAAATGCCCTCGTCACCTTTTATTCAGATGTTGATGAATGTGTGAAAAGTCTTCACAACTGCTCTCAGAACTGCACGAACACTCAAGGAGGCTATGAGTGCAGCTGCTTCGATCTCTTCAGCAACGTGAATGGCACTTGTCAACGTATGTAGAAGACCAAATACCGTTTTTTTAACTGTCACGTTTTATTTTTTATACAATGCTATTTTATATTAAACGGTGGAGATACATTTGATTGCAAATGGCTTGAAAACGTTATAAACGATGTTTGAGATATGGATGTTTCAAGGATACGTACTGATTGGAATTGGCACAGAAGTGTTAATTTGTCGTTGTACTGTACTTCTGTGCTCCCTACCTTCACCAACCTGCACTGACCAGCATCAAGTATGGCCAAACAAACCATGACCCACATTGCATGAGTAGGCCATCATCCCACAGTGAATTAACAAAGGGCATTAGATGTACAATACATATAATGCCTAACAAACAGCATGCAGTACTTTTGATATATTATGACTGAATTAACCAAGATCTTACTTGGACCACTGGACAGCCCTGGCCAATTAATATGGCCCTGAGTCTCATCAACAGGGCTTTGTCCCTGAAACAATAGCTCGCAGGTTGCTTGGTGTCAGAAGCAAGAGCCATCCACAAATAACGCAATGCCTTGCTTACAACAAATGTGCTGGAAAACAATTCATCAGTCAGGCATTTGGTTGATGGACTTAAATGTCATATGCGACACCAATTAATGTAAAGCTAATAAAGTTATATATTTTTTTGAATGTGAGAAATAATAATCATGAATGTTGTGTTATTTTTTCCTTGCAGCAAATATTTCTTGTCAGGCAGATGTATGCAATGCAACGGGCACCTGTTACATAGACAGCACGAATTCCAAAGCCTGTGCCTGTAATAATGGGTATGTATCATTCATTGTGCCTGGACTATTAGCAGATCTCACAGACCACCGTGACATTGTTTGAGCCTTCCTGTTTTTATTTTGATAATCTATTAAACATTTCCTACTCAAACAGTAATAAATGCAGTGTTTTCGAACTGTGTTTTTGGATGCACAGACCTTTGAAGCATTATCCCTAATGTACTCTATTTTTTATAATTCATGTCAATGTGCTCAAATTTTATCAGCTAATATATTTTTTAAGCTCATTCATTTAAATTGTGCTTCTATTTAAACTAATTAGAAAGCGTATCACGTTTTGTTTTACTTCTTCCACTTTTATTAGTTATTTTACTTCATCATTGCATTGCTCTTCTATTTTTAAACTTGTATTATGTTCTTTATGTTGTACATTGTATTGTCCACTTCTACCGCATTTAAATCACGGAACAGTAGTGTACACTATTTAAATAATGAGAAACAGCTACTTTGAACACGAAATTTATTTTCATTCCAGATATATTCTAAACGGCACGAGCAAAACGGATTGCATCAATGTTAATGAGTGCAGCATATCCGTGGCTAACAGACAGACGCCTTGCGACTCCAATTACGGGACGTGCAGTGACACAATCGGCAGCTTCACGTGTGGCTGTGTGTCTGGGTACACGATCGGTAGCGACGGCCGGACCTGCAAAGATGTGAACGAGTGTGAGATCGGAATCGACAACTGCACTCAACATTCCACGTGTTATAACTTTGAAGGAAATTATACCTGCACCTGCAATAATGGATATGCCAGTAAGTTTGCACAATAGGGGGGCACAGGTGGTGCATCTGCCAGTCATCTCAGTCATTTAACCCATGGCACCTGGATCTGTCCGGTGAGCTCCTGTACCTAGCCTGGCACAGAAGACAACCCATGGTACCTGGGTCTGTCCCGTGACCTGTCAACGAGCCTTCCGACACTTCATGTGGCCTCAAAGTGCACCTGGCCTGGCACAGGCACCGTGGTGACGTCACCGTCACTTAGTGGCCAATGGCGGGTATTGATATGTCTGTGTTTGGTGGACAGTTCTATAGTACCTGCATGAATGAAAACCTTCGCAATAGTCACATGTTGTTTGAGTTATACGGTGGTGTACACGTAAAGTTACATTAAGCTTTAATTGTAAACTGTCTTCTTAAAGAAAGTACTTTATTATATCTCTGGTAATTGTGTGTGCGATGCAATCGAGAGATGAATTGGAATAAAAGCTGTGATGTCCACTTTTTCACAGCTTTATCGTATGCTATGACAAAAAGTGTGTTTGGAAGGGGGAAAGGGAAATTATAAACATGGGTTGGTAACGTTTTCACGGCCAACGCTTTTTTTCAGTGAGTGGAAGTCAATGCGCAGATGTGGACGAGTGCAAATTTGCCGGTGGTGCTGCATGTGCGGCAGGGTCTGCGTGCTGTAACCCGTCCGGTTCATTCAATTGCCCATTGTCTTGTGGGATATACGCTTGTGGAAAATATTTGCCAGGATGTGTATGAGTGCTTGAGCCCGCAGCACAACCGCAGTGCAAATTCAAATTGTATGAACACCCAAGGATCCTACCGACGACAATGCGATGATAGATTTCAAACTATGTTCAACTGTGTCGCTCACCCTCTGTGTCTGTTATAAAATTAATATTCAAGTTTCAAGTTTATGTGGACAATAAACCAGGATATTCTCATTTGCAAGCGTGAACTAAGGCATTAGTCCGCCAGTAGGGGGGCAATGACTGCGAGTCCCAGTTGAGTAATTTGTCGTGGATTTTTTTTATTTTTGGCAAATTTTGACCCTGATGCTGACACAACGTCCCACCCTCACGAACGATATCAGGCGGACCTTTATGTCCACCGTGAAGCAGACGGCGTCCAGCACAATCATGGTAATGGCACAGGAGCAACGATATTTGGAGCAGCCGCTGGATTCGAACTGCGAGTCTGTAGCAAACGGAAGGATGCGTTACTGCCAGGCCACATTTCACTCTGGTGCATCTGTGCATAGCAATTACGATGCAGAATTCGCACTCGAATCCGCTTTAATTTGTGGCACGTGCAATGATTTGCGGAATTACAAGTGTGAGAACAATAATTTCAGATTGTAAGAAGCTGGTTAAAACGTCATAGACTGCACTCTAGTTATTTCCACGTTATCTGCCGTCATACTTGTGTTTTAGATTGGTGCTAACCGAGCATCGCCTGAGTAATGAAATATGCCTGTGTCAATAGGTAATGGGGCACTATGCGTGGACTTTAATGAATGTGGGAGAAATACAGCCGACTGTGGATCTGGAACCAGTTGTGAAAATACAGTGGGGTCATACAACTGCCCATGCATTCAAGGATATCAGCGCACCACAAGTAAACGTCTCATTTAATATTCCTCTTATTAAAACTTGAATGTGCAATACTGTGCATTTGTGTAATTATTTTAATAAGGAACAAATTGTATGCATTTCATTATTTATATAGAGATTTTAAAAAATGTGCATCTTAATTACCCATTTTAGGAAGGTCTTAATACGTTTAGCTACTTAAAATAAAGTAACTGTTTTGTGGGGGCCTTTGGTGGCTGATGCAAAAATATGGTTCCTGTTGTTGACTCTAACCTGACTCCTATCTCCACAATGTGCACCTTTCCGGATACAACCTCCCAGCTCTTCATCCGTTTCCTCATTCCGCTTCTGCTGATTTTCGCTAACTCACTTCTGCAGCTTCCCTTTTGTTTTCCCCGATATCGCGGCCGGGGATTACCAGCAAAATGTCCCGCTTGTACTATATATACCTCCATATTGCTGAACTTCCACGAATATTTTTCATATTTGTTGACAAAAAAACCTCAATAAAAAGGGGGGGCTTTTTGAATTGAATAACTGGAGTAAATCCTCTTATTAGGAGGCTGGTTGTGATGGGCCACTTCACCACTCAAAGGATTTCGGAATCTCATAGCACATGATGAAATTGGCGCGATTCACCAACCCGACCTACAGAATCGCCCGACATAACCCACCATACAAGGCTTTAGATAAATTCCATATCTATAAAAAAAATATTTATCATGAGTGTTTATAAAACTCTAATGTCATGTTTTTGTCCCCTCCTATGACAGATGATACACATGCAAATTGCACAAGTAAGTCCACATTATTTACATACCTTTTGTCCATCCACTGCGATATGCAGACTCCCACCGCCTCCTACCACACCCTTGTCGGGCATGGTTGTTGTTGACGATGCTTAACCATGCTTGTCCGTGCGGGCGGGTGATGGAGGTCACCCAGAACCTGTGTCGCGTATTTCGCTCTCCGGCAATGCCTAAACGCTAACTGGTCTTTGGATGAAACAATTACATTTTAAAATGTAAAACAAACACGTTTTAATTAGTGTACGTGCATAATATACAGTATTTCAATTACGTGATTAATGTAATGCATGTGAGGATATTTATTAACAATGTATGTTGAATATGTCGCCAGTTCCTTTGATTTGTTTTTGTTTTCTTTATTTTCTTTTCATCTCTTTTATATTGTTGTATTATACGATGAAATGCGAACTGATGTACAACACATTTTGTGCTCGCAATTATACAGCATTTTTTCTAAACAACTGCACCTTAGTATTCCAGAAAAAAGGACACTATTCAATGGAGTATAATTCGTATTCTTCAATTCAAATGCA
Source organism: Lethenteron reissneri (assembly GCF_015708825.2). Taxonomy (NCBI): domain Eukaryota; kingdom Metazoa; phylum Chordata; class Hyperoartia; order Petromyzontiformes; family Petromyzontidae; genus Lethenteron; species Lethenteron reissneri. The sequence goes on from NC_083814.1 coordinate 3,914,778, forward strand.
AAAAATGTACAACAGGAGCTGAATAAAAAAAATTAAAGAATGAAAGATTGTAATCTTGTGCAGCATAAAGTAGTGCCATCACATGTAGGTTCTCTCAGTACTTCATACATCCAATTTGTATTGCATCCTCTGATGTTTATTTGAGACAGGCCAGGTGCCTCAGTGGTAGAACAAGCAGCTCAACAATCGGAAGGTTGCGAGTTAAAATCCTGGATGTGGTTGTCTCAACCTGTCAGTCATTCCTCTGGGGTGGGTAAAACGAGTACCATTTTTTGGGGGGAGATCAACAATAGGTGTCCTATTAAGAAAGTTTACATGACTGGCTCAGAACTGCAAAACTGTAAGGCAATGAGCACTACCTCGCTAATCATTTGAGCGAGAAGTCACTTTGACTTTGACCTTTAACAAAAAGTTGGCAAATTGAATTACGTGTTGAATAACCATTTTTGGTAATATTAATCCAACAGTTCAAACGACTACACCGCCTCAAACAACAGGAATTACCAATACAACACAAGCCTCACCCTCTGCAGGAGTTTATTTTACAGCCAATACATCAAGCTCAACAAGAGCACCATTAACAGAAATTTCTACAGACGGAGTTAATTCTACGATTGTCTCAAGCCCAGCAACAGCCTCACCAACAGCAACTTCTACAATTGAAGTTAATTCTACGATTATCTCAAGCCCAGCAATAGCCTCACCAACAGCAACTTCTACAATCGGAGTTAATTCTACGATTGTCTCAAGCCCAGCAATAGCCTCACCAACAGCAACTTCTACAATTGAAGTTAATTCTACGATTGTCTCAAGCCCAGAAACAGCCTCACCTACAGCAACTACAATCGGAGTTAATTCTACGATTGTCTCAAGTCCAACAACAGCATCACCAATCACTGTTCCTACAGACGGAGTTAATTCTACGATTGTCTCAAGCCCAGCTACAGCCTCACCAACAGCAACTTCTACAATCGGAGTTAATTCTACGATTGTCTCAAGCCCAGAAACAGCCTCACCTACAGCAACTAGAATCGGAGTTAATTCTACGATTGTCTCAAGTCCAACAACAGCATCACCAATCACTGCTCCTGCAGACGGAGTTAATTTTACGATTGTCTCAAGCCCAGCTACAGCCTCACCAACAGCAACTTCTACAATCGGAGTTAATTCTACGATTGTCTCAAGCCCAGAAACAGCCTCACCTACAGCAACTAGAATCGGAGTTAATTCTACGATTGTCTCAAGTCCAACAACAGCATCACCAATCACTGCTCCTGCAGACGGAGTTAATTTTACGATTGTCTCAAGCCCAGCTACAGCCTCACCAACAGCAACTTCTACAATCGGAGTTAATTCTACGATTGTCTCAAGCCCAGCAATAGCCTCACCAACAGCAACTTCTACAATTGAAGTTAATTCTACGATTGTCTCAAGCCCAGAAACAGCCTCACCTACAGCAACTACAATCGGAGTTAATTCTACGATTGTCTCAAGTCCAACAACAGCATCACCAATCACTGATCCTGCAGACGGAGTTAATTTTACGATTGTCTCAAGCCCAGCTACAGCCTCACCAACAGCAACTTCTACAATCGGAGTTAATTCTACGATTGTCTCAAGCCCAGAAACAGCCTCACCAACAGCAACTTCTATAATCGGAGTTAATTCTACGATTGTCTCAAGCCCAGCAACAGCATCACCAATCACAGCTTCTACAGACGGAGTTAATTCTACGATTGTCTCAAGCCCAGCAATAGCCTCACCAACAGCAACTTCTACAATCAGAGTTAATTCTACGATTGCCTCAAGCCCAACAACAGCCTCGCCAACAGCAAATTCTACAATCGGAGTTAATTCTACGATTGTCTCAAGCCCAACAACAGCCTCACCAACAGCAAATTCTACAATGGGATTTAATTCTACGATTGTCTCAAGCCCAGCAACAGCATCACAAATCGCAGTTTCGACGGACAGAGTTAATTATACGATTGTCACAAGCCCAGCAACAGTATCACCAATCACAACTTCTACAGACGGAGTTCATTCTACAACAAATGCTTCGACCACAGCAACATCTCCAGTTTCCCCCATTGTAGGGCAAACTTCAACAACCGTTTCCTCTACAACAGGCACTTCCTCTAGTCCAATAACTGCAACATCGACCAGCAGGACAAATGTGACAGCTGATACTCTCGGTTCCACGTCAGCCACAACTGTGACTTCGACTGTTCCACCTACTTCACAGTCAACCGTGACGGTGGCTCAGAACACAACGGGCACTTCAGCTCCATCAGGTGCAACCGCGTCTTCGACTGTTATAGTTCCGCCATCCACATCTTCAACCGCGACATCGACGTCAGTCGGGACAACGACCACGTCGCAGCCATCCACAACCACCACACAGTCTCCCACGCTTATAGGTGAGGTCACGTCGTGGTAAGCTAGGTACATTGTGACGCGTTGTAAGCGAGCAAGATGCGTTTGCTGGCTGAACGTGTATGGCTATGGTGTAAGTGCGATTTTGCGATGTCTTATTTTGGTTAAACACGTCGGCTTTCATGATCAATATTATCCATAATTGAGGTTTATTTGGGTTAAATTGTGTAAATATAAACGTTTTGTTAAGCCCGCCACCACCCGACACAGCCAATTAGTGAGGTTTGTCACGTGATTGTCACGTAATTGGCATGTGTTTTACGTACAACCCTTATTAATTGGCTGTTGGGTGGTGGCGGATATAACGACACATTTATATTTCCCCGATCTAACCCAAAAAAACACGTGTTATCGAAGTCTTATTTTAATAATGAGATTCACTTGCTCCAAATTAAATTAATGTTAGAGTATAATAGACGCGTGCGTTTTGGTTGATTAATGTTTGAATGTGTCTGTGTCTTCTTTCATAGATTACAGACTTTTTGCATATGGCACAAATGTAAACGATATCATTCTGCAGTCCCGATTGACAGACTTTGTGTCTCCGTACTTCATGCCACCCTATGATTTTCCTTTTGGTTCCAAGTTCTTCCAGAAACTATACGTAAGTACCGTAGTGGCAGTGCTCAGTGTAAAATATCTCGTGCAATATTTTTTTTTTTAATTCTCATTCAAGTTAGATGTAATCTACTATACTGTGTGTGAAAGTCATATTTCTATAGATTATAATTGTTTTTAGTGAGATTGTAACAATTACATTTTTATCGTACCGTTGTGTACATTTAATATATGGTAAATGGTGCTCCTGACACAGTAATGGATATATCATCTTTATATTGTGAGAATAAGTGTCTGTAGAACAATATCTGCTGATACTGCAATAAGTAATGCCCTAGAGATGGCACTCCTTCATATAGCCTCGAAGGAAGGATACGCCGAAGTAAACCTGACTACATTTTGAAGTCACATTCCCTTGCCAATACAGTTGTGTTAAAATTTGAATCTCCGCGAGAATACGTATTTATAAGATGACTTACACCAATGTCATCACATGCTGCATATGCACACCTGTCAAGCCCTTATCAGTTCCTACCTTATTACAGACCAATTTAGACCTTATTGGACACCCCATGCCCTTATAAGTCTCAACGTTCATCCTACAAAGTCCCATCACAAAGGAGAAACACAAATTGATTTGTTTTCGCCGTACTGAAACGGCTGTACGCTGTATGGACCTGAAAACTCTATTTCCCTGTACAAGAACACATGGTAAACCTATGGGTTGACAGGTATGCATATGTTGCTTTGTAATGATCTGCTATTCCTGTGTTCCAGTTTTCAGACAATGGGGTGATCGTCTTCCAGCAAAGTGAAGAGACGAATACATTTTCCTATCCAAATCCCTTCTCCAGTGGCTTTCCAACTTCATTCTCAGTCACAATGATTGCTGTCTTCTGGGATGATTCTGACTCCTCGTCGAATGTCGGCAAGATCTATTATCAGGTTTGCCATGACGACTGCACTCCGCTTAATTCATGAATTACACATTTTCAATACAGATTGCATTGGTCGTGTGATGTTTTTTTTAATCTTGTCCCTTGCCTTTAGCAATTGCGTGCGTAGGTTATCATACAGCATCATCATGGGAATTTCATCTGCAGTATCGATCCAACGATATACTGCTTTTATGTTTCTAAACACACATTAATGCGTGGAGAAATGTGTTTTCGTTCTTTGAGACAATGTGTAATTTCCTTTATATTGTAGTCAAAAAAAGTTGCAGTAATTCCCTGCGCAGATGAGCATTGAGGCAGTGCTCATCTCCCGTTTATGGCCCTGAGCTGGTGGAGGAAAGTTCCACATTTCTATGTTAGAGCGAGTCTATCCAAAGGACAATTGCTGCTGACTTCGCCACAAAATGGTAACTCATTTTGTTGGCTCCAGAGGCTTTGGTGGGCAGAGTCAACGCACCAACCAGGATTTGAACTTGGAACCTTTCGATTTAGAGCTTCTCACTCCACCGCTGGCCCAACTGGCAGGATTATCTCTATTGGGACAAAAATATATAATTCAAAGTCTAATACAGTCATTCAAGTTAACTCAACCCCGCTTTTTTTGTTGAATGCAGGAGTATGATTTTACGGACGGCAAAGTCCAAACTTCGCACGCAAAGGAACTTCGGCAGATGGTGCAGGCGCAGATCAGAGCCAACTTCACGCAAACGGAAGTGCAGACCTACACGCCCGTATGGATGCTGAAGATCACGTGGGAAAACGCCACAGCTGTGCCAGCCAACAGCAATTTGAATTACGTAAGGATGTGATTTATAGTATTCATCAAATGTCGATGCACATTTAGATTTACCCACCCCTGGCCGTCAAGCCCGAACACTCACTAATGCCATCATATAGCCCAAACGCTCACTATTGGCATGAAATAGCCCTCTTTGTAAAGGTCATCTCAGGCGTACCTTATTAAATAATTGCACTTACATTACAGTGCACGTACGAGAAACGACGTACTCCCTTTTAAATGGCAAGGGCCGTTTTCTCTTTCCGTTGACCAGCCGTCACAGAGCAGGGGCCGATTGGTGCGAGACGTTTGTGTTCCATTGATAGATGGACTTGAACTGGTGAAAACCCAGGAAAATTGGACTGGGTAAAACGCGAGGAAATTGAACTGGTAAAACATATTCGGTTAGAGATCCATCGGGGGTGACTTATTTGGAATTGATTTGAAGGAGGGGGGCCCTGTTTAGAATATTTCGAAAAGAGCAGTAAAAAGTATAAAATGGGGCATGAATAGAACTCTGATCGCCTTTCAGATAGAGCTTCCTACGAGTGAGCGTCATTGTGCGGCTGACTTAATAAAGAGCCATACCTAAAGCGCAACTAGTTGTGGACTGCTTCTAATATTGATATTAAAATTTAGTGTAATGGTAATGATGATGATGCGTATTTACGCTTCTTTGTTTTAACCACTGGGTATGTGTCTTTCTTTTTGTTTCAGACAAACACATTCCAGGCTGTGATTAGCACCGATGGCGTCTACTCATTCTGCCTGATCATGTTTAAGGATGGAGGCATGCAATGGAGGACGGAGGCTAGGGACAAGCTGGCAAACAACGCTTTTATAGGATTCAACAGGTGGGTGATCGAAGTCAGCTTTGGCCCTCTTATGATTAAACATTCCGTTAAGATTTTATCTCAAAGAAGCATTTCAAATCGAGCACAACCTGAAATTGTATTCGTCAAACATTCTAAAGCAGTGCTTCTCTACCTTGACTGCAGCCTTACATCCCTTTTGTTCTCAAGTGTAAACAAAATGATAGTAAATACATGGGGTTTGATGAAACAAAATAGTTGCACTTAGGTGACCGTGCTCAATTTGTGTTTCGTTCATTTACTTTCTAAAAAAATCTGGCATGTCTTGCGCCCCCGGCAGGTATGTGTACACCCCGGGTGAAGAACCACTTCTCTAAAGCAAATGCATAAAAAAAACATTCTCTAAAGTAGGCAAGGCAGCGTCGTCACCATCATCAGCCACATTTAATCTCCGGGGTAGCAGAGGTGTTCTTAATAAACAATGATTTAACACACTTCACTCATTTCTGTGAAGTGGAACACAACAACAATCGAGTGGCCTAGCGGTATGCAATGCAGTACAGCATTTAGGTTTTATCCTCGGAGTATTTAAAGCGCAATGAGGCTACACACTATAACATTCACTGCTTTAACACCATCTACTTTTGTTTGCCGCTTGTGGAAATAGCATGTGCTTGTATTTGATTCTAAAATGCCACGTTTTTATCATCTTTGTCAAGTGGAACATCTGCCGCATACATCGACCCAGTGTCATTGAATGCAACAACCAAGTATCGTCCCGACCAGGTCAAAGGATTGCTTACTGGTAAACGTGCATAATGTGGTGTATATATGTTTATATATTGTTTATTATCAGCCTATTACTGGATGTCCTCAGAAAGATGTTGCCCACTGACATAGTAACCCACCTCAGTGCCTCGCACGCCAACTGAATTAATCGCTCCATCTTCCCGGTGGACGTCCTCTCGGGAACATTCCCTCCCCCTAGCTGCCACTTTTATATTTATTACCCTTCAGGCAAATCACTTGCATGAACACTGGAGTAAAATTTGATCGCCTTCAACTTGTATAGGTTTTCGAATCCAAGTGATCCTCTAAGTCTCTATGCAATTCCGAGGATGCACTACCACCTCTACACACTTCCTTTGTGAACTTTTCAGTTTTTAATTCAGTTTTATTTTGTACACGTCCACGTGTCTGATCCATACACCGTAGCAATGTTTACAAAAACATACTTCCGAGAGCAAACGTTCATGCGGGAAAGCATTACGGAATCCATGCTGATGCATTCATTTCCCCACTTGGCTCACTTTAAAACCTAACACGTTCACACTTTAATCATTTTAGGGAGCATAATAATTTAGTGGGAGGGTCGGTAGGTGAGTGGGGAGGGTAGGTGAGTGGGGGTGTAGGTGGAATGGGAGTAGGTGGGTAGGTAGGTGGGTGGGGAGGTGAGTAGGTGGGGGGGTAAGTGGGTTGGTGAGGTGGGTGGGTGGGGGGGTAGGTGGGTGGGTGGGGAGGTAGGTGGGTGGGGGGATAGGTGGGTGGGTGGGGAGGTAGGTGGGTGGGGGGATAGGTTGGTGGGTGGGTGGGGGGCCTAGGTGGGGGGAGGTGGGTGGAGGGTGGGTAGGTAGGTGGGTGGGTGGGTGGGGGGGTAAGTGGGTGGGTGAGGGGGCTGCGTGGGGGGTAAGTGAGGGGCAGGTGGGTGGTGGGGGGTGTGTAGGTGGGTTGGTGGAGAGGTGGGTGGGCTGAACCTTCAGCAGAGGAGCTCAACCGCCTCTAAATCCCTCCTGCCCCACCGGATTTCACGACGCTTTAGGTTTGATGCAGAGAATACGACTTCTAAATAAAACATTTGTACACATATGGTCGTTATTTTGTATGGTGATGATGGTATCTTAATACCGTATATATTTTTAACCCTTATATGGAAATCAAGAGTTAAACAATATATTATTCACACAATGCTAACAGAGTAATGATTTTGTTTTGTTCAGGCCTAAATGGAAGATTCGCCTACAATCTGACAGACATCGTGCCAAATAGAAAAAATACAAAGCATCAGTGTCTGAATTGGTATTCAAACGATACAGCTCAGCCGTCTATCAACCCCATCAAGAGCTGTCCCTGTTCCTTTTGGCAAGGAATGTTTGACATGTCCTACGTGGATGGAAACCTCATCACCACGTACAGCTACCATCTTCCATATGTCCCGGGTAAATGTTTATCGAATATTTACTTGCATTGCATTGGTCGAAATGGAAGATGGAAAATCCTGGTATGAAAACATATTCCTCCTGTAGCCCATGTCATCAGTTGTTATCTCTCAAAAAGAAAGAAGACGAGTGTTTGCTTTCGGTTAAAAAAAAAGTTCTAAACAGTGCCCGGTGTGTACCCATGTTGTGTTCTGAGAAGTGTCGGTGTGGCATATCGTCGTATACTGGCCAGTTTGCATCACTGCGATCATGTGTTGTGATGTAACATTGTTTTATTACATTGTATTGTAAAGCAATGTAACTATCTCTCAAGTCATGCTGGAAGACAAATTGACATATTTATTCCAGCTCACAAAATATCCCCCAAAATGCACCCACTGTTTTATTAAATACATTTAGCAGGGCAAAATATGAGAACTACAAATTACATTCATATTTAAAGGCTTTTATTTATGTATATAAAATGCTGATAACTCTGTGCCTTTCTCCTTTACTCCTTCTACACGTGCTATCGTTCCCTCTTGGGCCAAAATAAAACCCCGCTCTCCATTGTATATGTGTTTAACGCACATTGTATGTCATCCGTAAATATTTTTTTCCTTTACCCTCTTGTGCTAAGACCAAAGTTGATTATTTTTGTTTTTTCCCAGGTGCATTTTGGAGTCTTCAAAACTTCTGGACAGATGCCAATGGTGGAGGGGTGAGATGCCACTACAACCGGTGGGGCGCCCTGGTGTCCAGGTGGTATGAGCGCTACCTCCCCACCCCCTGGACGAGTTCGTCAAGAGTAACGAATCAGCAGTACCTGAGTAAGCCCCAAAGTTTAAATAGTTTAACCTGGTCAACTCAAGAGGTCAAAGGTGCAGCCGGGGCAATTCGCTTGCTCACGCTACTGTTGGCAGAAGGGCCTCCCACAAGAGGGAGCTCTGGAGAGTCCCTCTGAGAGGGTCATTGGCCTATTCTTCCATGCTGGTTTTGGAAGAGGTGGGATTACCCACACATTATCCCACCACACATGACCTGAGATGTTAGCTACTTCACCTGGTATACAGAAGGTCGTGGGTTTGATCCCGACCCCGATGCCTGTATATTTGGAATTTGCATATTATTTCCCCATGGTCACGTGGATTTTCTCTGGTCCTTTGGTATTTCCCTCGACATTTAGACATATCCGTTGAGAGTATTTGGCTGCTATACATTTCCATGTGATAAGCCACTTCGTTGTGCTATCATTTGTGGCCAGGTCGCTTCTGAAAAATAGCTATATAGCTCAGTTGGCCTGACCTGGTAAAATAGAAAAAAGTTTTTAGTGGTGTACTCATTTACAAGGCAGTAACGTGGCTCAGTAATAGCGCATGCACCATCTTGTTGTAGAGGTTTACGGTTTTAATCTAGCGGCTGCTCTGATTATTACTGCAGGTGGATTAACTATGAAAATACTATGCACTGACTCATTCAGTGGACTTTAAAGACCCCGTGGCATCATCTGCAGAAGTAGGTCATTGTATGCCCGCTTCATGGTCAATATATGCCAAATTTGAAGAGATGACTCGCTTGGATGTACATAGCAATCATTGCCCCCTCCTGTGAAAACTTGGCAGGACCCTCCTGAAAAAGAGACTCAGTGAGACTGTCCTTGGTGAACAAGCTAAATAACAGTAAATAGTAATACTGTTAGGTGGACCGAGGTTGGAGGAAATGTATCAACTGCTATGCCGAAATATGTATTTGAACCAGCGACGTTTGGATTGCCAACCATTAAACCATGACAGCATATCCTTCTTTTATGTAAATTACAATCTATTTAAATTGAGTAAAATATACCTTTTACAGATGCGACATTGTTAATTATTGTTACGTATGCGCAGTATGTTTGTTTTTGTCAAATTTACAATTCAGCATGTTTGAAAATCATGAGTATAGAACTTGAACGCATATGCAACAATGACTTGTGGACTTGTTGCCATAGTCATTCATTCTTTACATTACATTTTTTATATGTTTTCAGCAAACGAAGTGGACCCGTACAACGCTTGCTGCAGATCTGGAGACAAGGGACTGTGCAATATGTACCAGCAGAGGCGTCCCTCTGACCGTTGTTCATACTACAGACCACCTTTCTACGGTGATTCTTCTCTGAATTTGTGTTCACTGTTGTCTATATTGTTAACAGATATCAGTATGTAGGACAAAATAAAATATCGATTTGATCTTCATTATTACCCTTGACCTTTATATGGAAACCATGAAGAAGTGGTCCTGATGACGACCGCTTGCATTGCGATCGAAATGTCGGAGTTTTTTTGTTCTTTTTTGTTATTTTCTTTGAACCTATCAACGTGACTTCTTAGTTTTCATTATTTAGATACTGGCAAAAAGGTCCCATAGATATTAAACATTTTCTTTAGATTTTTTTCAGCAATTCTCATTGGTGACCCTCACATCACAACACTGGACAACGTCCCTTACACGTTTAACGGCCTTGGAGAGTCCACAATCCTGGAAGTGTTTACAAACAATGTCATGAACTTCACCATGCAGGGTCGAACTGGAATTGCAAGCGCCAATGCGAGTGCCAATGTGACCACTAAAGCCACTTCATTCATAGCCATCGTAGCACAGCAGATCGGTGATGACAAGGTACGTACCAGGTGGTTGTTAAACGGTCTCGGGTGTAAATGGATGGCAGATTAATGTAGGGATTTGACTGCACAGAACACGCACTGTGCGAGGTATATTATCATATGGAAGCCAAGTTGCTATCGGTATTTAATTTTGTTATGTCGCAGTTCCGTGAGCAGTGCTTAAATTCAGCCGGGACCGTGGATTGCTGTTTCGGGATTTATCTCGGCATGCCACATCCATTCCCTCCTTATTTTGTCCTCATGATACAGCAGTGGTGTGTCTAGGATTATTACCGACAGGAGTACCTTGTACTGACCGTGCCCCATGATGATAATCCCGACTGCACACCAGCCTTAAAGTGTTACAGAAATATTTAGTGAGAAATTAAGCCCCTGATCGCCGATGGTTTTGGGAGGCTTTCATCCAGCAGTGGATTGATCATAGCTGATGGTAATTAGTTAACATTGCATGTTAATTATCACGTGTAAATGTGTACAATAGTTATCAGTTTGAATAATTTTGATTTTAAGCTTTCGCGACTGAAGGAATCCATACTCTTTGGTTCTTTCAGTAAAGTCACGTAGGTAGAGAAAATATAAAATTAATAATATTAAAACACGACGTTTCGACCGCAACACAAGCAGTTTTCATCAGAAAATATAGTGAGAGATCTGCCGCAGCAAGAGGTTATATAGGTTTGAGCTGTGTGCAACCCAAGGGTAAGTGGGTGGGGCTAGAGATAGATTTGCATGTACATGTAGAAGATTAGCATGTCAATGTCAGAGAACCGGGCACAAAAGCACCTCAAGGGCCACAGGATCTACGGCATTGGCAGCTGCGCTGTGAGAGGAAAGCGTGTAAAGGGCTATGGTGGCCGAGCCAGTGAGACATACAGCCCATGAAACAGCAAGAGCCATCGATACATCTAGGCTAAGGGAGCAAAAGCGGCCATGTTAGTGATACCCTAGCCTGTTAATGCAAGGGCATCCAACAGGGAAATACAACTCAGAGAGTCGGAGGGTAACAGCCAAACGACAGGCAGGATGGAAACATCACAGCACACACACACCAGGTTAGTCACGCTAATCTTCTACATTTACTTGCAAATCCATCTATAGCCCCGCCCAATTACCCTTGGGTTGCACACAGATCCAACCTCTATAACCTCTTGCTGCGGCAGATCCCTCACTATATTTCCTGATGACGACTGCTTGTGTTGCGGTCGAAACGTCGTGATTTATTATTTTTCATTTTATATTTTCTCTACCTACATGACTTTACCGAAAGAACCAAAGAGTTTGAGTAATTTTCTTAACTGTTAATGGGCCACTAATGTACGATGTTGATGAAATATTTAGTCATGGGAACATTTTCTGAATCATTATTGAGAATTTAAATTAAACCAACACCTTATATTGCTGTATTTATCTTTACCAGCTTTAAACAATCCACATTAGGTAGACAATTTATGTACATTTTCTGGGTTGCATAAATACAACATAATATTAATCGTTTGACATTGGTAGATTTGTTTTACTATAGCATTTTAAATGTTAGGATGTGTGCGACGCAAATTATGTGGGCTCACAATATGATCTGGATTCTATGTTCAAACTGTGCCCAGATAGAGCGGATGTAAAAATATAACCTTACAAATAAATATCGTTTGTTAAATTAAGCAACTGAAATACTTTGATTGAATAATGTGCTAAATTAATTCTAAAAGTATAATTACTTTACTAAAATTATATTTTCAGAGGGATATATTTGAGAAATCTGTATTTTTTGCAATGCTTTTTGTATCCTATAGTCTTGTGAGATTGTTATACCTTTTTAAAAATATGTGTTCGATAGGTTGAATGGATCCTGAAGAACACCAGCATTGTAATGTTAGTCAACGGTGCAGTTGTGGGTGTAAACGGTAACACTCATTTTAATATAATGCACTTAAAGTTTTAGCATCTCTTTTGACAATACATTTCGATGCATGATCATAGCCAGTGATGTCTGAATATTCCCTATATAAGGATATATTGTGTCCTAAACATTTTTTTTTCATGAGCAACACTGACATTTTTGTTTCAACTAGGTGAAACTGAGTGGCTCAGGGTTCAGTGTAGGATGTTTTTGGTAACTTATCCAGGTCAACAGTAACTACATAAAACAAAAATCCCACCACCGCATAAACATTTTCTTTCCACTTAATCTGATCGAAGTTCAAGCTCTGGGAGTTAAAGCATAAAACATGCATCAACTATCATTCTGCATGGGGAAAGTATAGCGCCTTCCAGTTTGTGTGGATAAAAGCAGTAACTGAAGAAAATATCACGTGTGGATCTGTGGTGTAAACTTCCACTGGTTGTTCTCCAACCATGCGGTGATGGGACACATGACAACAGTTCTGAATGGATCATTTAACTCGTAGCACAAGTGCACTGTTGGAATGTGAGTGGGTGGGGAGCGGGACAGGGAGGCAGAAGTAAAAAAAAAATCGAACAAATTGGCTGACGAAATATATTTTTAAATTATAATAGTGACTGAGATGTGCAGTATCTGTGTTTTTTTTTTTAACACCTGTAAACAAATCCACAAATTAAGAAGTTAGCAAAATGTTAATGCACCATTGTGCCATATTACACAGAATGTAAATTAGAAGTTGAACAATAACTGAAATACTTAATCGTATGTGTACAGGATTCGGAATGAGATTGATAGGATGAAAAGGAAGGATGAGCAAGGATGATGACGATTTTCTGCTGTAGACTTTGGTGTAGGATCAGCGCTAAACATGCATAATGATGAGGTTAATCAATGGAAGGTATCTTTACATTCTAACTATATTAGGTATGATATGTTGTTAATCATAATTGGTAAGTTCTCAGAAGGAAATCGAGCCTATTCTGCAATAAATCGTCAATGACCAAATCACCCAACAATGGACCCAATCTCATCAGATCTCAGAACCTAACAGAATTGAGCTTGGACAGTGGATGGGTCACCACTGGCCTGCACGGCGTGGGAAGGCCATTATCCAGCAGTACGTGTGAAGTAATTTACACTGGTAGTGAACTGACACAACTAATCTCGGATGTTTTAAAATTGAATTTCTCAGGTTCGTTAGGTTCGTATAGCAATGGAAACATAGCGATTAAGACGGGCCCAGCGAATGTGGCGGCCGTGTTCTCCTCGGGCATCTCTGTGAATGTGTCGGGGACTTCAGGAGCCCTCAATTTCATCACGCTACTGCCCGAGCGCTTTGCATCTGCCAAAACAAAGGGCCTGCTGGGTGAGTTTGGCGGCTCGTTCACAATGAAGTAAATGTGGGCCAAGGGCAAGCAGATTTTCATTTAAACGTTCAGCTCTTCCGTGGCATTTTCCGATCATTTTGTCACGTATTGCTCGGCATGTTGTTCAACGATTCAATCCCCGTGCTGGGAGCTTCTTCAGATTCTGGGCGCTGCTTTCGGGAAGTGGGTGGAGCGAAAAATTCAGACATCGAAAAAAAACCACCACATTCCAAAAATACATCGCAGAGCTGTACAGCACAACTCTAATACGTAATATTTAAAAATATTTTTTTTTAAATAAACAGCTTTAATGAAATGTACCGTACTAGTAATGGCAGAACTCCACGACTCCAGGAAGTGGCCCTGAAGCTTGCCGTGACGTAAGGGACCGTGGTGATATACAGCCAACGTCAGTTGAGCGTGGACAATTAGACCCAAGCCGAAACATAACATATAAAATGAATGTTTAAAAATATATATTTTAATGATATAATATAGTATTGTCATCAGTATGACAAAAGTATACCAAGTTTGCAGTCGATACCACATTGGGAAGTGGGTTCAATTTTAGTTACAAGATTTGAGGATACGACAACAACATAGTGAGTTATTAGAAATCGTGTAAAAATAATGTTTACAAATATATATATATATTAATGATAGAATATAGTATTGTCATCAGTAAGACATAAGTATACCAAGTTTTCAGTCGATACCACATTGGGGAGTGGGTTAAAATTGAGTTACTAGATTTGAGGATACGACAACAACAACAGAGTGAGTTACAGTAATAGGAAGCGTGTAATAATACGTATAAATGTACACTTTATTACGTAACGTCATTCTAAACAGGCTGTGGTATTTTCATGGGCTATATATTCTCCTTCTGATGTTCAAAGCTGTCTGCAGAATGGGAATCCTAGGAAGCCACTCGCACAGGATTCACAAAGACGTGATATAAGTGCCAGTTTTGTTTTTTATAGTGCCCAAGGGGTCAATAAAAACCAAGTATCACCTTGTAAGAAGTGAATAGTGGTTTATCTTTGGATAAACTGGCCTCTACCTTCGCAATATTTTTGTGTTTAGTGTGTTGTCCTTCCCCCGCACCTCCGATTAGCACGGTTGGCTACGTACAGTGAAATAAATTCAACATACGTACAGAAACTAAAATGGAGAGCAGTTACTGTAAGGTTTATTATTGGTGTTATTTGGGTTGGGTCAGTGTGACCTCCACAGTGACATTCTGTAATTGGGGGCAAGTGGGAGATAACTTGGTAATGTTATCGATACATTTCGATTTAAAGCTTTCGTGACTGCAGGGATTCATCTTCTTGGTTCTTTCGGTAAAGTCGCGTAGAAGGGAAGTAATAAAATAATAAAAATAAAACATAATAAAACAATTCTCACGACGTTTCGGCCACAACGCAAGCAGCCGTCCTCAGGTGAATGAAACAGCACACGAGCTTGGAGCATATATATAAGCTGGGCGCATTGACAAAGGAATTTGCATATCAAGAGGAATTTAGCATATTTATGGGAAATGCAGGAATGTGATTAGTCCTGCATATGCATGTGCATTATGCAGGATTAACAGCATCAAAGGGAGCTGCAGTTACTGCTGCTGCTGAAATTACTGCTGCTGCTGCAGTTTCTGCTGCTGCTGCAGTTACTGCTGCTGCTGCAGTTGCTGCTGCTGCTGCACTTGCTGCTGCTGCTGCACTTGCTGCTGCTGCAGTTGCTGCCTTATCCATTTTAATATAACACTATGTATTATTCTACCCACCCTAATGTGTATCACACTGCTATATGTTTACTATACAATTACGACACCATACATTACTCTGCACACTGCACCATGCCAGTGAGTGGAACGCGGTCGGAAAGTCACCGTAAACGTGAACACAATCAGTTAAGATCCGAAATGGTTTATTACGTCCTTCCAATGATTGCTAAGCCAGAATCCATCTTCTCGGTTGAAATTGTCTCTGTGTTTGTATATGTGGATCGCCTCATGAACGAATCTCTCATGATAGCCAGATGACTTGCAGAGAACCTCTGTCTTGGAGAAGTCAATGTCATGTGAGCCCACTGAATTGTAACAGTGATCTGCCACGGCTGAGGTGTTTGTCCTACCGTGTTTCAGGTCTGCCTTATGTTCACGGATGCGGTCCGAGACATGTCGTTTGGTTTCTCCAATGTAACTGCTACCACAGAGGCAACTTAGTTTGTAGACGCCAGGGTACTGTATGTCTGGAACCACATCTTTTACAGACGGGACCAGATCACGGATTTTATGTACTTGTAATAAAAGGACTCGAACACTTCTTTCTGTCTTCGTGTCTTTATTCAGGTTCACGTCTTTACCCACACGGCACTCTGTTATAACTCCTGTATTTGTAGCCCCCGGCTATTCACTGCTATTATAGCTTCCTCACCCCTCTGACTCTCTGCTTCATCTACTGTAACCTCCTCCCTGCAGACTTGCTGCTACCCCTATGTGCAGACCCTCTGGCTGTCACTGTATGCAGACCCGCTGCCCACTCTCTCTGTGCAGCCCCGCTGCTGACTGCAGCCTCCTCGCTGCTTCGGGTCGGTCACCGCTGGCCAACGGTGCCGATCCTCGCTCCCCCCGTGTTCGTGGCGATCTCGCCACACCCCGCTTCGCCCTTCGTGGCCTTCCTCTGTTCCTGGTTCCCCGTCACTCCCCCTGCTCTTCCGGTTCCCCTCCTTCTATACTCAACCCCTCTCCCCCCACGTGACCTAACTCCTCCCCCCCCTGACGGCACCTCAGAAGGGCCGTTTACAACCGCATTACATCACCCTCCCCCCTAAAGAAAATCCAGCCGACCTCGGCTGAATTGCAACCTGAAAAGCAATGCGGGTGTAAAGGGCCAACACGCAAAAAGACACGAAGCATTGAAGAACATTATAACAATAACACAACACAACACAATCTAACGAAACGTGAGGGATTTCGAGCGAGTACGGGTAGCCGGGCCGTCCCGGACGGTCGGCGGCCCACCCGCCGAGCGGGAACGTGGAAGGGTTTTAGGGGCGACGGGCGCAAGTTCTTCCGTCGCCATTGGAGGCCCGCCACTGTCCCGCTCGCGTCCAGAAACATCCCGTACTCGCGTCCGCGGAGGGATAGGAAGAGCTGCAGGTCCCGTGGGTTCTGCGGCTCCGGTCGGCGTCCCACAAGCGGAAGGTCCTCCTCCCTGCGCTGTCACGGCCGGCTTGTCTGTGAAGGGTACGACAGGCGCTCTCGCAAGGTCAGCAGACACAGGCAAGGGCGAGTCGGCAGCAACAGACCCCGGCAAGGCAACTTGGGGAGATGACGCATCCGGCCGTGGGGCAATGTATGGCTTCAACCGGGACGTGTGCACGAACCAACGCCGTGCACCAACCTGAACACGCGCCGACTGTGGGTTGGGAACCTCAATGAGGCGGACCGGACCCTGCCAAGGTCGATGTAATTTAGGAGATGTACCTGGCCGCACCTGTGGGCAATGAAGCCAGGCCAGGTCCCCCTTTTTCCAGGGACACTCCCCCTTTGAACGTCGGGCACACCGCTCATTCCTGGCCTGAGCCTTGGCAGTAGCCATGCGGGCATTTTCCCTCGCCTCAGCGACACGCCGAACGTTGTCCTTAATATACTCAGGAAGAGGCTTAACAGGCCCCCTCGCACCGGTTCCCAACTGGTCATGAATCGGCGGCACGTTCTCACGGCCGTACATAAGGAAAAACGGCGAGTATCCAGTAGCCGCGTGCGGCGTCATGCGATACGCCGAAAGCACCCCAGGGATATGCAAATCCCAATCAGATTGGTTTTCCCCGACTGTATGGCACAGCATGGCGGACAGAGTCCGATTCAACCGTTCCACCATACCATCCGTTTGCGGGTGGTAGGGGGACGTCCGTATCTTTTTAGTTCCAAGAGCCGCACACACCTCCCCCAACAATTTAGACGAAAAGTTACGTCCCTGATCCGTAAGGAGCCTCTCCGGAGCCCCTTTGTCCATTACATACCCAAATAGAAAGGCGTCCGTGATAGACGCCGCTGACTGGTCAGGCAAGGGCCAGGCCATCGGCCAGCGAGAGAGGTACTCCACCCCCACCAGTAAATACTTATTCCCTTTAGCTGATGGCGGAAAGGGTCCCAAAATATCTAACGCCACCAACTCATTAACCCGAGATACTTTAATCGATTGTATCGGCGGAACATATGGATGTTTAGGCGGCTTACGGCGGGCACAATCGGGACACGCGCGAACGTGACCGACGACATCCGTCGTCATGCCGTGCCAATAATAGTCTCGTTGCAGCGTCAATAGGGTTTTCTGCACCCCCAGGTGTAAAAGTGTGTCACAGTGCAAAGATCGAATCAACTCATAGCGCAATGACGCAGGCACAACGAGACGCCAGTGTTCCTGTATCCCTTCCCTCCACATCAGTAACCCATCTCGGAGAGCAGTTTCCGAATTACCACCCGCACCGACTTCCTTACCCGCCTTCTCCGTTCGTTTCCGTAACGACACCAAAGAATCGTCCAACATTTGCTCCCGAATCCACACAGACCTTGGAAGACGCAAAATCCCGTCAGCCGGTCCCCCTTCAACCGGTCCCGGTGTAAGCGGAGGTTCGAGAACATCCACTGCCCGCGCGACAGGTTGAGGGGGGGGCTGAGCCGGTCCACACCTATGCGTCCCCGACGCACACGCACAAGGGGATTGTTGCGGCAACCTGGACAGTGCGTCCGCGTTAGCGTGACGCACACCCTTCCGATGGTGAATTTGGAAGGAGAATTCTTGCAACGTGTCCAGCCATCTCGCCAATTGTCCGGATGGCTGGTCCATCTTAAGAGCGTACTGCAAGGCCGCATGGTCCGTTCGGACAATAAACGACCGACCGTACAGATACGGTCGAAATTGGCGGAGAAAATACACAATAGCCAAAAGTTCCCTGCGAGTGACGCAGTAACGAGTTTCCGCGGGAGACAAAACCCGACTCCCGTACGCCACCACACGCTCAACACCACCTTTTGACTGGGACAACACCGCCCCAATCCCGGTGTCACTCGCATCAGTATCCAGAATGAAGGGATGTTCAAAATCCGGATAATCCAACGTCGGCGCAGTAGCCAGTAGGTCGCGCAGGCTCCGAAACGCCGCCTCCTCCGGCGGTCCCCACACAAATTTGTGCCCCTTCCCAGTAAGGAGATGCAAAGGCCTGGCGATAGTAGCGAAATTCGGAACAAACCTCCGGTAATATGAGGCGAACCCCAAAAACCGACGCACATCACCCACCGTGGCGGGGGTTGCCCAATCCCGGACACACGCAGTTTTCTCTGGATCCGTGGCCACCCCGTCCGCACTAACAATATGTCCCAAGTATCGAACGGAACGTTGCAGTAGATGACATTTCTTAGGCTTGAATTTCAAATTAGCAGAACGCATTCTGGCAAAAACGGCCTCCAACCGCAATAAATGCTCATCAAATGTGCGGCTGAAGACAATAATATCATCTAAATAAATGAGACATGTCTCCCACTGCAACCCTGTCAATACCAACTCCATCAATCTCTGAAAGGTGGCAGGGGCTGCATTCAACCCCATCGGCAGACAGTTAAATTGGAACAACCCCTGCGGCGTACGGAACGCTGTCTTTTCCCGCGAGGGCTCGTCAAGGGGAAGCTGCCAGAAGCCCGAAGAGAGATCTAGCGTTGAAAAAAACTTAGCCCCTGACAAGGCGTCGAGAGAATCGTCCATACGCGGCAGGGGATACGCATCTGCCACCGACACTTTATTTAACTTCCGAAAATCCACACAAAATCGTAATTTACCATCTTTCTTTTTAACCAACACGACAGGCGCACCCCACGGGCTATTAGACGGAGATATAATATCCGCTTTCAACATGTCTTCCACTGCCCCTCGAACGTGCTCACGCTCAGCCGGACTCATCCGACGCGAGTTCAAGCGGATAGGGGCCGCGTCCCCCGTTTCGATGTGATGAGAGAGCAGCGAGGTGCGTCCCAAGTCCAAATCGTCCGAGCTAAACACATCGGAATAGCTCGCTAATAATTTATGAATCGCACAACGCTGCTCAGCGGAAAGGGCCGAATTTTCCGCACATAATTCGGCGATCCAACGATCGTCCACCCCTCCGTCGTGTGAAACACCACCCACCAGCCCCCCGTCCGGAATGTCACTCTGAGCCGTAAACGCCGTAGTGGCGTGTGCCACAACGGTACCAGCCGGCACACACACGCTTTCAGAAGTCGCATTTAACACCTGCAAAAACGGGCGCTGATCCGGACGGACAATGGTTTGCGCCCCCACCAGTGCCAATCCGCCCGTAACAGCGGCGGACGGCGACAGCAAAATTCCACAAGCACCCTGCCGACCCGGAACCGGCTTCCGGTATCGTAGGGGAATGAGCATCTGCGAGCCAGGTGGAATATCAACTGAAACTTCCGATAACGCCTGCACCTGGGCAACCGGAGCCGGTCGCCCCCAGGTGGACTGTAAAAACGCCAATTTGCGGCCCCCTGGCAGTTCAATGCAATTTTCATTGATTCTAATTAAAATGGGCATCTTAGCCAAAAAATCCGTGCCCAACAAGCAAGGAACCGCCAGGGACCTCGAAATTAACACAACGCCCGAGGCCGAGACCCCCCCGATAGAAATATTAGCGTCCACCTGTCCCACGATGCCCATACTACCCCCGTTCGCAGCGATGCAGGAAGCGTAAGCCGGCCTCACGGCCCCCGGTGGGATGTTCAAAAGATGGAATATGACATCCGAAATAATGGTCGCGGACGCCCCGGAATCCACCAAAATACGCACGTCCACCCCTTGGATCGACCCCGGTACAGTGGACGAACCTGTAGCGGCCGCGACAACCCGCCGAGCCAACTTACGCCACTGCGTTATCGAGCGACAAGGCGCAGATACTGGCCTCCCATATTTTAGAACATCCGCGTCGCACAACAACGGCGATGAGTGAGGTGTCAGGCCTTGCCGGGTGTCTGGTGCGCACCGACTTGCCTGTGCCGGAGGGTCTTTCTTTGGGACGTCCGCGATCGAGGCCTCCTGCTGGGGCGGCCCCGGAACCCGGGCCCAGCAGTCCCTGGCATAGTGGCCCCGACGGCCGCAGCGGAAACAGTCGACGTCGGGTCGGCGCGCAGCAGGCACCCCGTCCCGACGTGGCCGCGCCGGCGGCGGAGCCCGCGGCCCCGGCTCGCTTCGAGCCGGCCACGGAGTGGAGGCGGCCGACAGCTCCTTTGGGCCGGTCGCATCCGGCACGTACACGGCCTTTGTAGGGTCCCACCCTACGACCCCCCCATCGACGACAGGACCGCCCGTCCACGCCGTGACTTGTTTCCAGCGGCGGAGATTGAACTGGGCGTCCAAACACTTAGCCGCGGTCCGGGACGTGAGTTTCTCGTGACCGCAAGCCGGCATAGGAATGCCCAGATCCCGGGATAACTCCAACATCTTCCCCAAGATGAGAGGTTCCAGCAGGTCAGGCTCCGTCTCCGGGTAAGCGGCCATCGCGAGTTCCAGCACGGCGCCCCTGTACGCTACAGGCGACTCCTCCGGTGCGCGTTGCCGCTGCACGAAGCGGCGATGGGCGTCATCCGGTGGCTCGTACGCGTCCGCCATTTCGTCGAACACTCCACGCAATGTTTTCTTCTTCGCAGCTTTTATAGAGCGAAAAAAACGAACAGACTCATCGTCAAGGAGAGTCGGAAGCACCTCCAGCGCCTCGGCGTCCGTCCACCTTGCCGTTCGTACCGCCGCCAAAAATCGACAAGCGAACGCACTCCAATCGCCCCCGATGGAGAACTCCTTAACAGTTGTAAGGTGACGACTGCGGCTCCTTGGCCTGCTTCCGTCCGTCACCGACTCTTCCGGCGGCAAGTTCAGCAAGGCGTCGCAACGCGGTGTCGCCAAGATGGCGGACGATCTTCGTGGCGGCCCCAAGATGGCGGCTTCCCGCCTTCCGTGGTGCGCCACGCCCAAGATGGCGTCTTCCCGCCGCGTGGTCGATGGCGGCGCCATCGAAGACGACCCGGGCTCCTGCCGATCACCACCATCACCTTCCAACGCCGCCCTTGGCGTGACAAGGTCACACAACTCCGTGATGACGGTTTTTAGGGTCGCCAGTTGCTCCGCCATCCGGGTCCATCTTAAATCTTCGTCCTTCAACGCAGATGGGTCGGGCGCAGCGGCAACCTCCTCCACACCCGGGCCCTCACGGATCTCTCCCTCCGCCGAAGTGAAGCCGACCTCAGGAGGAAGATCGTCGTCGTCCGATGATGAAGCCGACGCCGGAGATGGGATATTCTTCTTCCTCAGTTGTTTCGCCATGCCGTTTCACTTCTGACTCCAGTGTAATAAAAGGACTCGAACACTTCTTTCTGTCTTCGTGTCTTTATTCAGGTTCACGTCTTTACCCACACGGCACTCTGTTATAACTCCTGTATTTGTAGCCCCCGGCTATTCACTGCTATTATAGCTTCCTCACCCCTCTGACTCTCTGCTTCATCTACTGTAACCTCCTCCCTGCAGACTTGCTGCTACCCCTATGTGCAGACCCTCTGGCTGTCACTGTATGCAGACCCGCTGCCCACTCTCTCTGTGCAGCCCCGCTGCTGACTGCAGCCTCCTCGCTGCTTCGGGTCGGTCACCGCTGGCCAACGGTGCCGATCCTCGCTCCCCCCGTGTTCGTGGCGATCTCGCCACACCCCGCTTCGCCCTTCGTGGCCTTCCTCTGTTCCTGGTTCCCCGTCACTCCCCCTGCTCTTCCGGTTCCCCTCCTTCTATACTCAACCCCTCTCCCCCCACGTGACCTAACTCCTCCCCCCCCTGACGGCACCTCAGAAGGGCCGTTTACAACCGCATTACATACTGTGTTGAATCGGACCTGGATCTTGTGTTTAATCAGGATTTTGGAGATCTTTTTTGTGACCCCAGCAATGTAGGGTAAGGTGATGGTCTTGAAAGGCTCCTGAACAGGATCCTTCTTGATGGTTGGAGTGATGGCTTTGCGGATTGTGTAGTCGGAGTAACCATTAGCCTTAAGAGCTTGGCGTACGTGTTTGAGTTCACTGGAAATGTGTTCATGGTCGAGGATGCATTGGGCTCTATGATATAGAGTCTTGATGAGGGAATTCTTCTGGGATGGATGGTGGTGGGAATCCGGTTTTAGATAAGCATCCGTGTGGGTGGCTTTCCTGTAGACAGAGTGGCTCATTGAACCATCAGGTCTCCTTTTGATTAGGACATCCAAAAAGGGTAGCTTGCCATCATTTTCGACTTCCATGGTGAATCTGATGGCTGGGTGTATGGAATTGATGTGGTCGAGAAATTGGTCTAGAGCAGGCCGGCCATGTGGCCAGATGACAAAAGTGTCGTCTACGTACCTCTTCCATAAGGTCGGGCGTAGAGTGGCAGTCTGGATGGCGTCCGTCTCAAATTTCTCCATGAAGATGTTGGCTACAACTGGAGATAGGGGGGAGCCCATTGGGGTGCCCTCAATTTGCTTGTAGAAGGTTCCACCTGGAATGGACGTTAAATGGTCTGAGTTGGGCCACAGAATAGTGTCTGCGTCGGCGGGTTCCTCGGTCGTTATGGGATTCATAGACGGGGTCGAGGTCAGGGTGTTGGTGGACACGGGAGCGTCGGCGACTATAATTTCCAACCTCATTTATTCTCCCCATCCAATGTCGACCTCTGCTTCCGGTGGACGTGCCATTTTACGCTGCAAATGGGGGCTCATTGGGTATTATCGGTCAGATTCGGGCGACCATTTGCATAGGGGATATTAAATTGGCGGGACCTGTTTTCGTCTCCTCTTCCCTAGCGGTTCCTTGTCTGTTGGGCACAGATTTTTTGGCTAAGATGCCCATCAAAATTCTCGTGGATCAACGTTGTATTGAGCTGCCATCGGGTCGCCGTATTTCATTTTTGTCTAATCCTACTGAAATACGGACGGCGTGCACAATGATCCAAGCGCTAGCGACACAGAAGGTGCACGTGCCCCCGGGTTCGCAGATGTTGATACCCCTCCGGTTGCGGAAGCCATTGGGTGGAGAGACTGCGGGACAAGGCGTGCTTTTGGGTCCATCGAATAGAGCTGTCAGCGGTCTGGATTTGGCGGTAGCTCAAACGTTGGTTCGGGCTGACGAGGACCCGTTCGTTATGGTTTTAAACGCTGGTTCACCGCCGGCCGTTATTCCGCAGGGCACCGTGCTTGCTCATGCGGCACGGGTCCCTGCGGAAGAGCGCCTTATTGCACATGTTGATCCCGTCCCGGTGCAGAAAATTCTACCGGGTGATGACCTTGGATGGGTCGATTCGCTGTGTGCGGACTCCACTGATTTGTCAAGGGTGCAATTGGGTGCGCTGCATGCTCTGCTGATCGAATTCTCCGATGTGTCCAGCAAGCACAAATTTGATATTGGGTGCACGGACCTGTTACGCCACCACATTGAAACAGGTGACGCGGCACCAGTCCGGCAGAATCCCTTCCGGCTGAGTCCTGCCGAGAAGGAACACGTTCAATCGGCCGTCAATGACATGCTGACGGCCGACATCATTTCGCCCTCATCCAGTCCGTGGGGAGCACCTATCGTGCTGGTTAAGAAGCAAGACGGGTCCTTGCGTTTTTGTGTAGATTTCCGTCGCCTTAATAAAATCTCTGTGGCTGACGCATATCCGCTCCCTAGGATGGATGAGTCCCTGGACGCATTGTCCGGGGCGTGGTATTTTTCTACGCTTGACTTACTGTCGGGATTCTGGCAGTTGCCACCTGACGATGAGTCTAAACCTAAGACCGCATTCCGGACCCCAGGGGGCCTGTTCCAGTTCAACCACTTGCCCATGGGGCTCCATTCCGCTCCTGCGATGTTTCAGCGCCTCATGGAATTGGTTTTGTCGGGTCTGCAATGGGATACTTGCTTAATTTACCTCGACGATGTAATTGTTTTCAGTAAAACTTTTGAGGAACACCTCCAGCGATTGAGAGGGGTGTTCTTGCGGATGCGATCGGCTAAGTTGAAGTTTAAACAGGCGAAATACCACCTTTTGCGGAAATCCGTAAGGTACTTGGGCCACATTGTCGATTCTTCAGGGATCTCCACCGATCCCGCGAAGACGAACTGTGTCAGTTCATGGCCAACGCCCACGTCGGTTTCTGAGGTCCACAGCTTCATTGGTTTTGCTTCCTACTACCGCCGATTCGTTGAGCATTTCGCCACCATTGCCAAACCCTTGCACGCTCTAACAGCCAAAGGAGTCAGGTTTCGATGGGGGCCAGAGGAGGAGGCCGCGTTCTGCTCCCTCCGGGACGCCTTGGTGGGTGCCCCGCCCTTACGTTACCCTGACTTTACGAGTCCCTTCTTGCTGGATACTGATGCTAGTAACACAGGCATTGGGGGGTGCTTTCACAGGTCGTTGGGGGAGTTGAATGGGTGGTCGCTTATGGTAGCAGGGTTTTGTCGCCTGCGGAACAGCGCTACTGCGTCACCCGTCGCGAGTTGCTGGCTATTGTTTTTTTTGTACAGCAATTTAGACCTTATCTCTATGGCCGTCATTTTACGGTCCGGACGGACCACGCGGCGCTTCAGTATTCATTGAGGGTCGCCCAACCCTCAGGCCAATTGTCACGGATTGTTGGATGTCCTCCAGGACTATCAATTTACGACCACTTACCGTAAGGGGTTGTGCCACACCAACGCGGATGCCCTGTCGCGGTTGTCACCTCGTCCCGAATGTGCGTGCTTGATGGGGTCGGCGCGCTGTAAACCGCCAGGTGCTGTACCTGAGAGTGAGTTGGTCGCGGCCGCGAATGCGCCGATGGTTGACGTTCCCGCTACCCCTGCGGGTGGGGATTCGCTGCTCTCACTGTCTCTCGTTGAGTGGGGCCGACTCCAGATGGCTGACAGCTCCCTGCTCGCGTTGCGTCGCAGGGCGGGGGGTCCCAAGAAGGGTTGAAAGCAAGCTGGCTCCTGGCTGCTCAAGCAGGGCCTGCTAATGACATGGGACAATATGTCCCGGCGGCACGCACTCGTCGTGCCTTCCGCTATGCGGGACAAAGTCGTTCTGGCCGCACACGAGCGCCTCTTCCATTTGGGTGTAAACAAAACGCTCGCTCTGCTCCAGCGTGACTATTATTGGCCGGGGATGGGGAGCGATGTGGTCAATATACTGAAGGGGTGTGTGGATTGCGCCAAACGGAAACCACCGCCCGTTGCGCCGAATCCACCGCTGCAGTCCATTCAGGTCTCGCGCACTAACGAGCTCGTTGCGCTGGATATTTTGGGGCCTTTTCCTGTCACGCCTAGGGGTAACAAGTACCTGTTGGTTGGTGTGGAATACTTTACCCGATGGCCTATGGCGTGGCCACTCGCCAACCAGTCGGCGGCGGCCGTAGCAGACGCCTTTGTCCAAGGCTACGTCTTGGACAAGGGGGCTCCCGAACGCTTGCTGACCGACCAGGGAAAGAATTTTTCGAGCAAATTGTTGCAAGAGGTGTGCAACCTGTTGGGTACAAAAAAGGTGTGTACCTCCCCGTACCACCCACAGACTGACGGGATGGTGGAGCGACTCCACAGAACTTTAACTTCCATGTTATGCCAGCAGGTGTGCGAGGCACAGGTTGACTGGGACTTGCAGGTCCCGGGGGTCCTCGCCGCGTACAGAATGGCCCCCCATGCAGCAACGGGATTTTCCCCATTTTATCTGATGTACGGTCGGGAGGCCGATCCGCCCATGGAGACTCAGCTGGGACTTTCCGTGCCACAGCCTAATTCCAAGTTGGCCGACCATATTAAATTTAACATTGCGAAACTGGCCGAGGCACGGGAGGCCGCACGGCTTAATTAGAGGTCTCGCCAAATCGCCAACGAGCGCTTGCGTGCACGGAGGGTGTCCGTGCACGATTGGAAACCGGGCGATAGGGCCTGGCTGCATTGCCCTCATGCACCTTTGGCTATGTCGCCTAAATTATTGAAGCCATGGCGGGGACCCGTGGAGGTCGTGCGGGTTGCACGCCCCCAGTGTGTGCAGATAAAATGGGGAAAGCGGCGTTGGTACGTTCACCCCTCCCGGCTGAAACCGTTCTCGCTACCATATGGCCTTTCTTTGTGTCGGGAGGACCGAGCATGTGATGTGACCGGGGAGGGAAATGTCTCCGCCTGCTCCTCACATGTTTTCGCCTGATCCGCTCCCAGGTGTCTCGGAACTGACGGCTGCCGACGACCGGCGACCGGATCCCCGCGGCACGGACGGTTCTTCCAGGCCCGATCCGTGCCTTCCTGGGCTGCCGGAGCCACCGGACGGTTGACAGCGTCCTGTCCCATACGACGGACCAGCCAGGCGGACTAGCGCTAGATCGCGCAACTTTTCTTCACCCAATAAATGAGGTGGAGGTGCAGGACGAGTTGTCCGGATCATCTCGTCACGGCGTTCCCCGTCCGTTCGACCGCTCTATCGTTCCGTTTAAGGAGCAAGCGGGTGGGGGGATCGGGAGTCGAGGAGACACTGGACTCGTCGGTCTTTTCGAAATAACTTTTATTCGGTTACTCGTCGGTTTGTACATAGTTCGTTCTTGTTACTAGTTAACGTTCAGGTGTTGTGTTGCTGTGTTACATTGTGGTTAATGTTACAGGGCACACTTGGTGAGTGGAGTTTTTTTTTTGGTTTTTGGCAGCCGGGCCGGCTGCGAGCTATGTGGGAGGGGGTGATGTAGTGGTGATACGCGCTGACAGTAGGGATTGTGTGGCAGCGCGTGGTGATTGGCTGTGTGTCGGTGACGCGCGCTGACGGTGAGGGATCATAGGGCAGCGCGGGGTCATGGGTTATGTGGTGGTGATTGGCTGTGTGTTGGTGACGCGCGCTGACAGGGAGTGATCGTGTGGCAGCGCGGGGCGATTGGTTGTGTGGTGGTAACACGCGCTGGGAAAACGGATCGTATGAACAGCGCTTCGTGATTGGTCGACTAGGGTGGGTGCTCACATCGCGGTCCGCATAGACTCCGTCTCCTCGGGAGCGGAGGGCTATATAAAGCGGTGCGCGCGGGCATTCGGGGAGTTGGTGATCAGTGAAGACAGAAGACGGAGGAGGAAGAGGTAGGGCCCTGAGACCCCTAGTCCTGCTGTCCTTGTAAGGGCCGGGACCCTGTGTGGCTCAGAGGCGGGACCTTGGGACCCGGGGCTGGACGTCCGTGTGAGGGCCGGGCCACGGGACCCAGTGGTCGTGACCCATACCCAAGCTGGGGTGGGTCTGTAGGTTCCCCTGGAAGCTACGGGGCTGGAGAGCCCGTGTGTGTGTAGCCGGGTGGAACGTGTAGCGTGAGCTGTAGTGTCCACACGTGTTATTGTGGCTAAGGAAGAGCTGTAGTGTCCACACGTGTTATTGTGGCTAAGGAAGAGCTGTAGTGTCCACACGTGTTATTGTGGCTAAGGAAGAGCTGTAGTGTCCACATGTGTTATTGTGGCTAAGGAAGAGCTGTAGTTGTCCACACGTGTCATTGTGCCCAAGAGAAGAGTTAATAAAGTGTGCTACCCGTCAAGTGGTCTCCCGCTGTAATTTAAAATACTACACATACATTCAAAACCTGCTGTCTTTCATTGAAACAATACAGAAGAAAGACAAAGACAGCAGTGGAACGCGTCAAATACTGCCACCATCAAAACTTTCTGAAGATATGAATGGTGGAATACAAGAGTCACAAGAAGAATCCAGAAAAACCCTTGAGGAAAAGAACATCTCAAGTGAAGGTGGAACAAAAACTACAGCAGCATTGAATCCCATACGAATGGCCAGACTAGGAAATGTGCCGGAAGTCACAATACGGAGAGAATTCAGGATCTGCGGGCAGATTGGTGAAAGAGGGCAGAAAGACAAGTTATCTTACACAAATCTGATGCACCAGATCGACACAGGAACCCGTAAGGGACATGCCGAGTCTGACATCATTGAGGCAGTAGTCAGAGCAATCAGTCCTGGTCTAAATTTGAGGGACATGCTAGAAATAAAAAATGATTTGACTATTTACAAGTTAAAAAACCATTTTGAAAGGACACTATAGAGAAGAAAGCACATCTGATCTCTATCAGAAGTTGATGAACAACTCTCAGGAGCCAAGAGAAACTGCACAAAACTTTCTGTTCCGAGCTATCGAATTAAAGGACAGACTATTATTTGCATCTAAAGAAAAAGGAGCTGATGACCAGTACAATCCAGATATGGTACGCAGGAAGTTCCTGAGATCGATTGGCACAGGATTGCTCACATGGCCCGTGGATGTCGAGCCTCTCGACAGCAGCAGGGAAACTGGCTAGGGTTGCTGCAGGGGGACCAGCAGTAACTTACAAATCAGGGTCCCAAGGTTGTCATTACTGTTTCCGTGAAGAGAATGATGTTGTAAGACTGCAGAAGTGCCAGGGTTGTCACGCAGTACAGTACTGCTCGAATACCTGCCAAAACAACACTGGCAAGAACACAAGGTACTCTGCAGAGCAATCAACACATTACAGAAGAAAACAGAATGTCAAAGAACACCAGAGTGGAGGAACCCAAATATGGGCAAGGTTAGCTTTCTCAGGCCTAAATGCAACAACAGACTGTTAAAGTTAATTGGGAAAAGATGCATGGTGAAGTGTTTACTGGATCACGTATCAACTTCTGCCCTCTGGGACACAGGAGCTCAAGCCAGTGTTATAAATGAAGCATGGCGAAATAAGCATCTACCTAAGTCAAGAGTGAGACCAGTTGAAGAGCTCTTGGGGACGGGTACAATTACTGGAATGGCAGTTAACCAAACAGAAATACCATTCACAGGTTGGATAGAGGTGGTATTCAGATTGAACAGTAATATGGGGACCAGTCAGTGCTTTCTCATTCCAATGCTGGTATCCAGTGACCCCAGGGTTGCAGAAGATCCCATTATTGGTTTTAATGTCATCGAGGAGGTCATCAATGGGCTGGTGGAAGGAGGAGAGACAATTGTGGACCCCATTAAAGTAGGGGTTGTGGGTGAGGCTTTCTCCATCACTCCAGGAGACACAAACGTCCTCATCCACCTGTTGTCTTCTGGCAACCGGGACAGTGATGGTGGGGCAGTCAAGACAGGAAAACAGAGAGTGGTGCTACCACCAGGGCAAGTCACAATGGTTCGAAGTCGTGCTCATTCGGGACAGCTGGGGGGAAATGAAGTGATGCTGTTTGTCCCTGAAGAGAAGCCCCAATGGCCAGAGGGTTTACACATCAACGAGGTCCTGGTGACACTGAGTAGAGGCAACTCATCCTGCATACTAATCGCAGTGATCAACACAACCAAACACAGCATCACACTTGATCAGCGGGTCACCCTAGGACAATTACAGCCGGTGAAATCTGTGTATCCAGCAGCAGTAAGACCTGTGGCATACCACCAAGGCACCCCAAGTCAGGATCAGAGATGGCAACAAACACAGGATGGCCACACAACTGGTGGAGCAAAAGCTAAGGGGCTGCAGCTGAGGCCAATAATTAAAGAGCAATGCGAAAAATGGGACCCATTGGTAAACCTGGACCACCTAACAAAGGAGCAGCAAATGGCAGCCAAGGTAATGCTCCGAGAGGAATGTCATTCTTTTGCAAGGGATGACAATGATGTTGGGAGCATACCTTCATTGAAAATGCATATCACCCTTAAGGATAAGATTCCAGTGCAAAAGACGTACATTTCAGTCCCAAAACCATTGCATAATGAAGTTAAGCAGTATCTGCAAGACGTGATCAATTGAGGCTGGGTGACAAAATCTAGATCATCATATTCTTCACCCATAGTCTGCGTAAGGAAAAAAGACGGAAACCTGAGACTATGTTGTGATTACCGAGAGCTGAACCGGAAGTCGGTTCCTGACAGGCATCCCATCCCAAGGATCCAAGACATGCTTGACAGTTTGAGTGGGAGTTCTTGGTTTTCGATTTTAGACCAAGGGAAAGCCTATCATCAAGGCTTCCTCGATGAAGAAAGTCGCCCCCTCACAGCTTTTATCACACCATGGGGATTATATGAGTGGGTGCGTATTCCCTTTGGTTTGAGTTCAGCACCAGCAGAATTCCAGAGGAGCATGGAGGACTGCCTGTCTGGCCTTCGGTATGAAATCTGTCAGCCTTACCTGGATGACAACCTTGTTCATAGCAAGTCCTTTGAAGATCATGTGCGGCATGTACAAATGGTATTGCGTCGGTATCAACAACATGGTGTCAAACTGACAGCAAAGAAATGTGAGTTGTTCCAGAGCAAGGTGCGATACTTAGGCAAAATCGTATCGAAAGATGGCTATACTATGGACCCAGCAGAGATGGCCCCAGTTCAAGCACTTAAAGCGAGGAAGCCTAAAACAGTGGGAGAGCTCAGGAAGATGCTGGGATTCATTTCTTACTACAGGTCGTATATACACATTTTTTCAAGTATTGCCAGGCCACTGTATGACTTGCTTTTAACAACACCTAGGCAATTTCAAAAGAACAAAATAGTACAGGGAACAAAATCAGGCCAACTGCTGAGTAGAACACTAATAACATGGACAGATTCCCACCAAAGAGTTTTTATTCAATTGGTTGATCACCTATCCAGTCCACCGATATTGGCATACCCAAACTTTGATCAACCATTCGTTTTACATTGCGATGCCTCACAAGAAGGCCTGGGAGCTATCCTTTACCAGAGGCAAGATGGAATAATGAGAGTCATAGCCTATGGGTCCAGAACTCTCACTCCACCAAAGAAAAATTACCACCTTCACTCAGGAAAACTGGAATTTCTGGCACTGAAATGGGCAATTTGTGAACGTTTCCGAGATTATCTGTATCATGCCCCTTCGTTTGTGGTATACACAGACAATAATCCCCTCACATATGTCCTCAACACTGCCAAACTCAATGCAACTGGACAAAGATGGGTTGCCGAATTGGCCGGCTTTGATTTCACAATCAAGTACCGCCCGGGTAGGACCAATGCAGATGCGGATGGACTGTCAAGAATGCCCCTGGACATTGATGGATTCATAGCTCAGTGCACTGAAAAAGTCAGCCCAGAGGTGATTAGTGCTACAATGCAGGGAGTCACCATTCAGCATGAGGAATCAACAGCCTGGTCCAGATTGATACCACTCCATGCCATTGAAATACAGGAGGATTGTGACTCACTAGCTTGCTCGATTCAGCCGATCCCAAGGGGTGAACTCAGACAAGCCCAGCAAAGAGACCCAGTCATTGCCAAGTATTGGAGTACAAAGGCAAAAATCAAAGGCACACGGTAAAAGCCAGCCAGACAGAAAACCGTGAGGTGAGGGCATTATTAAGAGAATAGGCAAAGCTTCACATCAGTAAGGAGGGAATTCTGTACCGGAAAACCCATACCAGGTCCCAGCTGGTATTGCCTAAACTGTATCACCCATTGGTATATAAAGAAATGCATCAGGAAATGGGCCATCTTGGCGTGGAAAGGACATTGAACTTGATCAGAGATCGATTTTATTGGCCCAGGATGCAGAACGACGTCGAGCATTTTGTCACAAAGGTATGTGACTGCCTAAAGAAAAGAAAGCCAAACATACCAACACGGGCACGTTTGGCTAACATCAAAACCACATACCCTTTTGAGATGGTTTCCATTGATTTCCTGCACCTTGAAACATGTAAGCAGGGATATGAATATATCCTGGTTGTAATGGATCATTTTACACGGTTTGCTCAAGCTTATGCTACAACCAACAAAACAGCAAAAACAGTGGCTGACAAGCTATTCAATGACTATGCCCTTAAATTTGGTTTCCCCACAAAAATACACCATGATCAAGGAAGAGAATTTGAGAATCAACTAATGGCCCAATTAAAGAAAAATTGTGGAATAAGAGGCTCCCATACTACCCCATACCACCCACAGGGTAACGGACAGGTAGAGCGATTCAACAGGACCCTGCTGTCCATGCTAAGGACTCTGACTGAAGAGCAGAAGACAGATTGGAAGAGCTCCCTGGCCAAGGTAGTGCATGCCTACAACTGTACTCGTAGTGAAGCCACAGGATTCTCGCCTTTTTATCTCCTGTTTGGGAGGTCTCCAAAACTACCAGTGGATCTGATTTTTGGTTTTGAACACCAGGGAGAGGAAGGATCCTATACGCAATATGTGGAGAAGTGGAGACAGCGGATGGTGGAAGCCTACAGGATAGCATCCGACTGTGCAACAAAAGGAGCCACTAAAGGGAAGGACCAGTATGATAAGAAAATTCATGGGGCAGAGCTACAACAAGGCAATCGTGTCCTGGTGAGAAATATGAATGAGAAAGGAGGACCAGGCAAAATTCGCTCGTACTGGGAGGACAAGTTGTATGTTGTCATTGGAAGAAAAAGTAATGACAGCCCAGTTTACGAGGTGAAACCTGAGAGCGGTGAAGGGAGAACCAAAGTGATTACTCGGAATTTGCTGCTACCTTGTGACTTCCTCCCAACTGAGCAGCCATCACAAAACCAATGGAGTAAGAGAACAACAAAGAAAACTCACCAAACAAGGACGAGAGGCCCATGGAAAAACATGAAGGAACCAACAGACAGTGAGTTGGAAGCAGAGGATGGATTTGACAGAGGTTACTTCAGTTGGCCAAAAACTGTTCAGCAAGCTACAGTAATACAAGACACGGAGTCACCATTGAACCCAGAAGCTTAAGAAGTCCACCCGCACAACACAGAAGGTGAACAACAGTTATCGGCAGCAGCCGAGGAACATTTATCACCAACTGGTACAGAGAGCGGGGAGACAGATTCAGAGAGTGAATATCAGTTAACTGAAGCAACTGAGGGACGGTTGTCGCCGAAGGGATCAGAATATAGTGAGACCGATTTGGCTATAACTAATGAAGGAGAACAGTTGAGTCCAGCAGGTGAATCTGCAAGGGATCTGGAACAGAGTGATGAAGAGGATGAGAGTAGTCATCACGATAGGAGACTCCACCCTCAACGAGAGAGAAGACAGCCAAAAACATTCACCTATAACAAGTTAGGTGAACCAACCATCGTGAGAAGGAGCCCGAGAGCACAAGGGATAACTGTTGGTTGCTACTGGAGGCCATGGTGAAACAAGGAACTTTTGACTACAAGATGGGTGACCAAGACAAACTGTAAACTGTGGTCATATAGTTGTAGTTGTTTAAGATGTTTTTGTTTGTTAGTGTTGTGTTTAATATGTTAAGAAGGGGTCATTGCCTAAGAGGAGAAAAAATGGTGAGGAAAAGGTTTCAAGTATGTTGGTAGGCCGATAAGTAAGTACCTAAGAGGTAAATTCCACATGGCATTGATAAGCTGTAAAGGATTTTATCTTGACAGGTACTAGGAAAAGAATCCTAACCATTTTTAATGTAGACTCGTTGCAGAGTTCCTTGCTTGCTGCAGGCTGACTGCTTGAGAGCTGGTTGCTTGCTGCAGGCTGACTGCTTGAGAGCTGGTTGCTTGCTGCAGGCTGACTGCTTGAGAGCTCCTTTGCTTGCTGCAGGCTGACTGCTTGAGAGCTCTTTTCTTGCTGCAGGCTGACTGCTTGAGAGCTCCAAGAAGAGTGTCTTTTTACTACTGCAGGGCTGGCTGCAGCACTGGTTGGGAGCTTCAAGAAGACTGTCTTTTTACTTGGCTGCAGAGAACTGGCTGCAGCACTGGTTGGGAGCTTCAAGAAGACTGTCTTTTTACTATCTCGGCCTCGCTGTGCGCTGCGTTGCACCGCTAGTCGAGTAGATAACCTTGCGTTCAATAAACCCTCGGAGCCAGGATGAACGTCCAACTCCAATCGTCATTTATTGATTGTAACAAGGTAAAACTGGTGAGAAAACACAGATACAGCATCTGTTATAATCCGGAAACACCAACACAATGAACACCACAGCATCAGAACATTGTCTTAGATAATAGATCCTGGACGGACCAGGCCCCTACATTACCACTGAACAACTAGACAAAAGCACAAGCCGGTGCGTTGCATACAGGCACATCGTGTATTCATCCCACTGTACCCCAAATGTACAGCATTACACTTAACACTAAACTGTGGATGAGATACTTCGTCATCTTTACTCTCAGGATCGCAACATAGGCACAAGTCTGACTCGACCTACTAAATCACACGTAACATCCACAATAAGGAAAGTCGCAGGCTTCATTACTAACTAGGCCTCGTATTTACTACAACAACTTAACGGCACCATAAAGGCATTTACATCACTATAACGGTTAATTCCTACATTACAACAGCATTGCCAACATTATAGGAATATAAACAAACTTACAGATGATGCTTCTTAAGCTCCCACAATGGACAAGTGCGGCTGTGGTCTCACTGAGATGTGATGCGTGCCGCCATCTTGACTTATCTGTGTAATGGCCGACGCCCGCGTGGTACAGTGGAAATCTAAAATCGTCACTTCCTGGTCACGTGACCAAAATTAGCATAAAAAAACAGGAACTTCCTGTGAATGCACGCTCCACATCTGCTGTGAGGCAAGACAGTACTAATCAGTCATGTGGGGGAAGGACAAACTAAACACAAAAAGCAGTTCTAAAGAAGTGAGTTTTTAATCTACATTTTCAAATGCATAGCTTCCAGTGGCTTCTTAATATCGGAAGGAAGAGCGTTCCAGACGGCCACAGATGTGCATCTGAAAGTGTGCGATGTGGCGACCGTCTTTGTTCGAGGATGACTGGAGTGTGCGTGATGGTTTATGCTCCTTGTTGAGACCAGCAAGGTATTGTGGTTCATTTGCGGCAAGCACTTTTTGTGTAATGAGTGCGAACTTATGTATTCGTTCGGCAACCGGAAGCCATTGCAGCTCGGTGAGCACCGGACGGATATGTTAAGATATTGCAGTACCCGTCATGACACGTGCCAAATAATTTTGTACACGCCGGAGCTTGATAAATTTCCTCTTTAGATGTATTAAACATGGACATTTGTAGATTACATTTACACTAAAATTTTACTTGGAAAATGGGGTATCTTTTTTCTAAACTTTAAATGGATTGCTGTAAAAGTTCTGATTCGGGAAAATGGGGTGACTTTTGCCTTTGTATAAAAAATGCAACAGTAAAATTGGCCCAAAACGTGAGACATTATAGAAGGAAGCATGTACATAACATGTTTAGTGACTTGATCTGATCTGGGATTTTTCCTCTTTTTCAAATTGCAAAGGGCCAGGGGTATCGGTAAGTTTGTGGCAAAATAGCATCTCTAATATTCATTGCCACCATCTCCATCGTGGATTTCATTCTCCATCATCCATTTCTTCATCAGTTTCATATCTATAAGTGTCATGACATTTTCCTTCCGATTGGGAAACTGGTTTGACAAAGATGCCACAGTAGAATACACTGCACAGTAATCACATCCTCATCAGAAACCAACACTAATGTTTACTTAAGGTAAACAATGGCAGTGACCTACCCCCATGGTTGAGGACATGACGATGATTAATCACGCCAAAAATGTCGATCATGCTGCCTTGCTTCCGTCGCAGCTGGTATTTTCATAATGCTCTTGTTCATGGGCGGAGTTTGGAGGGGGGGGGGGCAATTTAAAGTAGTTTATAATTAAGATTATCATAAATTATACGCACCCTGATTCCTAATCTGAGTAACGAAGCGAACCGCTGCACCCCCCAAATATAGGAGTCAAACTCCGCCTATGCCCTCGTTCCAGTTGCTGCTGCCGCCGCCTTTGCTGCTACTTGATGACCATGTGATTGATCTTGCTATTGCTGTTACTGTTATCGCCATTGACGCTTCTGGTGTTGCTACTGATATTGCTCTAGCTGCTGCAGATGATATAATATATTTATCCAGAGAAGCTGTAATTTCGAAAACATTTAAAGGAAGTTCGACTATGCAATTGGTTTCCGTGTGGGAGAAAATCTCAAAAGAAAGCCCGTTGTATACAAAGGCCCAGTTGGTTTGGCAGTTTACAAATGTGCATTATCTACAAACTCTTGCACAAATGCTCTCTGGTAAGTATGTCCCACTTGGTGCAGCATGTGTGGCGCCCTCGCTTGCTCTCCCGTCCAAACGTTCAACTTGCTTTCTTGTATGCACACTCCCACAGCGCTCTCTCGTACGTAACCAGTTCGACGGCACTCCAGCAAGCGCACTCGCTTTCTCTCCCATACAGCACTTGAATAAAGGTGGACTTGCTACTGGCTGAGCAGAAGGGATAAAGGTTTCGGGACGATTCTGGTGAGAAGGAGAGAACGCCTATGACAGGACAAACCACCATGGAGATGGGGCATCGCGTGGGCGATTTACCGTTTCTTTCATTTAGATATAATGTATAGCCCCATTCATGACACGGCCAATGAGTAAGGTTTGCAACGTGGTCAAACGCGTGCCAATTGGTTACTACAAATTTAAAACACCGATGCGTTTGAGGGAAAAGCCACACAACGTGACACATTGCCCCAGTTAAAGGGTCACCCTGAGTAAATACTTTGAAATTACCGCTTTCTGATGATGTACTTACTGTGCAGGACAGTAGAACATCAACTATTCGGGGGGAAGGGTGTGCCGGATTTAAAATGGTTTACTATATCAAATTGGCATAAATAAACCATACAAATAGACAAAAATAACATTCCGTAAAACGTTACTGTACAGTACTTACCACTCGAATCTCGAAGACTCTGCATGGGGTGAGGTACCTAGCACTAAAACGCTCTTGTTTCAAACACAACTTGTGTTTCAAATACAACTTGTGTTGTGTTTGACTGATGTTCAACGCCGAATTACGTGCACTTCTCGTCGGATAGCACAGTGTATATTTGTTTTTATGACCGTAGTTATTAGTCATGAAAAATGTACGTACGTGCATTATTTTCACCGTTTGAATTGCGGCATGTATTATACAATGTGCTGTATATAATATTTGACAGTGAGATCAAGCATAACTACTTTTTTTTGTCACGCACGTGGTGCCGATCGCTGGTCTGGGACACACAGTTTTGCCAGATCGGCTCGGGACCGCCGGATAACGTTGAAAGCAGCCGGATAATCGCGCACCAAATAATCGATGATCAACTGCTTATAGTAATGTGGCACCTTTGTCAAACCAGTTTATAAATTGGAAGTGGGGGGGGGACAATGTCACGATGACACTTATAGACATAAAACTGGTGAAGAAATCAAGATGCGGTGATGGTGGCTGAAAGTCACGATGAAGATGGTGGCAATGAATATTCGGGATGTACTTTTGCACACCACTTACTGCTCTGACCCTTTGCAATTTGTAAAAGAGGAATGGACCCGGATCAGATGGTATAGCGGTGAACATTGTCAAATAATTGGGCCATACGTTGGAACGAAATTGGCGGATCTGTTCACTAAATATTTGGTCGTAAAATTAAATACGGTACTGAACCGCAAGCGTGCATTCCGTTAAGAATACGGCTTGCAGGGCTATCTTGTGTGCAGTAGAGGGCGTTGCAGCACAGTCCGTATTTATATACTTTTTTATTAACTTTATTTTTAGAAACGTGACTTTACCGAAAGAAGCAAAGAATATCCTCCCACGTTACGCTCCCTTGGCCAATCCGCACTGAGCGGCGGCGGCGCGGCGAACAAAGGCTACGTCGACGTCATGACCCGTCGCGGTTCAGGGTAGAGGACCCCCCAATCGGTTTTGTGTGCATAGGAAGAGCGGATAATAGGAGGGCAAATAAGAAGTGCGTCACTCGACTCGAATGGGTGACAAGACAAATGGAAGGTCGCTATGGGGCAGCGTGGCGCGCAGTGGTCACACTCGTGCCTAACAAGGGCCTGGGTTCTATTTCCGACTCGGGCGCCTTTCTCCGTGGAGTAGTTTGTATGCTCTCCCTCTTGTTCTGCATGGGTATCCGCAGGGGTTTCCGGTTTGCCTATTATAGCTAAAGAAGAATACATTGCTACTGATATTGGTTAAACATTCGAATGCTCTCAATTACTCATGTGGGTGTACAAGTAGCAAAATAACTCACTTCTGCGAAAACGTTGCAGGTTTCTCCTTAAAAAAACAGTCTTGAGACTCGGTGAGGCTTTCCTGGGCTAAACAAGTGGAATAAATAAAATATGATACTCTTTGGGTCTTTTGATAAAGTCACGTAGATAGAAAAATAATAAAAAAATCACGACGTTTCGATCGCAACACAAGCAATCGTCTTCAGGTGAAAAATAATAATATTGCTCTGATTTGAATTAGATAATTTAGACAAGACTCTTGCATATTATTGGTTCTTTCGGTAAAGTCACACCTGATGATGATTGCTTGTGTTGCAATCGAAACATCGTGATAACTTTTTTCCTTCTACGTGACTTTACCGAAAGAACCAATAATATGAATCCCTGCAGTTAAAAAAGCTTTAAATCGAAATTTAAGACTCTTGCAATCACACTTAGCATTGACAGAAACAATGTCTACATCTGATTGGGACCATATAGATAACATGGCAGCCTCTTCAGCCGCCTCACTGTCAGCTAAATGCAAAAAAACCTGATTTCCAAGTTCAGCCTCCTGTCTAAGAAGAAGCTAGAACCACACGTAAAAAAGTTAGACGTTGACAAGATTTTTATCAATCAGAGTAACAGCCCAATTTCCGACAGCCTAAAATCGGTACTAGCTAAAGGGTTGGATTTCGCAGCCACCCCTAAACACAACCCAGTTGATGATATCATTGCCCAGGTCGACGTAGCCCTTACAGGGTTGGGACCCATTCCTGCAGACGTGGCGAGGTCGGAAATCGCTGCAATCCTAAAAAGCACTAAGAAACCTATTAGCAACATCAGCAAGGATGAGCGCTTTGAGCTTGCTCAACTGAAAAAGAGAGATGACATAGTCATCCTCTCAGCCGACAAGGACAATGCCACTGTCATGGACAAAACCACATACAATAACACAATTCAGGACCTACTTAATGATGGCAGCTATACCAAAATTAATAGAGATCCGACCAACCACCTGGTTACGAAAACCAACATCATCACTGGTTCGACATCTTTAAGCGAATCAACAAAGCGGTTTCCTTAAAACCCTCTGCTGGCTTACCAAAAATCGATAAAGAAAGTACACCACTCCATCCCATCGTCTCCAACATTAGCTAACCCACCTACAAACTGGCCCGATTTTTGTCTGAAACCTTGCACCCACTCATTGGTAAGACCACCTCAGCTGTACTTAACTCAATTCACTTGATATCTTCAATTAAGGACATATCACTATCTCCAGTTGAATTGCTTGTCAGTTTCGATGTGGTATCTTTGTTTACCAAAGTTCCTATGCCTGACACCATTGCAATCATTGAACATTTGGTCCAACGAGGACTGAATTCTGATGTACAGGCCCTGGTTAGACACTGCCTCTCCAACACTTACTTCACCTGGAATGGAACATTCTACAAACAAGTTGAAGGTACCCCAATGAATTCTCCCTGGATTTGAAGCTTTCGTGACTGCAAGGAATCATATTCATAGGTTTTTTTCGGTAAAGTCACGCAGGTAAAAAATTAAAGTTAATAAAAGTAAAATAAAATAAAAATCACGACGTTTCGGAGGCAACACAAGCTTCCGTCTGCAGGTGGAACCGTCACAGCCCGACAGTTGTATCAAGTAAATGAGAGATTACAGGAGATACCACTCCGTATATATAATGGTTGAGGGGAGGGGGGAAGGGCCAGGAATGGCCCACTTTTTATTATTATGGTAAGGTGAGGCTTAAGACTAAGAATAGACTGCATAACAAAAGACTGAGCCTTTATTATGGAGAGGTTCGGTTTGTGACTACGCCTAGCCTACATAACAAAAGTGTGAAAAAAGAAAACTAAACCTGGTAGAAAGCTAAACCTGGTAAAACAAAACTGGCTGTCCATTAGTAACCTGCAATAGTTTTCTGTCAAATAAGATGGTCCAAATAAGTGTAGTTAAATCTTTTTTTGCATGGCTAATCACATCTTTCCAATGATTAAAGGTGCGGCTTGAGACTATGAATAGACTGCATAACAAAAGACTGAGCCTTTATTATGGAGAGGTTCGGGTTGTGACTATGCCTGGCCTACATAACAAAAGTGTGAAAAAAGAAAGCTAAACCTGGTAGAAAGCTAAACATGGTAAAACAAAACTGGCTGTCTATCAGTAACCTGTAATAGTTTTCTGTCAAATAAGATGGTCCAAATAAGTGTAGTTAAATCTTTTTTGCATGGTTAATCACATCTTTCCAATGATAACTCAGTTTGTAACCATCATCACGGTTGAAATTATGTCTGTGTTTGTATATTTGTATGGCTTCGTGTACAAACCTTTGATGGTAGCCAGGAGGTTTGCAGAGCACTTGGTCTCGGAAAAGACAATTTCATGAGAGCCCACAGAGTTGTAGCAATGATCGGCAACGGCGGAAGAATCAGTTCTGCCATGTTTCAGATCTGACTTGTGCTCGCGGACACGATCAGAAACATGACGTTTCGTTTCTCCAATGTAGCAATCACCACAACTGCAACTCAATTTGTAGACTCCAGGATACTGTAAGTCAGGAACGACATCCTTCACAGATGGAATCAGATCACGGATTTTATGCACTGTACTGAATCGAACTTGGATCTTATGTTTGTTTAGAATTTTGGAGATCTTTTTGGTCACGCCTGCTATGTATGGTAACGTGAAAGTTTTGGTCGGAGTTTCATGTGGCTGTTTCTGTATGGTGGGAGAAACAGCTTGGCGGATGGTGCGGTCAGAGTATCCGTTCATCCTGAGGGCCCGATGTACGTGTCTTAATTCACCGGCCAAGTGGTGTTGGTCAGAAATACCATGGGCTCTGTGGTATAGCGTTTTGATGAGATAATTCTTTTGAGATGGGTGGTGGTGGGAATCCGGTTTCAAGTAGGAATCTGTGTGGGTGGCTTTCCTGTAGACAGAATGTCCCAAGGATCCGTCAGGTCGCCTCTCAAACAGAATATCCAAGAATGGTAGTTTACCATCTTTCTTCACTTCCATGGTGAATCTGATGGATGGGTGTCTAGAATTGATGTGGTCCAAGAAGTGGTTCAATGCTGGGATGCCATGTGGCCAGATGACGAAAGTGTCATCCACATACCTCTTCCACAGGGAATGATGCAGGGTGGATGTCTGGATGGCGTCTGATTCAAACTTTTCCATGAACATGTTGGCTATAACTGGTGACAGGGGGGAGCCCATAGGGGTACCCTCATTCTGGTTGTAGAAGGTGCCATTCCAGGTAAAATAGGTGTTGGTGAGGCAATGCCTAACCAGCGCAGGTACATCAGAATTCAATCCATGTTGGACTAAGTCCTCAATTATTGTTAGGGTGTCCGGTACTGGGACTTTGGTAAACAAAGATACTACATCAAAACTGACAAGGATGTCATCAGAAGATAGTACCATGTCCTTAACCATAGAGACTAATTGGGTTGAGTTGAGTACTGCTGAAGAGGTCTTGCCTGTGAAGGGAAGCAGAGTATCTGATAGAAAACGGGCTAATTTGTAGGTAGGAGAATTTATCGTCGACACGATGGGTCGTAGCGGGGTGCCTTCTTTATGGATCTTGGGAAGACCATAGAGTCTGGGAGGTCTAGCCACCGATGGTTTTAGAGAGGGACGTTTGCTTGGTTCGATTAGGGAAGTCGATCTCGTGATGATACTGTTGGTTTTTGTCGTTGGGCTTTTAGTGGGATCGTTTTTAATTTTGGAGTAACTCCCATAATTAAGAAGGTCCAGGATTTTGTTGTTGTATGAATCGTTATCCATGATGACCGTGGCATTTCCCTTGTCTACCAAGAGGATGACTATATCATCTCTCGCGGACCTAAAAAAGAGAGATGATATAGTCATCCTCTCGGCAGAGAAGGGCAATGCCAATTTCTTTGACAGCACCTATTTCAGACACGACAACTATTTCTCCATCCACCATTATCTCAGAATCGACAACTTCGAACACTGAATCTGTTTCAACAGCAGAAATAACGTCTCCATTGTCAACGACACTATTCACATCTCCGAGTATGACGTTTTCTTCCAAAACACCTATGTCAGACACTACAACTATTTCTACATTCACCATTACCTCAGAATCGACAACTTCGAGCACTGAATCTGTCTCAACAGCAGCAACGACGTCTCCATTGTCAACAATACCATTCACATTTCCGACTACAACGTTTTCTTCCAAAACACCTATGTCCGACACTACAACTATTTCTCCATCCACCATTACCTCAGAATCGACAACTTCAAGCACTGAATCTGTCTCAACAACAGCAACAACGTCTCCATTTTAAACAATATCATTTATATCAGCGACTTCAACAACTTCCAGTATCCTAACGGTGGCAACATCAGGAGCGACATCTCCATTATCTTCGACAACAGCTATTTCAGACACTACAACTATTTCTCCATCCACCATTACCTCAGAATCGACAACTTCAAGCACTGAATCTGTCTCAACAGCAGAAATAATGTCTCCATTGTCAACGACACTATTGTAATAATGTTCAGGAGGACTTGGACGCCGGGGTTGGAGGCACACTTATTTATTCAGTACAAGGTACAACACAGACCGGGACGTACAGCACTGGAAGGGGTGTCGGCCCCTTCACCCGTCTAACTGGGAAGTCACGCTCTAGGCTACACCTAGCCTGCCTCTAGGTCCTCCACTATCGGGCTAGGGGAGGCTAGCTAACCCAGCCCTGGTTAAGCTGGGATTACGGCGTCCGGAGTCCCCAGACTGGCTCTGACAAGAGCATCGGCTCTGGCTCTCGGGGCCACGCTATTGGCTCGGTCCTGGTCGGCCCTGAGAAGGGCAGCGATCCAGGGGAGTCCCAGGGCTCTATCTAGTAGATCTTCCTTCTTCACTGGTTTAAGCTTAATACATACTGCCCCGAGCCCTCCGGCTCACCCCTTTATATATCCCTCCCCCGTTGAGGGGTGGGGCCGTGGGGGATCCCAGCTCCGTGTCAGCCCCCCAGGCTGAACGGTGCGGACGTCGCTGTGAGCACCTCCCCGCGAACAGACACAGCCACGCCCAGTGTGTTTGTTTACCGTCCGACACAAGTGTATAACACCCCCTCCGTAACACCCCTACATCACCCCCCCCCCCCCCCCCTGTACAGCTTGCAGCCGTCCCGGCTGCAACAAAATAACAATAAAGATGTATCCCCCCCAATCCGTGTGTGCCTCGCGTAATTTTAACAAGAACAACGACAACATGAACAATAACAATAGGAAAGAGAAAATAACCCGACGCACCCCCCCCCGAATAAATACCGAATCCCGTAAAAAAACGCAACATATATACAATTTTCAGGACCTCACAAAAGTCTGCGCATTTTGGTGCGCGTTCTTGCAGCGGACCCGTCA
This sequence comes from Lethenteron reissneri, assembly GCF_015708825.2. Classification (NCBI taxonomy): domain Eukaryota; kingdom Metazoa; phylum Chordata; class Hyperoartia; order Petromyzontiformes; family Petromyzontidae; genus Lethenteron; species Lethenteron reissneri. The sequence continues at coordinate 3,958,865 of NC_083814.1, forward strand.
CACGGGGCAACCCCGGTTGCCCCAATGGTGGGTGTCAACAGTCCGGTTGCGAGGGAGTCAGGCTTTGCTGCTGAGTGACCCCCGACCTCCCCGGGAGGGGTTGGCGGGCGTGAGCACGTCACTCCCGGTGCACCTGGAGGTGGAACAGTTGGCGGCAAGTTAGGGGAGAGCAGCGAAGTCGGACTCCGGGAGTCGTTGGACCCCTCACATGTTTGGCCACGCGTGTGTGAAGTGGTAACACGGGCCGCAACGAACGGTTTCAATCTGGAGGGGTGCACGAACCACCGACGCTTCCCCCATTTGACACGCACACATTGTGGCCGCAAAACCTGCACCACTTCCAAAGGACCCCGCCACGGCGGCACCAGCTTAGAGGAGGTCGCCAGTGGTACTTGGGGACAGTGCAACCACGCCCTGTCACCTGGTTTCCATTGAAGCACATGCGCCCGACCCAGCCTGAGCCTCTCATTAGCCTTCTGGCGGAGGTCCGAATTCTGCATGGCCGCCTCCCGTGCCTCTGTCAACTTAGCGATGTTGAATTTAACATGTTCGGCCAATTTAGATTTACCCTGCGGCGTGGAGATCTGCAGCTGAGTCAGAACAGGTGGGTTAGGCTCGTGGCCGTACATCAGGAAGAAGGGCGAAAATCCGGTCGCGCATGGGGAGCCATTCTGTATGCCGCCAACACCCCCGGAATCTGAAGGTCCCAATCGGTCTGTGAGTCAGAGACCTGTTGGGACAGCATGGACGTGATAGTCCGATGCAGACGCTCCACCATCCCGTCAGTTTGCGGATGATATGGGGAGGTACGAATCTTTTTCGTTCCCAGGAGCTCGCAGACTTCGTGGAGAAGTTTACCTGAAATTTTTTTACCTTGGTCGGTCAGCAGCCGCTCCGGAGCACCTTTGTCGAGGATGTAGCCCTGGACAAAGGTCTCCACGATGGCTGCTGCCGACTGGTTGGTGAGGGGCCAGGCCATAGGCCAGTACGTAAAATATTCTACCCCGGTCAATAGGTATCTATTTCCCCTGGGCGTAGCGGGGAATGGGCCTAGAATATCAAGCGCAACGAGCTCGTTCACCCTGGAAACTTTGGTAGATTGCAATGGCGGGTTAGACCCCCGCGCTGGTGGTTTCCGTTGCGCGCACTGAGTACACGACCCTAAAAGATCCTCAACATCCCTTGCCATGCCCGGCCAAGAAAAATCCAGCTGCAGCATGGCAAGGGTTTTGTGAGTCCCCAGGTGAAGGAGATGCTCGTGCGCAGCCCACACCACTCTACCCCTCAAAGCGGAAGGCACCACCAGCCGGTGTCGGCGGGATCTCCCGTCCCAATGAATCAACAGACCCTGAACCAACCCCCACGAGTCGACATTCTCCCCCCCCCCGACGCGATGGCGCAAAGCGAGGAGGGAGGTGTCCTCCATCTGGAGGCGCCCCCATTCCGCAACAGGCAACCCCAGCAAGGAATCCCTCCCCTGTTGCTCAATCGGACCCGTTATCGAAGGCGCGTCAGCGGCGGCCGCCAAGACCAGATCAGATATCTCATTCGGAGGCTTGCAACGCCCCGAACCCAGGAGGCATGCGCACTTGGAGGTGGTTGGTAACCGTGACAGAGCGTCTGCATTCGTGTGGCGAACGCCCTTACGATACGTAGTGTCAAAATCGAAATCCTGGAGAATCTCCAACCATCGAGACAATTGCCCCGATGGCTGTTGAACTCGCAAGGCGTACTGCAGTGCCGCATGATCTGTGCGGACGGTGAAATGACGACCGTACAGATATGGGCGATACTGTTGAATGAAGTTAACAATTGCCAATAGTTCCCGTTGGGTAACACAGTATCTTTGTTCCACCGGAGACAACACCCGACTGCCGTACGCTACCACACGTTCCACGCCGTCAACCACCTGCGAAAGCAAGCCCCCAATGCCCGTGTTGCTCGCGTCCGTATCGAGCAAAAAGGGTTTAGTAAAGTCAGGATAAATCAATGGCGGAGCCCCCACTAGAGCGTCCCGGAGGGATCGAAAAGCAGCCTCCTCCTCCTGTCCCTAGTGAAACCTGACCCCCTTCGATGTCAAAGCATGTAAGGGCTTTGCAATTGTCGCGAATTCAGCGACAAAACGTCGGTAATATGACGCGAATCCAACGAAACTCCTGACCTCTCCCACGGAGGTGGGGGGTCGACCAGGAGCTGACACATTGCGTTTTGGCAGGATCGGTAGCAATACCTGAGCGTCCGACTGATGTGTCCCAAATACCTGCACTGATTTCGCGTAGCAAATGACATTTCTGGGGTTTGAAATTTCAAATTAGCAGCCCGCATTTTGAGAAAAACCGCACGCAACCTCTGGAGGTGTTCATCGAATGTTTTACTGAAGACGATGACGTCGTCTAAATAAATCAAACATGAATCCCATTGCAACCCAGCCAAGACCAATTCTATCAATCGCTGGAAAGTTGCCGGCGCTGAGTGGAGCTCCATCGGCAAGCGGTTGAATTGGAAAAGGCCGTGCGGCATACGGAAAGCAGTTTTAGGTTTTGATTCGTCATCCAGAGGGAGCTGCCAGAATCCTGAAAGCAAATCCAATGTGGAGAAGAATCGCGCCCCTGCCAAGGCGTCAAGCGATTCGTCCATCTGAGGGAGCGGGTATGCGTCGGCTACAGAAATTTTGTTCAGCCGACGAAAATCGACACAAAAGCGCAATGAGCCGTCATGCTTTTTAACTAAGACAATCGGCGCACCCCAAGGGCTGGTAGAAGGAGAAATGATATCGGCGGCTAACATGTCATCAACGGCCGATTTGACATGGTCCTTTTCGGTGGGACTTAACCGAAAAGGATTTTGGCGTATTGGCGCGCTGTCACCCATGTCAATATGGTGTCGCAGCAGTTTAGTACAACCCAGATCGTATTTGTGTTGACTAAAAACGTCGGAAAGCTCGCGCAGAAGGATTCTAAGTTTCTCACGCTGTGGGTCGGACAGGTCCGATGATCCCGCACAAAGCGCATCGAGCCACCCTTCATCACGGTCCGTATGTGGTTGCAACGGAGGAGCAGTGCTTACCTGACTAATGACGGGTTCCTCACAGGGCACCGGCGTTGCGTGCGCAAGCACGGTCCCTTGAGGAACCACCGCCGTACATGACCCCACATTGAGGACCGCGATGAAAGGGTCCCTGTCCCCTTTTACGATGGTCTGGGCCGGTATTAAGTCAGGTCCGTTAACGCCGACCTAGATGATTCCCAACAGAACCCCCTAGGTCCCCAATCCCCTTAGCAAATGGTCGACGTAGCCTAAGAGGCACGAGCATCTGAGCTCCCGGTGGTACGCGTACCGTCCTCGCAACCAGCGCTGGTACCGTCGCAAATGCCGTCCGATCCGTAGAGGGGGAGGGCAGGAACGAAACACGTCGGCCCGACGGGAGTTCAATGTAACCCTGATCGACTAGGATACGAATCAGCATTTTGGCCAAGAAATCTGTCCCCAACAGGCACGGAACCGCCAGTGAGGAGGAGGACAATATTGGGCCAGAAAATTTAATATCCCCAATACAAATTTGCGCGCAGATCTGTCCAATAATGCCCAGTGAGCCCCCGTTAGCAGCGTAGCACGGAACATCAACGGGGAGCAGGGAACGGCTTTGAATGGGGAGAATGTTATAAATCAATTCGGAAACAATAGTCGCCGATGCTCCCGTATCGACCAGGATTCGCACCTCAACCCCGTCAATATGCCCCACAATGACCGACGACCCCGACGACGCGGCAACAACGCGATGGGCCAACTCGGACCACTGGCTCGGTTGGAATGCACTCCCCACAGTGGCACGTTTCGGCGCGACGACAGGTAATTTACGACCCCTGTCCGTTGCGGTGCGTGAGTGTGTGACGGGTGTGTGCGTGGGCCAAACATGTGGGGTGCCACGACTCGCCGGGGTTTGCTGGTGAAACTTGGGTAGAGGCGCGATGTCCTGCCGAGGTGTCGCCCCGCGCTGTTGAGGAGCCCGGCATCCTGAGGCCACATGGCCCCGGAGGCCACAATTGTAGCAGCGCGTGAGTGCTCCGGATGACTTGGGCTGGTCCTGGCGGCTCGGTCCGTCCCGAGCTAGTCGTACTCCCGATCTCCACTCCGTCGGGCGATCGACGGCGCAGATTTTTTCCGCTGGGAGGGTGGCTGCAGCCACGGTATGGCTGGCCACCGCCTTGCTGGCCTTTCGACGCTGGGACAGCAAGTTCACATGGATGTGTCGCGCGGCCCGCAGGGAACACATCTCCATGTCGTCTTGCGCCAAGACGACAATGTCTAACTCGTCAGCCAACAGCAGGATTTTCTCCGTCACCATGGCGTCCACCCCTTCCTCATCCATCCGCAGGAAAGCCGTTTTCGCCAGTGCCAGGAGAGCCGTACGGTACGCCAGGGGCGACTCCTTGGCACCCTGCTGGCGATCGTAGAACAGCTACCTGCAGTCCGAAGGTGGTCCATAGACTGCAGCCAGGAGTTGAAGCGCCATCTGCAGTGTGGCGCGCTTCGCTCTCGGCGCCGAGGTGAGGGTAGCGAGGGCATCACTGTCGAGCATCGCCGGCAGCGCGCGGAGTGCTTCGGCATCCGTCCATTGTGCCATCTCTTGGTGAGCCAGAAAATGTCTCTGGAAGCCGCCCCAGTCACCGTCTTCGCCCACGAACTCCTTGAGAGGTGGTAAGCGCTGGTGTAACGCGGCGTCCGCAGTCGAGGGTCGCCCTCCGTCGCTCCCGTCACTCCGCACGGTTTTGGCGGGAAGGGCGTGTGGCATTGGCGGTCGCTCTGTTGGTGACGTGCTGGCCGCTTCTGACGACGTGGCGGCTTCTGTATGCCCGACCTCGGACGCGTGACTTAGCCCGGCCATGCCCTCAGCACTCACTGTAGCCATGGCGGAAAATTCGAAATCAGGCCCCGTGGAAATGGCAGGAACCGGCGCTGCGTGTCGGCTGTCATTGCTCCGTGCATCTCCACCAGCCCCCAGTCGCGTAATTTCTTCTAGTGTGGCGGCTGCAGCGTAAAGTAGTTCCGCCAGTCGCGAATGAGCCTGCCGCAGTCCGTCAACCGACGGCCCCCATCCGTCCAGACGTTGCGGTGTGGATGGACTTGGCCCTGGCTGCTCGGTGTCGCCTTCAGCCATCTCCGGCTCAAAGTCGGCCGTGGTTTCCTCCGCCCCCGGTTCCCTGGTACGAGCCGTCTGTCTCGTGTCCATCTTCGTAGAAGACCACTTCTGACGCCAGATGTAATAATGTTCAGGAGGACTTGGACGCCGGGGTTGGACGCACACTTATTTATTCAGTACAAGGTACAACACAGACCGGGACGTACAGCACTGGAAGGGGTGTCGGCCCCTTCACCCGTCTAACTGGGAAGTCATGCTCTAGGCTACACCTAGCCTACCTCTAGGTCCTCCACTATCGGGCTAGGGGAGGCTAGCTAACCCAGCCCTGGTTAAGTTGGGATTACGGCGCCCGGAGTCCCCAGACCGGCTCTGACAAGAGCATCGACTCTGCCTCTCGGGGCCACGCCACTGGCTCGATCCTGGTCGGCCCTGAGAAGGGCAGCGATCCAGGGGAGTCCCAGGGCTCTATCTAGTAGATCTTCCTTCTTCACTGGTTGAGCTTCATACATTCTGCCTCGAGCCCTCCGGCTCACCCCCTTATATATCCCTCCCCCGTTGAGGGGTGGGGCCGCGGGGGATCCCAGCTCCGTGTCAGCCCCCCAGGCTGAACGGTGCGGACGTCGCTGTGAGCACCTCCCCGCGCACAGACATAGCCACGCCCAGTGTGTTTGTTTACCGTCCGACACAACTGTATAACACCCCCTCCGTAACACCCCTACACTATTCACATCTCCGAGTACAAGGATTTCTTCCACAACACCTATGTCCGACACTACAACTATTTCTCCATCCACCATTACCTCAGAATCGACAACTTCAAGCACTGAATCTGTCTCAACAACAGCAACAATGTCTCCATTTTCAACCACATCATTTACATCAGCGACTGCAACAACTTCCAGTATCCTAACGGTGGCAACATCAGGAGCGACATCTCCGTTTTCTTCGACAATAGCTATTTCAGACACTACAACTATTTCTCCATCCACCATTACCTCAGAATCGACAACTTCAAGCACTGAATCTGTCTCAACAGCAGCAACAACGTCTGCATTGTCAAAAACACCATTTACATCTCCTACTACAACTTGTTCTTCCACAACACCTATGTCCGACACTACAACTATTTCTCCAGCCACCATTACCTCAGAATCGACAACTTCAAGCACTGAATCTGTCTCAACAACAGCAACAACGTCTCCATTTTCAACAACATCATTTACATCTCCTACTACAACGTTTTCTTCCACAACACCTATGACACTACAACTAATTCTCCATCCACCATTTTCTCAGAATCGACAACTTCAAGCACTGAATCTGTCTCAACAGCAGCAACAACGTCTCCATTGTCAACGACACTATTCACATCTCCGAGTACAACTATTTCTTCCACAACACCTATGTCAGACACTACAACTATTTCTCCATCCACCATTACCTCAGAATCGACAACTTCAAGCACTGAATCTGTCTCAACAGCAGCAACGTCTCCATTGTCAACAACACCATTTACATCTCCTACTACAACGTTTTGTTCCACAACACCTATGTCAGACACTACAACTAATTATCCATCCACCATTACCTCAGAATATACAACTTCGAGCACTGAAACTGTCTCAACAGCAGCAGCAACTTCTCCATTGTCAACAACAACATTTACATCAACGACTCCAACAGCTTCCAGTATACTAACGGTGGCAACATCAGGAGCGACATCTCAATTATCGACAGCATCATCCACATCACCAACATGACCGTTTTCTTCGACAACACCTACAGCAGACACTGCAACTGTTTCCCCATCCACAATTCCCTCAGAATCGACAACTTCAAGCACTGAATCTGTCTCAACAGCAGCAACAACTTCTCCATTTTCAACAACATCATTCACATCACCAACATCACTGTTTTCTTCGACAACAGACACTGCAACTGTTTCCCCATCCACAATTACCTCAGAATCGACAACTTCAATCACTGTATCTGTCTCAAGAGCATAAACAACTTCTACATTTTCAACAACATCATTTACATCAGCGACTGCAACAACTTCCAGTATCCTAACGGTGGCAACATCAGAAGCGACATCCCCGTTTTCTTCGACAATAGCTATTTCAGACACTACAACTATTTCTCCATCCACCATTACCTCAGAATCGACAACTTCAAGCACTGAATCTGTCTCAACAGCAGCAACAACGTCTGCATTGTCAAAAACACCATTTACATCTCCTACTACAACTTTTTCTTCCACAACACCTATGTCCGACACTACAACTATTTCTCCAGCCACCATTACCTCAGAATCGACAACTTCAAGCACTGAATCTGTCTCAACAACAGCAACAACGTCTCCATTTTCAACAACATCATTTACATCAGCGACTGCAACAACTTCCAGTATCCTAACCGTGGCAACATCAGGAGCGACATATCCATTTTCTTCGACAACAGCTATTTCAGACACTACAACTATTTCTCCATCCACCAATACCTCAGAATCGACAACTTCAAGCACTGAATCCGTCTCAACAGCAGCAACGTCTCCATTGTCAACAACAACATTTACATCAACGACTGCAACAGCTTCCAGTATACTAACGGTGGCAACATCAGGAGCGACATCTCAATTATCGACAGCATCATCCACATCACCAACATCACCGTTTTCTTCGACAACACCTACAGCAGACACTGCAACTGTTTCCCCACCCACAATTCCCTCAGAATCGACAACTTCAAGCACTGAATCTGTCTCAACAGCAGCAACAACTTCTCCATTTTCAACAACATCATTCACATCACCAACATCACTGTTTTCTTTGACAACAGACACTGCAACTGTTTCCCCATCCACAATTACCTCAGAATCGACAACTTCAATCACTGTATCTGTCTCAAGAGCATTAACAACTTCTACATTTTCAACAACATCATTTACATCAGCGACTGCAACAACTTCCAGTATACTAACGGTGGCAACATCAGGAGAGACATCTCCATTATCGACAACATCATCCACATCACCAACATCACCGTTTTTTTCGACAACACCTATATCAGACAATGCAACTGTTTCCCCATCCACAATTACCTCAGAATCGACAACTTCAAGCACTGAATCTGTCTCAATAACAGCAACAATGTCTCCATTTTCAACCACATCATTTACATCAGCGACTGCAACAACTTCCAGTATCCTAACGGTGGCAACATCAGGAGCGACATCTCCGTTTTCTTCGACAATAGCTATTTCAGACACTACAACTATTTCTCCATCCACCATTACCTCAGAATCGACAACTTCAAGCACTGAATCTGTCTCAACAGCAGCAGCAGCAACAACGTCTGCATTGTCAAAAACACCATTTACATCTCCTACTACAACTTTTTCTTCCACAACACCTATGTCCGACACTACAACTATTTCTCCATCCACCATTACCTCAGAATCGACAACTTCAAGCACTGAATCTGTCTCAACAACAGCAACAACGTCTCCATTTTCAACAACATCATTTACATCAGCGACTGCAACAACTTCCAGTATCCTAACCGTGGCAACATCAGGAGCGACATATCCATTTTCTTCGACAACAGCTATTTCAGACACTACAACTATTTCTCCATCCACCATTACCTCAGAATCGACAACTTCAAGCACCGAATCTGTCTCAACAGCAGCAACAACGTCTCCATTGTCAACAACACCATTTACATATCCTACTACAACGTTTTCTTCCACAACACCTATGTCAGACACTACAACTAATTCTCCATCCACCATTTCCTCAGAATCGACAACTTCAAGCACTGAAACTGTCTCAACAGCAGCATCAACTTCTGCATTGTCAACAACACCATTTATATCTGCGACTGAAACAACTTCCAGTATTCTAACGGTGGCAACATCAGGAGCGACATCTCCATTGTCGACAACATCAATAACATCACCAACAGCGCCGTTTCCTTCGACAACACCTACGGCAGACACTGCCACGATTTCCACATCCACCATTACCTCGGAAGCAACAACTTCAAGTACTGAAACGATTTCAACAGCCGCAACATCTCCATTGTCAACAACACCTTTCACATCAGCGACTGCAAGAACTTCCAATATAGAAACGATGTCAACATCAGGTGCAACTTCTCCATTGTCAACAACATCATTCACATCACCAACAGCCGCTCCGGAGCACCTTTGTCGAGGATGTAGCCCTGGACAAAGGTCTCCACGATGGCTGCTGCCGACTGGTTGGTGAGGGGCCAGGCCATAGGCCAGTACGTAAAATATTCTACCCCGGTCAATAGGTATCTATTTCCCCTGGGCGTAGCGGGGAATGGGCCTAGAATATCAAGCGCAACGAGCTCGTTCACCCTGGAAACTTTGGTAGATTGCAATGGCGGGTTAGACCCCCGCGCTGGTGGTTTCCGTTGCGCGCACTGAGTACACGACCCTAAAAGATCCTCAACATCCCTTGCCATGCCCGGCCAAGAAAAATCCAGCTGCAGCATGGCAAGGGTTTTGTGAGTCCCCAGGTGAAGGAGATGCTCGTGCGCAGCCCACACCACTCTACCCCTCAAAGCGGAAGGCACCACCAGCCGGTGTCGGCGGGATCTCCCGTCCCAATGAATCAACAGACCCTGAACCAACCCCCACGAGTCGACATTCTCCCCCCCCCCGACGCGATGGCGCAAAGCGAGGAGGGAGGTGTCCTCCATCTGGAGGCGCCCCCATTCCGCAACAGGCAACCCCAGCAAGGAATCCCTCCCCTGTTGCTCAATCGGACCCGTTATCGAAGGCGCGTCAGCGGCGGCCGCCAAGACCAGATCAGATATCTCATTCGGAGGCTTGCAACGCCCCGAACCCAGGAGGCATGCGCACTTGGAGGTGGTTGGTAACCGTGACAGAGCGTCTGCATTCGTGTGGCGAACGCCCTTACGATACGTAGTGTCAAAATCGAAATCCTGGAGAATCTCCAACCATCGAGACAATTGCCCCGATGGCTGTTGAACTCGCAAGGCGTACTGCAGTGCCGCATGATCTGTGCGGACGGTGAAATGACGACCGTACAGATATGGGCGATACTGTTGAATGAAGTTAACAATTGCCAATAGTTCCCGTTGGGTAACACAGTATCTTTGTTCCACCGGAGACAACACCCGACTGCCGTACGCTACCACACGTTCCACGCCGTCAACCACCTGCGAAAGCAAGCCCCCAATGCCCGTGTTGCTCGCGTCCGTATCGAGCAAAAAGGGTTTAGTAAAGTCAGGATAAATCAATGGCGGAGCCCCCACTAGAGCGTCCCGGAGGGATCGAAAAGCAGCCTCCTCCTCCTGTCCCTAGTGAAACCTGACCCCCTTCGATGTCAAAGCATGTAAGGGCTTTGCAATTGTCGCGAATTCAGCGACAAAACGTCGGTAATATGACGCGAATCCAACGAAACTCCTGACCTCTCCCACGGAGGTGGGGGGTCGACCAGGAGCTGACACATTGCGTTTTGGCAGGATCGGTAGCAATACCTGAGCGTCCGACGATGTGTCCCAAATACCGCACTGATTCGCGTAGCAAATGACATTTCTGGGGTTTAAATTTCAAATTAGCAGCCCGCATTTTGAGAAAAACCGCACGGAACCTCTGGAGGTGTTCCTCGAATGTTTTACTGAAGACGATGACGTCGTCTAAATAAATCAAACATGAATCCCATTGCAACCCAGCCAAGACCAATTCCATCAATCGCTGGAAAGTTGCCGGCGCTGAGTGGAGCTCCATCGGCAAGCGGTTGAATTGGAAAAGGCCGTGCGGCGTACGGAAAGCAGTTTTAGGTTTTGATTCGTCATCCAGAGGGAGCTGCCAGAATCCTGAAAGCAAATCCAATGTGGAGAAGAATCGCGCCCCTGCCAAGGCGTCAAGCGATTCGTCTATCCGAGGAAGCGGGTATGCGTCGGCTACAGAAATTTTGTTCAGCCGACGAAAATCGATGCAAAAGCGCAACGAGCCGTCATGTTTTTTTAAGTAAGACAATCGGCGCACCCCAAGGGCTGGTAGAAGGAGAAATGATATCGGCGGCTAACATGTCATCAACGGCCGATTTTACATGGTCCTTTTCGGCGGGACTTAACCGAAAAGGATTTTGGCGTATTGGCGCGCTGTCACCCATGTCAATATGGTGTCGCAGCAGTTTAGTACAACCCAGATCGTATTTGTATTGACTAAAAACGTCGGAAAACTCATGCAGAAGGATTCTAAGTTTCTCACGCTGTGAGTCGGACAGGTCCGATGATCCCGCACAAAGCGCATCGAGCCACCCTTCATCACGGTCCGTATGTGGTTGCGACGGAGGAGCAGTGCTTACGTGACTAATGACGGGCTCCTCACAGGGCACCGGCGTTGCGTGCGCAAGCACGGTCCCTTGAAGAACCACCGCCGTTCGCGACCCCACATTGAGGACCGCGATGAAAGGGTCCCTGTCCCCTTTTACGATGGTCTGGGCCGGTATTAAGTCAGGTCCGTTAACGCCGACCTTAGATGATTCCCCACAGAACCCCCTGGTCCCCAATCCCCTTGGCAAATGGTCGACGTAGCCTAAGAGGCACGAGCATCTGAGCTCCCGGTGGTACGTGTACCGTCCTCGCAACCAGCGCCGGTACCGTCGCAAATGCCGTCTGACCCGTAGAGGGGGAGGGCAGGAACGAAACACGTCGGCCCGACGGGAGTTCAATGCAACCCTGATCGACTAGGATACGAATCGGCATTTTGGCCAAGAAATCCGTCCCCAACAGGCATGGAACCGCCAGCGAGGAGGAGACCAATATTGGGCCAGAAAATTTAATATCCCCAATACAAATCTGCGCGTGGATCTGTCCAATAATGCCCAGTGAGCCCCCGTTAGCAGCGTAGCACGGAACATCAACGGGGAGCAGGGGACGGCTTTGAATGGGGAGAATGTTATAAATCAATTCGGAAACAATAGTCGCCGATGCTCCCGTATCGACCAGGATTCGCACCTCAACCCCGTCAATATGCCCCACAACAACCGACGACCCCGACGACGCGGCAACAACGCGATGGGCCAACTCGGACCACTAGCTCGGTTGGAATGCACTCCCCACAGTGGCACGTTTCGGCGCGACGACAGGTAATTTACGACCCCCGTCCGTTGCGGTGCGTGAGTGTGTGACGGGTGTGTGCGTAGGCCAAACATGTGGGGTGCCACGACTCGCCGGGGTTTGCTGGTGAAGCTTGGGTAGAGGCGCGACGTCCTGCCGAGGCGTCGCCCCGCGCTGTCGAGGAGCCCGGCATCCTGAGGCCACATGGCCCCGGAGGCCAAAATTGTAGCAGCGCGTGAGTGCTCCAGATGACTTGGGCTGGTCCTGGCGGCTCGGTCCGTCCCGAGCTGGTCGTACTCCCGATCTCCACTCTGTCTGGCGATCGACGGCACAGATTTCTTCCGCTAGGAGGGTGGCTGCAGCCACGGTATAGCTGGCCGCCGCCTTGCTGGCCTTTCGACGCTGGGACAGCAAGTTCGCATGGATGTGTCGCGCGGCCCGCAGGGAACACATCTCCGTGTCGTCTTGCGCCAAGACGACATTGTCCAACTCGTCAGCCAACAGCAGGATTTTCTCCATCACCATGGCGTCCACCCCTTCCTCATCCATCCGCGGGAAAGCCGTTTTCGCCAGTGCCAGGAGAGCCATACGGTACGCCAGGGGTGACTCCTTGGCACCCCGCTGGCAATCGTAGAACAGCTGCCTGCAGTCCGAAGGTGGTCCATAGACTGCAGCCAGGAGTTGAAGCGCCATCTGCAGCGTGGCACGCTTCGCTCTCGGCGCCGAGGTGAGGGTAGCGAGGGCATCACTGTCGAGCATCGCCGGCAGCGCGCGGAGTGCTTCAGCATCCGTCCATTGTGCCATCTCTTGGTGAGCGAGAAAACGTCTCTGGTAGCCGCCCCAGTCACCGTCTTCGCCCACGAACTCTTTGAGAGGTGGTAAGCGCTGGTGTAATGCGGCGTCCGCAGTCCAGGGTCGCCCTCCGTCGCTCCCGTCACTCCGCACGGTTTTGGCGGGAAGGGCATGTGGCATCGGCGGTCGCTCTGTTGGTGACGCGCTGGCCACTCCTGACGACGTGGCGGCTTCTGTATGCCCGACGTCGGACGTGTGACTTAGCCCGGCCACGCCCTCAGCACTCACTGGAGCCATGGCGGAAAATTCGAAATCAGGCCCCATGGAAATGGCGGGAACTGGTGCTGCATGTCGGCTGTCATTGCTCCGTGCAGCTCCACCAGCCCCCAGTGGCGTAATTTCTTCTAGTGTGGCGGCTGCAGCGTAAAGTAGTTCCACCAGTCGTGAATGAGCCTGCCGCAGTCCGTCAGCCGACGGCCCCCATCCGTCCAGACGTTGCGGTGTGGATGGACTTGGCCCTGGCTGCTCGGTGTCGCCTTCAGCCATCTCGGGCTCAAAGTCGGCCGTGGTTTCCTCCGCCCCCGGTTCCCTGGTGCGAGCCGTCCGTCTCGTGTCCATCTTCGTAGAAGACCACTTCTGATGCCAGATGTAATAATGTTCAGGAGGACTTGGACGCCGGGGTTGGAGGCACACTTGTTTATTCAGTACAAGGTACAACACAGACCGGGACGTACAGCACTGGAAGGGGTGTCGGCCCCTTCACCCGTCTAACTGGGAAGTCACGCTCCAGGCTACACCTAGCCTGCCTCTAGGTCCTCCACTATCGGGCTAGGGGAGGCTAGCTAACCCAGCCCTGGTTAAGCTGGGATTACGGCGCCTGGAGTCCGCAGACCGGCTCTGACAAGAGCATCGGCTCTGGCTCTCGGAGCCACGCCACTGGCTCGGTCCTGGTTGGCCCTGAGAAGGGCAGCGATCCAGGGGAGTCCCAGGGCTCTATCTAGTAGATCTTCCTTCTTCACTGGTTTACGCTTAATACATACTGCCCCGAGCCCTCCGGCTCACCCCTTTATATATCCCTCCCCCGTTGAGGGGTGGGGCCGCGGGGGATCCCAGCTCCGTGTCAGCCCCCAAGGCTGAACGGTGCGGACGTCGCTGTGAGCACCTCCCCGCGCAAAGACATAGCCACGCCCAGTGTGTTTGTTTACCGTCCGACACAACTGTATAACACCCCCTCCGTAACACCCCTACACTATTCACATCTCCGAGTACAAGGATTTCTTCCACAACACCTATGTCCGACACTACAACTATTTCTCCATCCACCATTACCTCAGAATCGACAACTTCAAGCACTGAATCTGTCTCAACAACAGCAACAATGTCTCCATTTTCAACCACATCATTTACATCAGCGACTGCAACAACTTCCAGTATCCTAACGGTGGCAACATCAGGAGCGACATCTCCGTTTTCTTCGACAATAGCTATTTCAGACACTACAACTATTTCTCCATCCACCATTACCTCAGAATCGACAACTTCAAGCACTGAATCTGTCTCAACAGCAGCAACAACGTCTGCATTGTCAAAAACACCATTTACATCTCCTACTACAACTTGTTCTTCCACAACACCTATGTCCGACACTACAACTATTTCTCCAGCCACCATTACCTCAGAATCGACAACTTCAAGCACTGAATCTGTCTCAACAACAGCAACAACGTCTCCATTTTCAACAACATCATTTACATCTCCTACTACAACGTTTTCTTCCACAACACCTATGACACTACAACTAATTCTCCATCCACCATTTTCTCAGAATCGACAACTTCAAGCACTGAATCTGTCTCAACAGCAGCAACAACGTCTCCATTGTCAACGACACTATTCACATCTCCGAGTACAACTATTTCTTCCACAACACCTATGTCAGACACTACAACTATTTCTCCATCCACCATTACCTCAGAATCGACAACTTCAAGCACTGAATCTGTCTCAACAGCAGCAACGTCTCCATTGTCAACAACACCATTTACATCTCCTACTACAACGTTTTGTTCCACAACACCTATGTCAGACACTACAACTAATTATCCATCCACCATTACCTCAGAATATACAACTTCGAGCACTGAAACTGTCTCAACAGCAGCAGCAACTTCTCCATTGTCAACAACAACATTTACA
Source organism: Lethenteron reissneri (assembly GCF_015708825.2). Classification (NCBI taxonomy): domain Eukaryota; kingdom Metazoa; phylum Chordata; class Hyperoartia; order Petromyzontiformes; family Petromyzontidae; genus Lethenteron; species Lethenteron reissneri. The sequence goes on from NC_083814.1 coordinate 3,974,115, forward strand.
TCAACGACTCCAACAGCTTCCAGTATACTAACGGTGGCAACATCAGGAGCGACATCTCAATTATCGACAGCATCATCCACATCACCAACATGACCGTTTTCTTCGACAACACCTACAGCAGACACTGCAACTGTTTCCCCATCCACAATTCCCTCAGAATCGACAACTTCAAGCACTGAATCTGTCTCAACAGCAGCAACAACTTCTCCATTTTCAACAACATCATTCACATCACCAACATCACTGTTTTCTTCGACAACAGACACTGCAACTGTTTCCCCATCCACAATTACCTCAGAATCGACAACTTCAATCACTGTATCTGTCTCAAGAGCATAAACAACTTCTACATTTTCAACAACATCATTTACATCAGCGACTGCAACAACTTCCAGTATCCTAACGGTGGCAACATCAGAAGCGACATCCCCGTTTTCTTCGACAATAGCTATTTCAGACACTACAACTATTTCTCCATCCACCATTACCTCAGAATCGACAACTTCAAGCACTGAATCTGTCTCAACAGCAGCAACAACGTCTGCATTGTCAAAAACACCATTTACATCTCCTACTACAACTTTTTCTTCCACAACACCTATGTCCGACACTACAACTATTTCTCCAGCCACCATTACCTCAGAATCGACAACTTCAAGCACTGAATCTGTCTCAACAACAGCAACAACGTCTCCATTTTCAACAACATCATTTACATCAGCGACTGCAACAACTTCCAGTATCCTAACCGTGGCAACATCAGGAGCGACATATCCATTTTCTTCGACAACAGCTATTTCAGACACTACAACTATTTCTCCATCCACCAATATCTCAGAATCGACAACTTCAAGCACTGAATCCGTCTCAACAGCAGCAACGTCTCCATTGTCAACAACAACATTTACATCAACGACTGCAACAGCTTCCAGTATACTAACGGTGGCAACATCAGGAGCGACATCTCAATTATCGACAGCATCATCCACATCACCAACATCACCGTTTTCTTCGACAACACCTACAGCAGACACTGCAACTGTTTCCCCACCCACAATTCCCTCAGAATCGACAACTTCAAGCACTGAATCTGTCTCAACAGCAGCAACAACTTCTCCATTTTCAACAACATCATTCACATCACCAACATCACTGTTTTCTTTGACAACAGACACTGCAACTGTTTCCCCATCCACAATTACCTCAGAATCGACAACTTCAATCACTGTATCTGTCTCAAGAGCATTAACAACTTCTACATTTTCAACAACATCATTTACATCAGCGACTGCAACAACTTCCAGTATACTAACGGTGGCAACATCAGGAGAGACATCTCCATTATCGACAACATCATCCACATCACCAACATCACCGTTTTTTTCGACAACACCTATATCAGACAATGCAACTGTTTCCCCATCCACAATTACCTCAGAATCGACAACTTCAAGCACTGAATCTGTCTCAATAACAGCAACAATGTCTCCATTTTCAACCACATCATTTACATCAGCGACTGCAACAACTTCCAGTATCCTAACGGTGGCAACATCAGGAGCGACATCTCCGTTTTCTTCGACAATAGCTATTTCAGACACTACAACTATTTCTCCATCCACCATTACCTCAGAATCGACAACTTCAAGCACTGAATCTGTCTCAACAGCAGCAGCAGCAACAACGTCTGCATTGTCAAAAACACCATTTACATCTCCTACTACAACTTTTTCTTCCACAACACCTATGTCCGACACTACAACTATTTCTCCATCCACCATTACCTCAGAATCGACAACTTCAAGCACTGAATCTGTCTCAACAACAGCAACAACGTCTCCATTTTCAACAACATCATTTACATCAGCGACTGCAACAACTTCCAGTATCCTAACCGTGGCAACATCAGGAGCGACATATCCATTTTCTTCGACAACAGCTATTTCAGACACTACAACTATTTCTCCATCCACCATTACCTCAGAATCGACAACTTCAAGCACCGAATCTGTCTCAACAGCAGCAACAACGTCTCCATTGTCAACAACACCATTTACATATCCTACTACAACGTTTTCTTCCACAACACTTATGTCAGACACTACAACTAATTCTCCATCCACCATTTCCTCAGAATCGACAACTTCAAGCACTGAAACTGTCTCAACAGCAGCATCAACTTCTGCATTGTCAACAACACCATTTATATCTGCGACTGAAACAACTTCCAGTATTCTAACGGTGGCAACATCAGGAGCGACATCTCCATTGTCGACAACATCAATAACATCACCAACAGCGCCGTTTCCTTCGACAACACCTACGGCAGACACTGCCACGATTTCCACATCCACCATTACCTCGGAAGCAACAACTTCAAGTACTGAAACGATTTCAACAGCCGCAACATCTCCATTGTCAACAACACCTTTCACATCAGCGACTGCAAGAACTTCCAATATAGAAACGATGTCAACATCAGGTGCAACTTCTCCATTGTCAACAACATCATTCACATCACCAACATTACCGATTTCTTTGACAACACCTATTTCCGACAATACAACTATATCTCCATCCACCATTATCTCAGAATCAACAACTTCGATCACTGAATCTGTCTCAACGGTAGCAACAACGTCTCCATTGTCAACGACACTATTCACATCTCCTACTACAACGTTTTCTTCCACAACACCTATGTCAGACACTACAACTAATTCTCCATCCACCATTGCCTCAGAATCGACAACTTCAAGCACTGAAACTGTCTCAACAGCAGCAACGTCTCCATTGTCAACAACACCATTTAAATCTCCTACTACAACGTTTTCTTCCACAACACCTATGTCACACACTACAAATAATTCTACATCCACCATTACCTCAGAATTGACAACTTCAACCACTGAATCTGTCTCAACAGCAGAAACAACGTCTCCATTGTCAACAATACCTTTCACATCTCCGACTACAACGTTTTCTTCCACAGCACCGATGTCAAACACTACAACTATTTATCCATCCACCATTACCTCAGAATCGACAACTTCAAGCACTGAAACTGTCTCAACAGCAGCAGCAACGTCTCCATTGTCAACAATACCTTTCACATCTCCGACTACAGCGTTTTCTTCCACAACACCTATGTCAGACACTACAACTATTTATCCATCCACCATTACCTCAGAATCGACAACTTCAAGCACTGAAACTGTCTCAACAGCAGCAGCAACTTCTGCATTGTCAACAACACCATTTACATCAGGGACTGCAACAACTTCCAGTATTCTAACGGTGGCAACATCAGGAGCGACATCTCCATTGTCGACAACATCAATAACATCACCAACAGCGCCGTTTTCTTCGACGACACCTACGGCAGACACTGCAACGATTTCCACATCCACCATTACCTCAGAAGCAACAACTTCAAGTACTGAAACGATTTCAACAGCCGCAACATCTCCATTGTCAACAACACCTTTCACATCAGCGACTGCAAGAACTTCCAATATAGAAATGATGTCAACATCAGAGTGCAACTTCTCCATTGTCAACAACATCATTCACATCACCAACATCACTTATTTCTTTGACAACACCTATTTCTGACACTACAACTATATCGCCATCCACCATTATCTCAGAATCAACAACTTCGAGCACTCAATCTGTCTCAACGGCAGCAACAACGTCTCCATTGTCAACAACACTATTCACATCTCCGAGTACAACGATTTCTTCCACAACACCTATGTCAGACATTACAACTATTTCTCCATCCACCATTACCTCAGAATCGACAACTTCAAGCACTGAAACTGTCTCAACAACAGCAGCAACTTCTGCATTGTCAACAACACCATTTACATCAGCGACTGCAACAACTTCCAGTATCCTAACGGTGGCAACATCAGGAGCGGCATCTCCGTTTTCTTCGACAACAGCTATTTCAGACACTACAACTAATTCTCCATCCACTATTACCTCAGAATCGACAACTTCAAGCACTAAATCTGTCTCAACAGCAGCAAGAACGTCTCCATTGTCAACAATACCTTTCAAATCTCCGACTACAACGTTTTCTTCCACAACACCTATGTCAGACACTACAACTATTTCTCCATCCACCATTACCTCAGAATCGACAACTTCTAGCACTGAAACTGTCTCAACAGCAGCAGCAACTTCTTCATTGTCAACAACACCATTTACATCAGCGACTGCAACAACTTCCAGTATTCTAACGTTGGCAACATCAGGAGCGACATCTCCATTGTCGACAAGATCAATAACATCACCAACAGCGCCGTTTTCTTCGACAACACCTACGGCAGACACTGCAACGATTTCCACATAGACCATTACCTCAGAAGCAACAACTTCAAGTACTGAAACGATTTCAACAGCCGCAACATCTCCATTGTCAACAACACATTTCACATCAGCGACTGCAAGAACTTCCAATATAGAAACGATGTCAACATCAGAGTGCAACTTCTCCATTGTCAACAACATCATTCACATCACCAACATCACCGATTTCTTTGACAACACATATTTCCGACACTACAACTATATATCCATCCACCATTATCTCAGAATCAACAACTTCGAGCACTGAACCTGTCTCAACGGCAGCAACAACGTCTCCATTGTCAACGACACTATTCACATCTCCGAGTACAACGATTTCTTCCACAACACCTATGTCAGACACTACAACTATTTCTCCATCCACCATTATCTCAGAATCGACATCTTCAAGCACTGAATCGTCTCAACAGCAGCAACAACGTCTCCATTGTCAACAATACCTTTCAAATCTCCGACTACAACGTTTTCTTCCACAACACCTATGTCAGACACTACAACTATTTATCCATCCACCATTACCTCAGAATCGACAACTTCAAGCACTGAAACTGTCTCAACAGCAGCAGCAACTTCTGCATTGTCAACAACACTATTTACATCAGCAACTGCCACAATTTCCAGTATTCTAACGGTGGCAACATCAGGAGCGACATCTCCATTGTCGACAACATTAATAACATCACCAACAGCGCCGTTTTCTTCGACAACACCTACGGCAGACACTGCCACGATTTCCACATCCACCATTACCTCAGAAGCAACAACTTCAAGTACTGAAAGGATTTCAACAGCCGCAACATCTCCATTGTCAACAACACCTTTCAAATCAGCGACTGCAAGAACTTCCAATATAGAAACGATGTCAACATCAGGTGCAACTTCTCCATTGTCAACAACATCATTCACATCACCAACATCACCGATTTCTTTGACAACACCTATTTCCGACACTACAATTATATCTCCATCCACCATTATCTCAGAACCAACAACTTCGAGCACTGAATCTGTCTCAACGGCAGCAACAACGTCTCCATTGTCAACGACACTATTCACATCTCCGAGTACAACTATTTCTTCCACAACACCTATGTCAGACACTACAACTATTTCTCCATCCACCATTACCTCAGAATCGACAACTTCAAGCACTGAATCTGTCTCAACAGCAGCAACGTCTCCATTGTCAACAACACCATTTACATCTCCTACTACAACGTGTTCTTCCACAACTCCTATGTCAGACATTACAACTATTTATCCATCCACCATTACCTCAGAATCGACAACTTCAAGCACTGAAACTGTCTCAACAGCAGCAAGAACGTCTCCATTGTCAACAATACCTTTCAAATCTCCGACTACAACGTTTTCTTCCACAACACCTATGTCAGACACTACAACTATTTCTCCATCCACCATTACCTAAGAATCGACAACTTCTAGCACTGAAACTGTCTCAACAGCAGCAGCAACTTCTTCATTGTCAACAACACCATTTACATCAGCGACTGCAACAACTTCCAGTATTCTAACGTTGGCAACATCAGGAGCGACATCTCCATTGTCGACAAGATCAATAACATCACCAACAGCGCCGTTTTCTTCGACAACACCTACGGCAGACACTGCAACGATTTCCACATAGACCATTACCTCAGAAGCAACAACTTCAAGTACTGAAACGATTTCAACAGCCGCAACATCTCCATTGTCAACAACACATTTCACATCAGCGACTGCAAGAACTTCCAATATAGAAACGATGTCAACATCAGAGTGCAACTTCTCCATTGTCAACAACATCATTCACATCACCAACATCACCGATTTCTTTGACAACACATATTTCCGACACTACAACTATATATCCATCCACCATTATCTCAGAATCAACAACTTCGAGCACTGAACCTGTCTCAACGGCAGCAACAACGTCTCCATTGTCAACGACACTATTCACATCTCCGAGTACAACGATTTCTTCCACAACACCTATGTCAGACACTACAACTATTTCTCCATCCACCATTACCTCAGAATCGACAACTTCAAGCACTGAATCTGTCTCAACAGCAGCAACGTCTCCATTGTCAACAACACCATTTACATCTCCTACTACAACGTGTTCTTCCACAACTCCTATGTCAGACATTACAACTATTTATCCATCCACCATTACCTCAGAATCGACAACTTCAAGCACTGAAACTGTCTCAACAGCAGCAGCAACTTCTGCATTGTCAACAACACCATTTACATCAGCGACTGCAACAACTTCCAGTATTCTAACGGTGGCAACATCAGGAGCGACATCTCCGTTTTCTTCGACAACAGTTATTTCAGACACTACAACCATTTCTCCATCCACCATTATCTCAGAATCGACATCTTCAAGCACTGAAACTGTCTCAACAGCAGCAACAACGTCTCCATTGTCAACAATACCTTTCACATCTCCGAGTACAACGATTTCTTCCACAACACCTATGTCAGACACTAGAACTATTTCTCCATCCACCATTACCTCAGAATCAACAACTTCAAGCACTGAAACTGTCTCAACAACAGCAGCAACTTCTGCATTGTCAACAACACCATTTACATCAGCGACTGCAACAACTTCCAGTATCCTAACGGTGGCAACATCAGGAGCGGCATCTCCGTTTTTTTCGACAACAGCTATTTCAGACACTACAACTATTTCTCCATCCACCATTATCTCAGAATCGACATCTTCAAGCACTAAATCTGTCTCAACAGCAGCAACGTCTCCATTGTCAACAATACCTTAAACATCTCCGACTACAACGTTTTCTTCCACAACACCTATGTCAGACACTACAACTATTTATCCATCCACCATTACCTCAGAATCGACAACTTCAAGCACTGAAACTGTCTCAACAGCAGCAGCAGCAACTTCTGCATTGTCAACAACACTATTTACATCAGCGACTGCAACAACTTCCAGTATTCTAACGGTGGCAACATCAGGAGCGACTTCTCCATTGTCGACAACATTAATAACATCACCAACAGCGCCGTTTTCTTCGACAACACCTACGGCAGACACTGCCACGATTTCCACATCCACCATTACCTCAGAAGCAACAACTTCAAGTACTGAAACGATTTCAACAGCCGCAACATCTCCATTGTCAACAACACCTTTCACCTCAGCGACTGCAAGAACTTCCAATATAGAAACGATGTCAACATCAGGTGCAACTTCTCCATTGCAACTTCTCCATTGTCAACAACATCATTCACATCACCAACATCACCGATTTCTTTGACAACACCTATTTCCGACACTACAACTATATCTCCATCCACCATTATCTTAGAATCAACAACTTCGAGCACTAAATCTGTCTCAACGGTAGCAACAACGTCTCCATTGTCAAAGACACTATTCACATCTCCGAGTACAACTATTTCTTCCACAACACCTATGTCAGACATAACAACTATTTCTCCATCCACCATTACCTCAGAATCGACAATTTCAAGCACTGAATCTGTCTCAACAGCAGCAACAACGTCTCCATTGTCAACAACACCATTTACATCTCCTACTACAACGTTTTCTTCCACAACACCTATGTCAGACACTACGACTAATTCTCCATCCACCATTCCTCAGAATCGACAACTTCAAGCACTGAATCTGTCTCAACAGCAGAAACAACGTATCCATTGTCAACAATACATTTCACATCTTCGACTAAAACGTTTTCTTCCACAACACCTATGTCAGACACTACAACTATTTCTCCATCCACCATTACCTCAGAATCGACAACTTCAAGCACTGAAACTGTCTCAACAACAGCAGCAACTTCTGCATTGTCAACAAAACCATTTACATCTCCTACTACAACGTTTTCTTCCACAACACCTATGTCAGACACTACAACTAATTCTCCATCCACTATTACCTCAGAATCGACAACTTCAAGCACTCAATCGTCTCAACAGCAGCAACAACGTCTCCATTGTCAACAACATCATTCACATCACCAACATCACCGATTTCTTTGACAACACCTATTTCCGACAATACAACTATATCTCCATCCACCATTATCTCAGAATCAACAACTTCGAGCACTGAATCTGTCTCAACGGTAGCAACAACGTCTCCATTGTCAACGACACTATTCACATCTCCTACTACAACGTTTTCTTCCACAACACCTATGTCAGACACTACAACTAATTCTCCATCCACCATTGCCTCAGAATCGACAACTTCAAGCACTGAAACTGTCTCAACAGCAGCAACGTCTCCATTGTCAACAACACCATTTAAATCTCCTACTACAACGTTTTCTTCCACAACACCTATGTCACACACTACAAATAATTCTACATCCACCATTACCTCAGAATTGACAACTTCAACCACTGAATCTGTCTCAACAGCAGAAACAACGTCTCCATTGTCAACAATACCTTTCACATCTCCGACTACAACGTTTTCTTCCACAGCACCGATGTCAAACACTACAACTATTTATCCATCCACCATTACCTCAGAATCGACAACTTCAAGCACTGAAACTGTCTCAACAGCAGCAGCAACTTCTGCATTGTCAACAACACTATTTACATCAGCGACTGCAACAACTTCCAGTATTCTAGCGGTGGCAACATCAGGAACGACATCTCCATTGTCGACAACATTAATTATCTCGGCCTCGGTGTGCGCTGCGTTGCACCGCTAGTCGAGTAGACAACCATGTGTTCAATTAACCCTCGAAGCCAGGATGACCGTCTAACTCCGATCGTCATTTATTGATTGTAACAGGTAAAACTGGTGAGAAAACACAGATACAGCATCTGTTATAATTCGGAAACACCCACACAATGAACACCACAGCATCAGAACATTGTCTCAGATAACAATAGATCCTGGAAGGACCAGGCCCCCACATTACCCCTGAACAACTAGCCAAAGGCACAAGCTGATGCGTTGCATACAGGCACAGTGTATTCATCCCACTGCACCCCAAATGTACAGCATTACACTTAACACTAAACTGTGGATGAGATACTTCGTCATCACTCTCTGGATCGCAACATAGGCACAAGTCTGACTCGACCTACTAAATCCCAAGTAACATCCACAATAAGGAAAGTCACAGGCTTCGTTACTAACTAGGCCTCGTATTTACTACAACAACTTAACGGCACCATAAAGGCATTTACATTGCTATAACGGTCATTCCAACATTACAACAGCATTTCCAATATTAGAGGAATATAAACAACTTACAGATAATGCTTCTTAAGCTCCCACAATGGATAAGTGCGGCTGTGGTCTCACTGAGATGCGATGCGTGCCGCCATCTTGACTTATCTGAGTAATGGCTGAAGCCCCGCGTGGTACAGTGGAAATCTAACATCGTCACTTCCTGGTCACGTGACAAACATTAGCATCAAAAAACAGGAACTTCCTGTTAACGTAAGCTCCCCATCTGCCGTGAGGCAAGACACTCCTCGTCTGGTATCTAGGAGATACCACCATTTATTTCCTATCTCATAAACAAGTGTATAACACCTTCAACGGGTCGACTTATTTGTCCATATCTTTGCGAGAGAGAAGTAGTACTATCTCGACTATGGGCCTGATGAAAGTTCTTGCGTCACCTTGCTTCGCAATCATAACCTCGACCTTTCGAACTTTTCCATCGGCACTTGGAATCGATTTGAGGATGCGGCCCATTGGCCACTCATTCCGTTTGGCTTGGTTGTCCTTCAGTAGGACGAGGTCGCCTTCTTGGATGTCTGGTCTATTAGACTGCCACTTGTTGCGCACTTGGAGTGTCGTAAGGTACTCGTTTTTCCAGCGACGCCAGAACGTGTTCGCGAAGCTCTGCACTTGTCTCCATTGACGTCTGTAGAGGTCTGCAGTGCTGGCCTCCTCGGTAGGTGCTGTGAGCACATCTGTCTTCTGGGTAAGAAGTGTAGCAGGAGTCAAGATGAATGGTGACTCCGGGTCGGTTGAGACGGGAATCAGGGGTCTTGAGTTAATTATGGCTGAAACCTCGGCCATGAGAGTGGTCAAGACCTCGTGAGAGAGCCGTGTGGACCCGACATCACATAGCATGGAGTCGAGAATGCGTTGAGCAATCCCGATCATGCGTTCCCAGGCTCCACCCATGTGCGAAGAGTGGGGAGGATTGAAGATCCATGTGCAGCCTTGATCACTAAGGTATTTCCTGACAGAATAATCTTCGACATTCTCTGTATTGATCTTAAGCTCTTTACATGCTCCTATGAAATTGGTTCCACAATCAGAACGGAGTTGCTTGGCTGGCCCTCTGATGGCGAAGAACCTCCGGAGTGCATTTATAAAGCTCGAAGAGTCCATGGACTCGATGACTTCGATGTGCACTGCTCGTGTACTCATACAGGTGAACAGCACTGCCCAACGTTTGCTGTTTGCGAGCCCTCCTCTGGTGCGGCGGGAGATGACTGTCCACGGTCCGAACACGTCGATCCCTACAGAGGTGAAGGGAGGTTCCACACTGAGTCGATCGGCTGGGAGGTCTGACATTTTCTGTTCTTCCTGTTTTCCACGTAGCTTGCGACACCGGATACACTTGTGGATTGTGCTGGCGATGCACCTCTTTGCTCCAACGATCCACAGCCCTGCAGATCGGATTGCTCCTTCTGTGAAGTGCCGACCTTGGTGCTTGACCTTCTCGTGGTAGTGGCGCACGAGTAAGATTGCGATGTGGCTCTGGCTTGGGATTATGAGGGGGTTTCGTTCATTCTCATCTAATTTTGCATTCCCTAGCCGACCACCGATCCTGAGCAAGTCGTCTTTGTCCATCCCGGGGTTTAGCTTCCTGAGGGTGATGACCCTAGGAAGGTCTTCTCCCTTGTTGATGGCCTTGATCTCACTTGCATAAGCTGCCTGTTGCACACAGCGGAAGATTGATTTCCTTGCTCTGGAAAGCTCGTCTTCAGTGCGTGGCACTGTGCAGTAATACCATCCATTGCAGCTACCAGTGGTGCCTCTCATTGGGCGATGGAAGCAGTCTGCAATATGCGTTAAATGTGCTATCGCTCGCACGAGCGTTGTCCATTTCGAGAAATGTTCAAAATGGTGTGGACTCAGTGGACTTCTTGGTCGCACATTTGTTACGAAAGTTGTCACTAGAGGACGAATCTCCTTGTCGGACTCGGGCTCTATGAGTCCAAAGGTCTCCTTGGTACTACATGGGCCAACGTCACGTCGTAGCAGGAACGCTGGACCCGTCAGCCAGATGGTTTGATTCAGCAGAGATGCAGGGACGGACCTAGTTGCGAGATCTGCTGGATTCTGGTCAGTTGGAACGTAATTCCATTGCTCCGGCTGCGTCGATCTCCTGATGCGCTCCACCCGGTTGCTGATGTAGGTGTAGAACCTTCTGGTTTGGTTGTTTATGTAGCCTAGTACGACCTTACTGTTTGTGTAGAACTTGACCGCGTCCAGTTTGACGTCAAATTCGTCTAGGATCAGTTCCGCCACCTCTGTAGCAAGAACCGCTCCACACAATGGCGGGATGAACTCTGCTATGGGTTTCAGGTGTGGGTGGTGACATGCAACTTCGGGCGTGGGAATCTCACTCCTGTCGTCCGGTATCTCGTTGCACTCTGTCACCGTAGGAAGAGCTAGCTTCATGGTGCTATCTATGGTTTCCACCATGAGGCCGCTCGCTCTTCTTCCCGCTGTCTCCATCAGTCCTGAGCATGTTCTGAGCGTGTATGGAAAGGAATTCCCACCTACACTTAGCTGATCAAAGAACTCTGACCTTGCCAAAGACCTGTTGCTCTGGTCGTCCATTATGGCGTACATCCTTACTGCCCTTTCAGGATGTCCTTTGGGATAGACTCGGACGAGGCATATCTTTGAGCAAGATCTTCCTTTGAAGCCTTCTCCACAGACTTCTGTGCATTTGGTTGTGATTGACGAAGTGAGTGCGGCGGTCTCGCCTTGCTCCCCGCCGTGCTCTGCTTCGGGATCGGAAGCCTTAGTGCTACTGGGTTTCGAGTAAAATGTGTGCAGAGCAGTTGCGTGTTTGTCGCTGCCACATTCCTCGCACTTGATATCTGCCTTGCAATTCCTTGCAAGGTGGTTCGTAGAAGCACAGCATTTGAAGCACACTCCAAATTCTTTCAGCATGTTCTTCCGCTCTTCCAATGGCTTCCTCCTGAACTCACGGCATTTCTGGAGGGAGTGAGGTTTATCATGCAATGGGCATTGCTTCTCTGGATCCTCTATCTTTTTCTTTGTGGTGGTTGCCTGGACAGAGTTTGCGAATGTCGTAGGAGAGACCTCAGTTTTGTGTACGGAAATTGGCACTCTCGCTGTTCCTCGTTTCGCCATTGCTCTTTCCATTTTTGGGAGATCTGGACTGGAAATCCCCATGGTGCCAAACATGAAACTCGGGTCATTTCTAGTCTTAGCCAGGTTGCGGATAAACTTTGAGAAAAAAGAGAATGGGGGGAATGCAACCTGATGCTCTGACTTGTATCTTGAACCCGCTGTTCTCCATTTTTCCTGCACGTCAAATGGCAATTTCTCTACGATGGGGTTCACGCCATGGTAGGTATTCAAGAAAATGAGACCTGGTAAGTAGGGGTCAGCCTGGGCTGATTCAAGCTCCATCAAAAGATCTCCAAGCTCCCGTAACCTTTTATTGTCTCGACCAGAGATTTTTGGAAAGTTCTGCAACTTCTTGAAGAGAGCCTTCTCAATGGTTTCTGGGCTACCATAGCACTCCTCGAGCTTCTCTCACACCGCATGCAGGCTTGAGGCGGGGTCGTCAATGTTTGCTGAACGGATCCTCTTTGCGTACTCTGCAGATTCATTTCCTAACCATTTCACCAACAGGTCGAGTTCTTCACTTGCAGAGATGTCTGCATTTCGGATTGCATTCCTGAAGGTAGATCTCCAGGCTCGATAGTTCTCAGAGTGGTCATCAAACTTAACGAGTCCTGTGTTGATTAGTTCGCGGTGAGCCAGGTACCTAGCAAAGTCCCCTAGTCCTGCTGATCCAGAGTGTGTCCATATTGGCGCTTGTGAGGTGCTATTATTTGCTGCATTGCCTTGCATGCCGTCATTTGCGATGGCGTTGGACTGTGGGCCCAAAGGGTTTCGATCACGTTGGTTGGATCCCCTTATGTGACTGTCTGGAATGTGGGTCTGACTTGGTGCATCCACGTCTGACCCCACGTGCGCGACGCTGAGTTGGCGACTAACTGCCAGAGCGGGATATGCATTTCCACCATTCCCGTAGTCAGCATTCATGTTCATTCGGTGTGGAGATGGCGAAGCCTGAACGTCCACCATTTGTTCAGTATGGTTTGGTGGAGGAGCATTGATGCATTGTTCAGACCAGTCCAAAATATTTTTTCTGGTGAGTTGATAACGGTCCTTGACAGGTATCTGCGTGCCAAACTCACTCCAATTCTCTTCCTTATCCAGGTTGGCTGCTGCTTCGAGCACCTCTGCCTGGGCCCTTGCAGCAGCTGCTTCCCTTTTGAGTTGTAGGGTGCTTAACTTAGCATCCAGCTCAATTTTCTTCCGTGTGGCAGTAGCCACTAATATACGCTCTTGCTCTTCAAGCTCTGCTTTCTTCCGTGCGGCAGTAGCTGCTAATGTACTCTCTTGCTCTTGTATGCGAGCCTTTTCAATTAGCATGGCTTCCTCTTCAGCCATGTAGGCAATACGGGCGTTTTCTGCTTCTGCTGCTGCGCGTGCCTGAGCTGCTGCCATACTAGTATATGATGTCTTTGAGTGTGCTGAGGCTTTAGATCTTGTGGTGGACCTGGATGAGACAGAGTGTTGAGATCGTGTCTCTCTTAAGCCCTCCACACGGTCCATTGCATCTTGTATCACTGCCTGCACATTATCATCGGGCAGTTCAAGGAAGTGCTCTTGTCTGCGCACTCCCTCAATGCCCTCATCTGTTTTCACCTTCATCAGGAGGGAGATGTATCTATTTGCCAGGAGCTTGTAGCTTGAGCTGCTCACATTCACTCGCTGGATGGCCCGCTGAATTGAGCCCACTGTGTCTGAGGCATTTGAAGCTTCAGATAAATCTGCTTCAACCCGGTTCCATGCCCGTTGTATCCTGGCATCCAGGTCCTGTTTCTCAGCCTCATAGCTTTCCAAGGCCCGTTGCGTCAACCTGACCTCCCTCTGGGGCCTTGAACTCCCTTGGTCCTCTTAAGGCAGGATGGGAGATCCTGGATTGCTTGGTTCACCTTCTTCAGCATCTCTCCCTGCTGAACTGTGTCTTTCCATGCTGTGATGCTTGCAGCACGATTTTAATGTAGACTCGTTGCAGAGCTCCTTGCTTGCTGCAGGCTGACTGCTTGAGAGCTGGTTGCTTGCTGCAGGCTGACTGCTTGAGAGCTGGTTGCTTGCTGCAGGCTGACTGCTTGAGAGCTGGCTGCAGAGTTGACTTCAGAGCTTCTTGGGAGCTTTAAGAAGAGTATCTTTTTACTTGGCTGCAGAGAGCTGGCTGCAGCACTGGTTGGGAGCTTCAGGAAGAATATCTTTTTACTTGGCTGCAGAGAGCTGGCTGCAGCACTGGTTGGGAGCTTCAGGAAGAATATCTTTTTACTTGGCTGCAGAGAGCTGGCTGCAGCACTGGTTGGGAGCTTCAGGAAGAATATATTTTTACTATCTCGGCCTCGCTGTGCGCTGCGTTGCACCGCTAGTCGAGTAGACAACCATGTGTTCAATAAACCCTCGAAGCCAGGATGACCGTCTAACTCCGATCGTCATTTATTGATTGTAACAGGTAAAACTGGTGAGAAAACACAGATACAGCATCTGTTATAATTCGGAAACACCCACACAATGAACACCACAGCATCAGAACATTGTCTCAGTTAACAATAGATCCTGGAAGGACCAGGCCCCCACATTACCCCTGAACAACTAGACAAAGGCACAAGCTGATGCGTTGCATACAGGCACAGTGTATTCATCCCACTGCACCCCAAATGTACAGCATTACACTTAACACTAAACTGTGGATGAGATACTTCGTCATCACTCTCAGGATCGCAACATAGGCACAAGTCTGACTCGACCTACTAAATCACAAGTAACATCTACAATAAGGAAAGTCACACGCTTCGTTACTAACTAGGCCTCGTATTTACTACAACAACTTAACGGCACCATAAAGGCATTTACATTGCTATAACGGTCATTCCAACATTACAACAGCATTTCCAATATTAGAGGAATATAAACAACTTACAGATAATGCTTCTTAAGCTCCCACAATGGATAAGTGCGGCTGTGGTCTCACTGAGATGCGATGCGTGCCGCCATCTTGACTTATCTGAGTAATGGCTGAAGCCCGCGTGGTACAGTGGAAATCTAACATCGTCACTTCCTGGTCACGTGACCAACATTAGCATAAAAAAACAGGAACTTCCTGTTAACGTACGCTCCCCATCTGCCGTGAGGCAAGACATTAATAACATCACCAACAGCGCCGTTTTCTTCGACAACACCTACGGCAGACACTGCCACGATTTCCACATCCACCATTACCTCAGAAGCAACAACTTCAAGTACTGAAAGGATTTCAACAGCCGCAACATCTCCATTGTCAACAACACCTTTCACATCAGCGACTGCAAGAACTTCCAATATAGAAACGATGTTAACATCAGGTGCAACTTCTCCATTGTCAACAACATCATTCACATCACCAACATCACCGATTTCTTTGACAACACCTATTTCCGACACTACAATTATATCTTCATCCACCATTATCTCAGAATCAACAACTTCGAGCACTGAATCTGTCTCAACGGCAGCAACAACGTCTCCATTGTCAACGACACTATTCACATCTCCGAGTACAACTATTTCTTCCACAACACCTATGTCAGACACTACAACTATTTCTCCATCCACCATTACCTCAGAATCGACAACTTCAAGCACTGAATCTGTCTCAACAGCAGCAACAACGTCTCCATTGTCAACAACACCATTTACATCTCCTACTACAACGTTTTCTTCCACAACACCTATGTCAGACACTAAAACTAATTCTCCATCCACCATTTCCTCAGAATCAACAACTTCAAGCACTGAATCTGTCTCAACAGCAGAAACAACGTATCCATTGTCAACAATACCTTTCACATCTTCGACTAAAACGTTTTCTTCCACAACACCTATGTCAGACACTACAACTATTTATCCATCCACCATTACCTCAGAATCGACAACTTCAAGTACTGAAACTGTCTCAACAGCAGCAGCAACTTTTGCATTGTCAACAACACCATTTACATCAGCGACTGCAACAACTTCCAGTATTCTAACGGTGGCAACATCAGGAGCGACATCTCCATTGTCGACAACATCAATAACATCACCAACAGCGTCGTTTTCTTCGACAACACCTACGGCAGACACTGCCACGATTTCCACATCCACCATTACCTTAGAAGCAACAACTTCAAGTACTGAAACGATTTCAACAGCCGCAACATCTCCATTGTCAACAACACCTTTCACATCAGCGACTGCAAGAACTTCCAATATAGAAACGATGTCAACATCAGGTGCAACTTCTCCATTGTCAACAACATCATTCACATCACAAACATCACCGATTACTTTGACAGCATCTATTTCCGACACTACAACTATATCTCCATCCACCATTATCTCAGAATCAACAACTTCGAGCACTGAATCTGTCTCAACGGCAGCAACAACGTCTCCATTGTCAACGACACTATTCACATCTCTGAGTACAACGATTTCTTCCACAACACCTATGTCAGACACTACAACTATTTCTCCATCCACCATTACCTCAGAATAGATAACTTCAAGCACTGAAACTGTCTCAACAACAGCAGCAACTTCTGCATTGTCAACAACACCATTTAAATCAGCGACTGCAACAACTTCCAGTATACTAACGGTGGCAACATCAGGAGCGACATCTCCATTGTCGACAACATCAATAACATCACCAACAGCGCCGTTTTCTTCGACAACACCTACGGCAGACACTGCAACGATTTCCACATCCACCATTACCTCAGAAGCAACAACTTCAAGTACTGAAACGATTTCAACAGCCGCAACATCTCCATTGTCAACGACACCTTTCACATCAGCGACTGCAAGAACTTCCAATATAGAAACGATGTCAACATCAGGTGCAACTTCTCCATTGTCAACAACATCATTCACATCACAAACATCACCGATTTCTTTGACAGCACCTATTTCCGACACTACAACTATATCTCCATCCACCATTATCTCAGAATCAACAACTTCGAGCACTGAATCTGTCTCAACGGCAGCAACAACGTCTCCATTGTCAACGACACTATTCACATCTCCGAGTACAACTATTTCTTCCACAACACCTATGTCAGACACTACAGCTATTTCTCCATCCACCATTACCTCAGAATAGATAACTTCAAGCACTGAAACTGTCTCAACAACAGCAACAACGTCTCCATTGTCAACAACACCATTTAAATCAGCGACTGCAACAACTTCCAGTATACTAACGGTGGCAACATCAGGAGCGACATCTCCATTGTCGACAACATCAATAACATCACCAACAGCGCCGTTTTCTTCGACAACACCTACGGCAGACACTGCAACGATTTCCACATCCACCATTACCTCAGAAGCAACAACTTCAAGTACTGAAACGATTTCAACAGCCGCAACATCTCCATTGTCAACGACACCTTTCACATCAGCGACTGCAAAAACTTCCAATATAGAAACGATGTCAACATCAGGTGCAACTTCTCCATTGTCAACAACATCATTCACATCACAAACATCACCGATTTCTTTGACAGCACCTATTTCCGACACTACAACTATATCTCCATCCACCATTATCTCAGAATCAACAACTTCGAGCACTGAATCTGTCTCAACGGCAGCAACAACGTCTCCATTGTCAACGACACTATTCACATCTCCGAGTACAACTATTTCTTCCACAACACCTATGTCAGACACTACAGCTATTTCTCCATCCACCATTACCTCAGAATCGACAACTTCAAGCACTGAATCTGTCTCAACAGCAGCAACAACGTCTCCATTGTCAACAACACCATTTACATCTCCTACTACAACGTTTTCTTCCACAACACCTATGTCAGACACTACAACTAATTCTCCATCCACCATTTCCTCAGAATCGACAACTTCAAGCACTGAATCTGTCTCAACAGCAGAAACAACGTATCCATTGTCAACAATACCTTTCACATCTTCGACTAAAACGTTTTCTTCCACAACACCTGTCAGACACTACAACTA
Organism: Lethenteron reissneri; assembly: GCF_015708825.2. Taxonomy (NCBI): domain Eukaryota; kingdom Metazoa; phylum Chordata; class Hyperoartia; order Petromyzontiformes; family Petromyzontidae; genus Lethenteron; species Lethenteron reissneri. The sequence goes on from NC_083814.1 coordinate 3,992,857, forward strand.
TTTATCCATCCACCATTACCTCAGAATCGACAACTTCAAGCACTGAAACTGTCTCAACAGCAGCAGCAACTTGTGCATTGTCAACAACACCATTTACATCAGCGACTGCAACAACTTCCAGTATTCTAACGGTGGCAACATCAGGAGCGACATCTCCATTGTCGACAACATCAATAACATCACAAACAGCGCCGTTTTCTTCGACAACACCTACGGCAGACAACTGCAACGATTTCCACATTCCATCCAGTGGAATATTTTTTTTATCACAATCTGGCTGTGATGCCAGAGCAATTTAAGGTTCAAATTACAACAACAGCAACAATAATAAGAAAAGAAACTCAATATTTAAGCAGGGAAGACTTTTTGGGGGGTGGGGGCTGGTTAATAACTGCTTCTGGATGCATTAATTGTTTGCTTATCGAGGCAAATTTATGCATCCTCAAAAAAGCCTGATATCAACATGAAATGTCAGTAATTTTCAGATTTTGGCAACAATTCAACCACCTCCTACTATCTACCACCAACCCGTCGTTTTACAATCTGTTCATTAACAGTGGTTTAGTGTGGCTTTTCAAAAGTTAGACATCCTCCTGTATAATTCTTATTTTAAAAAAGTTCGTATTTATCATAATGGTATAATTTAAACTTACTTTTCAATTAGTTTCATTGTATTTAAAATATATTAATGAAATACAAAACAAGACAAATGTCCCCCATATAGCCTTTACATACTGTTGGGGCAAGTACAGTTAGCGAGCACCTATGAAAGCACAATGCGCGACCACCTTTGTCTCCCGTGTGGCAATGCTTAAACACCACACTAGCTACTCATTTGAGGCTGAGTCGACCGAGGAGAGGCCCAGGACTGGTTCAGATAATCGTCACTGGTGTTGGCAATTAGCGGGAATTGAACTCGTATCGCCGGGTTCGTAGCGCAGTGCGCTAACCGCTACACTACCGCTCCCCACAGTGTAATGCAATTCAATACACACGGACATAGACCGCTGCATAAAGGCCACTGTGATTTGCAGCACAATGAAAGGATAACTCCTCACACATCTCCGTGATGCAATGTTTGTGTGAATGCGCCGACCTCTTTAACGTGGCGATGTGCCCGTCGTGCATAGGTCCAACTCTGAATTAGCGCTCTCTGGTTGCCAAGCGATGGCTCACAAGCACTCGCCGTGCACTTACCCCGGGGTACGGTGGCTTCAGTGGGTGGTTGCATGCCCCTCGGGGGGGTGGCAGGCGGGCCTTGCGTTCCCAAGTAACACAGCCAGCCTCGTCACTCCCACGTTGTGGGAACGTAACCAAACAAGTCCATTGCAGCAAAGGAGCAGCAGCTCGTTTGCTCATTTTTGAGCGTAAATATGGAACGTGGAAATATTCGCAAGGGTGTGTCGTTTTTCAGTTTTTGTCTCAACAGGAACGACGTCTTGCCTGTTTGTCACTGAGAAATATTTATCTTAAATTATATTTAGTTTCACTGAGATATCCGTGATGAGGCTTGAATTGAAGCCATTAGGCGGAGCAACGAGAATTGTCCGCACTTTTAAAATCCCTCACGATTTGACAGCACTGTTAGATGAGCAGTTTCATTGGTAAATGCTGCAATTTTATTCACATATGATTTAGCTGATGCATTTAAAAGAAAACGCTCAAGAAGACTGATCAATATCAGATCCAGTGATTTTTCACTGTAGCTTTTAACATGCATACACAGGACAATGCTCAAGCTCATAATATTGGAACTGTTTACTTGGCCAACCTTGCTACATATTGAAAAAAAAATACGTCCTCAATGGTAATATTTTTTAGATTTCTTTAACACGAGCAATGTACCCTTTGACAATAGTTAAACTACACGTGCACACCAGCACCGCACTATTGGACCTGAACTTACTCCTTTATGGGTCTTCATCCTCATGGATATCATGGAAACTACTCCCCCTGCTGCCGTTTATTGACGTGGCGAATTTCGTTGCTAAACTTGGAGTGAACTTAAAAGCCTCTGGCCATCAGCTGATTCGCCGGATATAGGCGAGGATGTAAGTTGATGAACGCAGAGAGCACGCACGCAACTGTCTGCTAAGTCACTTGAATCCAGAGACTGCGGTCGTCCATGGAAAAGGTTTCATTTTAGCGCGTAAATACCAGAAGGTGGTGGAACACATTCGGAGCGTGTCATTCTGAGCGGTCGTTGACGATATTATTATTGGCGTTTATGAATAAGTAAAGTCCGTTCCACTGCGGATTAACCAGCGAGGTACTGTCATCATTTCGGCAAATCTCTCTCTCCCCCCCACCCCCCGTTTCCGCATTAAACCCAACACGCACACGGGAGATGATCAAGGTCACATAGCAGCGAGCGCGCCTCCACTCATGCGGCTCCTGGAGTGACGAGAGTGTGCACTGCGTATTAACGGGTGCGGCCCTCCGTCGCTCCTCTTTCCAGTAATAGCCCCGTGCAGTTGACCACCGCGCAGGAAATGTGAAGGCGCAAGGATGAAATTACCCCACTCACACCGCTGTTGATGGAAGGGGCTGCCGCCGCTTGAGAGAGCCCTCAGAGTGACCCACTTAAGATGGTATTTGGCCTACTCTTCCACGCTGCCTAGATGTTTTGGAAGAGGTCGGGAGTGTTCGCACTTTACCCCACCGCCACCACGTGGCCTTACCGATCGACTAACTGCGGTGTTAATGCATTTGCACTCCTGGGTGGACGCAGGCAGGGGGGATTTAATAAACTCGCCCTCTGCGTGTCCACAGTGTGCTGACCCTTACACCACAGCGTTTGACCTCAATCTCTTTTTAAGTGACTGCTACCAAGAGCGTCAAGAATATTAATTAAAACGTTTGCACATGTTTACATTTTCCTTGGATTATGCTGCTGTTGGCAGCTTTCGTCACTTGAACACTATCTGAAGTCAGCAACAGTTTGTAAAAGTATGTGTGCATTACTTATCTAATCTATATAATTCATTTTTTGTCTGTCTGTCTATCTGTCTGTCTGTCTGTCTGTTTATCCGTCTGCGTACGCTCCCTTCCGGGGGATTTAGCTCTCGGACCGTGGGGTTCGCCGAGATTAAATTTTGCAGGTGGGCACGCCCCCGGCCCGCGGTAAACTTAGGCATTTCCGATTTTTCGTCTCTAAACTTTAAATCGGACCGATTATCGATTTAGTGCGATTGCTCTTTATTTAGTTATATAAGTATATATTTATTTATTTAATATTGCCGGCCGGCGCGGACCACGGCGGTTGCCCCTGGCAACGGGTAGCAACAACTTCGCTGCGGGGTGGACGCCATTTTTAATTCCCGTTACAAATATGCGCACGCATTAACACGCGACTCTGAGGTAAATTCATCAAAGTTTCACGTCCTCTTCACTCCCCTTCCACCCCAATGTGTGCAATTACTATTATAGGGTCGGTAGATAATAAAATTATAGCGATTAGACAGTATTATTGTAACATACCAATGAAAATACAACTGTGTAATTAAAATTATAAACCCGACCGCGCCAAGAATCGATTCTCTGAATCGCGAAAAGGAATCGAAGGTTGTAGATTCATTTAGAATCGCCTTATTTCCGTTTAATAAAGTTGGTTATAGAGTTGATATAAACTGCTACGAATGGGAAATATCCGGCGTTGACTGGGGCTAAAATATAATTAAAAACTCCTGAAAACTTTAAAACATAACATAACAATGAAAATAAAACTCTGTAATTAAAAATGGAAACCTCCTATGCGCCAGGAATCGATTCTTTGAATCGCGCAAAGGAATCATCGAAGGTTGTAGATTCCTTTAGGATCGCTCTTAACATGTGGTGAGGGAGAGAGTGGTGAGGGAGAGAGTGGTGAGGGAGAGTGGTTGTGAGGGAGAGAGTGGTGAGGGAGAGAGTGGTGAGGGAGAGAGTGGTGAGAGTGGTGAGGGGGAGAGTGGTGAGGGAGAGAGTGGTGAGGGGGAGAGTGGTGAGGGAGAGTGGTGGTGAGGGAGAGAGTGGTGAGGGAGAGAGTGGTGAGGGGGAGAGTGGTGAGGGGGAGAGTGGTGAGGGGGAGAGTGGTGAGGGGGAGAGTGGTGAGGGGGAGAGTGGTGAGGGGGAGAGTGGTGAGGGAGAGAGTGGTGAGGGAGAGAGTGGTGAGGGGGAGAGTGGTGAGGGAGAGAGTGGTGAGGGAGAGAGTGGTGAGGTGGAGAGTGGTGAGGGAGAGTGTGGTGAGGGGGAGAGTGGTGAGGGGGAGAGTGGTGAGGGGGAGAGAGGTGAGGGGGAGAGTGGTGAGGGGGAGAGTGGTGAGGGGGAGAGTGGTGAGGGGGAGAGTGGTGAGGGGGAGAGTGGTGGTGAGGGAGAGAGTGGTGAGGGAGAGAGTGGTGAGGGAGAGAGTGGTGAGAGTGGTGAGAGTGGTGAGGGAGAGAGTGGTGAGGGAGAGAGTGGTGAGGGAGAGAGTGGTGAGGGAGAGTGGTGGTGAGGGAGAGAGTGGTGAGGGAGAGAGTGGTGAGAGTGGTGAGGGAGAGAGTGGTGAGGGAGAGTGGTGGTGAGGGAGAGAGTGGTGAGGGAGAGAGTGGTGAGAGTGGTGAGAGTGGTGAGAGTGGTGAGGGAGAGAGTGGTGAGGGAGAGAGTGGTGAGAGTGGTGAGAGTGGTGAGAGTGGTGAGGGAGAGAGTGAGTGGTGAGGGAGAGAGTGAGTGGTGAGGGAGAGAGTGAGTGGTGAGGGAGAGAGTGAGTGGTGAGGGAGAGAGTGAGTGGTGAGGGAGAGAGTGAGTGGTGAGAGTGAGTGTGAGTGGTGAGGGTGAGTGGTAAGTGGTGAGGGTGAGTGGTGAGGGTGAGGGTGAGGTTGAGTGGTGAGGGTGAGTGGTGATTGGTGAGGGTGAGGGTGAGTGGGGAGGGTGAGTGGCGGTTGTTAGTGGTGATTAGTGAGGGGTGAGTGGTGAGGGTGAGCGTGAGTGGTGAGGGTGAGGTTGAGTGGTGAGCAGTGAGGGTGAGTGGTGATTGGTGAGGGTGTGATTGGTGAGGATGAGTGGTGAGGGTGAGTAGTGAGGGTGAGTGGTTGTTGTGAGGGTGAGTGGTTGTTGTGAAGGTGAGTGGTGAGGGTGAGTGGTAAGAGTGAGTGGTGAGGGTGAGTGACGGTTGTGAGAGGTGATTAGTGAGTGGTGAGGGTGAGTGGTGAGGGTTAGTGGTGAGCATGAGTGGTGAGGGTGAGTGTTCAGCGTGAGTGGTGAGATTGAGTGGTGATTGTTGAGGGTGTGATTGGTGAGGATGAGTGGTGAGTAGTGAGGGTGAGTGGTGAGTATGAGTGGCGGTTGTGAGTGGTGATTAGTGAGGGGTGAGTGGTGAGGGTGAGTGTGAGTGGTTAGGGTGAGGGTGAGCGGTGAGGGTGAGCAGTGAGGGTGAGTGGTGATTGGTGAGGGTGTGATTGGTGAGGATGAGTGGTGAGTGGTCAGGGTGAGGATGAGTGGTGAGCGGTGAGGGTGAGTGTTGAGGGTGAGTGGTGGGTGGTTAGGGTGAGTAGTGAGGGTGAGTGGTGAGCGTGAGTGGTGAGTGGTGAGCGTGACTGGTGAGGGAGAGTGGTGAGGGAGAGTGGTGAGGGAGAGTGGTGAGGGAGAGTAGTGAGTGGTGAGGGTGAGTGGTAAGTGGTGAGGGTGAGTGGTGATTGGTGAGGGAGAGTGGTGAGGGAGAGTGGTGAGGGAGAGTGGTGAGGGTGAGTAGTGAGTGGTGAGGGTGAGTGGTAAGTGGTGAGGGTGAGTGGTGATTGGTGAGGGTGAGTGGTGAGGGTGAGTGGGGAGGGTGAGTGGCGGTTGTTAGTGGTGATTAGTGAGGGGTGAGTGGTGAGGGTGAGCGTGAGTGGTGAGGTTGAGTGGTGAGCAGTGAGGGTGAGTGGTGATTGGTGAGGGTGTGATTGGGGAGGATGAGTGGTGAGGGTGAGTAGTGAGGGTGAGTGGTTGTTGTGAGGGTGAGTGGTTGTTGTGAGGGTGCGTGGTGAGGGTGAGTGGTAAGAGTGAGTGGTGAGGGTGAGTGACGGTTGTTAGTGGTGATTAGTGAGGGGTGAGTGGTGAGGGTGAGCGTGAGTGGTAAGTGGTGAGGGTGAGCGGTGAGGGTGAGCAGTGAGGGTGAGTGGTGATTGGTGAGGATGTGATTGGTGAGGATGAGTGGTGAGTGGTCAGGGTGAGTGGTGAGCGGTGAGGGTGAGTGTTGAGGGTGAGTGGTGAGCGGTGAGGGTGAGTGTTGAGGGTGAGTGGTGAGTAGTGAGGGTGAGTGGTGAGCGTGACTGATGAGTGGTGAGGATGAGTGGTGAGGGAGAGTGCTGAGGGAAAGTGGGGAGGGTGAATGGTGAGGGTGAGTGGTGAGGGTGAATGGTGAGGGTGAGTGGTGAGGATGAGTGGCGGTTGTGAGTGGTGATTAGTGAGGGGTGAGTGGTGAGGGTGAGTGTGAGTGGTTAGGGTGAGGGTGAGCGGTGAGGGTGAGCAGTGAGGGTGAGTGGTGATTGGTGAGGGTGTGATTGGTGAGGATGAGTGGTGAGTGGTCAGGGTGAGGATGAGTGGTGAGCAGTGAGGGTGAGTGTTGAGGGTGAGTGGTGGGTGGTTAGGGTGAGTAGTGAGGGTGAGTGGTGAGCGTGAGTGGTGAGTGGTGAGCGTGACTGGTGAGGGAGAGTGGTGAGGGAGAGTGGTGAGGGAGAGTGGTGAGGGAGAGTAGTGAGTGGTGAGGGTGAGTGGTAAGTGGTGAGGGTGAGTGGTGATTGGTGAGGGAGAGTGGTGAGGGAGAGTGGTGAGGGAGAGTGGTGAGGGTGAGTAGTGAGTGGTGAGGGTGAGTGGTAAGTGGTGAGGGTGAGTGGTGATTGGTGAGGGTGAGTGGTGAGGGTGAGTGGGGAGGGTGAGTGGCGGTTGTTAGTGGTGATTAGTGAGGGGTGAGTGGTGAGGGTGAGCGTGAGTGGTGAGGTTGAGTGGTGAGCAGTGAGGGTGAGTGGTGATTGGTGAGGGTGTGATTGGGGAGGATGAGTGGTGAGGGTGAGTAGTGAGGGTGAGTGGTTGTTGTGAGGGTGAGTGGTTGTTGTGAGGGTGCGTGGTGAGGGTGAGTGGTAAGAGTGAGTGGTGAGGGTGAGTGACGGTTGTTAGTGGTGATTAGTGAGGGGTGAGTGGTGAGGGTGAGCGTGAGTGGTGAGGGTGAGTGGTGAGGGTGAGCGGTGAGGGTGAGCAGTGAGGGTGAGTGGTGATTGGTGAGGATGTGATTGGTGAGGATGAGTGGTGAGTGGTCAGGGTGAGTGGTGAGCGGTGAGGGTGAGTGTTGAGGGTGAGTGGTGAGCGGTGAGGGTGAGTGTTGAGGGTGAGTGGTGAGTAGTGAGGGTGAGTGGTGAGCGTGACTGATGAGTGGTGAGGATGAGTGGTGAGGGAGAGTGCTGAGGGAAAGTGGTGAGGGTGAATGGTGAGGGTGAGTGGTGAGGGTGAATGGTGAGGGTGAGTGGTGAGGGTGAGTGGTGATTGGTGAGGGTGAGTGGTGAGGGTGAGTGGGGAGGGTGAGTGGCAGTTGTGAGTGGTGATTAGTGAGAGGTGAGTGGTGAGGGTGAGCGTGAGTGGTGAGGGTGAGGTTGAGTGGTGAGCGGTGAGGGTGAGCAGTGAGGGTGAGTGGTGATTGGTTAGGGTGCGATTGGTGAGGATGAGTAGTGAGGGTGAGTGGTTTATGTGAGGGTGAGTGGTGAGGGTGAGTGATGAGGGTGAGTGGCAAGTGGTGAGGGTGGGTGGTGATTGGTGATGGTGTGATTGGTGAGGATTAGTGGTGAGTGGTGAGGGTGAGTAGTGAGGGTGAGTGCTGAGCGGTGAGGGTGAGTGGTTGTTGTGAGGGTGAGTGGTGAGAGTGAGTGGTGAGGGTGAGTGGTGAGGGTGAGTGGTGATTGTTGAGGGTGTGATTGGTGAGGATGAGTGGTGAGTAGTGAGAGTGAGTGGTGACGGTGAGTGGTGAGGGTGAGTGTTGAGGGTGAGTGGTGAGGGTGAGTGGCGGTTATGAGTGGTGATTAGTGAGGGGTGAGTGGTGAGGGTGAGCGTGAGTGGTCAGGGTGAGCAGTGCGGGTGAGTGGTGATTGGTGAGGGTGTGATTGGTGAGGATGAGTGGTGAGTGGTCAGGGTGAGTGGTGAGGGTGAGTGGTTGTTGTGAGGGTGAGTGGTGAGGATGAGTGGTGAGGGTGAGTGGTGAGGGTGAGTGGCGGTTGTGAGTGGTGATGGGTGAGTGGTGAGCGGTGAGGGGTGAGTGGTGAGGGTGAGTGGTGAGGGTGAGTGGTGAGGGTGAGTGCTGAGTGGTGAGGGTGAGTGGTGAGAGAGTGGTTAGTTTTGAGGGTGAGTGGTGAGGTTGAGTGGTGAGGGTTAGTGGAGAGTGGTGAGTGGTTATTGGTCAGTGGTGATTGGTGAGGATGAATGGTGAGTAGTGAGGGTGAAGTTGAGTGGTGAGGGTGAGTGGTGGTTGTGACGGTGAGTGGTGAGGGTGAGTGGTGAGGGTGAGTGGTGAGGCTGAATGGGGAGGGTGAATGGTAAGAGTGAGTGGTGAGTGGTGAGGGAGAGTGGTGAGTGAGAGTGGTGAGGGTTAGTGGGGAGGGTTAGTGGTGAGAGTGAGTGGTGAGGGTGAGTGGTGAGGGTGAGTGGTGAGGGTGAGTGGTGAGGGTGAGTGGTGAGGGAGATTGGTGAGGGAGGTTGGTGAGTGGTGAGTTGTGAGGGTGAATGGTGAATAGTGAGTGGGAGTGGTGAGTGGTGAGGATGAGTGGTGAGGGTGAGTTGTGAGTGGTGAATGGTGAGGGTGAATGATGAGTACAGTCAATATGCACTGCTGTTATCATACCAGGTACCACCACCACAATATGTACTCCTCTCATCATAGCAGATACCACCACAGCAGTATGCACTGCTGTAATCATAGCAGATACCACCACAGCAGTATGCACTGCTGTAATCATAGCAGGTTCCACCACAATATGCACTGCTGTCATCATAACAAGTACCAACACAGCAGTATGCACTGCTGTAGTGATAGCAGGTACGACCTCAGTCGGTATACACTGCTGTAGTGATAGTAGATACTGCTATCGAGTTGGTAGATACCGCTATAGTAAATACTAAAACAGTCAGTATATACCACTACAGTCAGTCAATACTGCTACAGTCAGTATATACTACTATACAGTCAGTACATACTGCTACGGTGAGTAGCTACTAGAGTCAGTAGATACTATTATAGTGTGAGTAGATACTGCTATAGATTTTGTAGTTACTACTATAGTCAGCAGATACTATACAGTTAGTCGTTACGAGTATATAGTCGGTAGATACTACTGTAGGCCCAGTAAATACTACTATGGTCAGTAGTTATTACAGTCACTAAATACTACTACACAGTCAGTAGCTACTACTGGCTCAGTAGATACTACGGTACAGTCAGTAGATACTACTACAGAGTCAATAGATACCACTTCCTCTGTTGTATGTAAGGTGTTGTTAGTATATATACCTACGAGGGGTAAAGATATTTTTTGAGGGGGGGGGGGAGACCACAATTTTCGGAAACATTTTGACATCAACTATTTACCCCACACTTTCTACAACTTTTTGGACTTGTGAAAGCCTCTTATATATTTGTTGGTGGAGAAATGTACAAACAGCCCACCGGGCTTTGACAATACCTTAGTATCTGTGTATATATATGTAAGGTTTTTAAGAAAGATATTTTTCACCCGGGCAAAGCCGGGTACTTCCGCTAGTTAATTATATAATTATTCACACTGTACTTTCCTGGTTTCTCCAGTAATTATAACTTGTATGGGTGTATCATCTGCGACCGCTTTAGACACTTAAATTTCGATTTAAAGCTTTCGTGACTGCAGGGATTCATCTTCTTGGTTCTTTTGGTAAAGTTACGTAGAAGGGAAATAATAAAATAATAAAAATAAAACATAATAAAATACAATTCTCACGACGTTTGTAAAGTATTTTATTTTGCCTGCAGTTTACCTTAGTTGTCCCTGCAAAAGAAACACTATCTCAGTGGGTTCTTTCCTGGTTATAAATATACGAGCTGTCTATATTTTTTTTTATCAAGACTGCATGTTCCCTTCTATGTAACAGTGTTGATTAAACATTTCAGCCGGCGTTTTGCATTGCACCAAATGAGCGACAGGACCCCAGGGTGTGATTCCCTGGGTTATTTGTGAAACCACACCTTTCCTTTCAGAATTAACCCAACGTCGTCCTTCTTCTAAAGGCCTCGTGCATAAGGGCAGATCCATGGCAGGTCCAAGCTCCCTCCTTGTATGTTATGTATGTTGAACGTCTTTCACACCGTACGTAGTCAACCGCGCCAGTCAGAGGTCCTTCACGCTCAATCCCGCTTCTCTTTCGCCTCGCAGCAACACGCTGCCGTACTGTGTTGTTCACATGGGGGTCACAGACACGCTGCGACTGAGATACCATTGTGGAGTGTGTCGGTGACGACTCTATGAAAACCAGTTGTCCTTGAGCCATCACTGGGGAATGACGGTTGAGGTGCTTTCTCTTTGCCTTCCTCAACAGTGTTTTAGGTTGTCACCATCATCATCCTTGACTATTTAAAAAAAAAGTTAATAGCAATAAAAGTGACGCCCTCTTTATTGGTGAATTGTGGCAAGGTTGCTCACTGGTGCAATGCCTGTGTAATGTAGGAATTACGGCGGGAGACGACTTGACGGGTAGCACACATTTATTAACACCAACTTCACTCCACTAACACGTGTGGCCAACTGGAGTCTACGCTACGTGGTTCCCCCGGCTACACACACACGGGCTCTCCCACCCCGTAGCTTCCAGGGAACCCACCCCGGCTGGGGTATGGGTCCCGACCACTGGGTTTCACAGCCTCGCCCTCACAAGGACGTCAGGCCGCGGGTCCCACGGTCTCGCCTCTGAGCTACACAGGGTCCCGGCCCTTACAAGGACAGCGGGACTAGGGGTCTCAGGGCCCTATCTCTTCCGACTCCGTCTTCGATCTTCACTGGTTACCAACTCCACGAGCGCCCGCGCGCATCGCCTTTTATAGTCCTCCGCTCCCGGGGAGACGGAGCCTATGCGGACCGCGATGTGAGCACCCACCCTAGTTGACCAATCACCACGTGCTGCCACACGATCCCTTTTCCCAGCTTGTGTCAGCGCACACAACCACTCACCACGAGCTGCCACACGATCCATCACTGTCAGCGCGCGTCACCACTATACCACGCGATGCAGCCACACCCGACGCGCTCTCACACGATCCCCCCTTGTCAGCGCGTACCGTCACTACATCATCCCCCACCACATAGCTCGCAGCCGGCCCGGCTGCTAAGAAAAAAACTCCCTCCCCGTGTGTGCCCCGTAACACCAACAATAACCACAACAACATAACACAACACAACACAACAAGAACTCCGCGAATCCCATAAGAATCAGAACACGCCACCGTAACAACAAGAATAATATGTACAAACCGCCGAGTGACAACAATAAACTATATACAAGAATGACCCGTGCAGCGTCCCTCCATTACCGACCGCCCCTTGAACGGGACATTAGACCGGACCGAAGGGGAACGCCGCGACGAGATGCAACCCCGGGACCCCCTCTCCCCCCCTTTCAGGAAAAGTGTCGCGTCTTAGCACGAGTCCGCCTGGCCGGTCCATCGTACGGCACCAGACGCGGTTGACCATCAGGTGGCTCCGGTAGTCCAGGAAGGCACGGGGCAGGCATCGGAGATCCGCGCGTGCCTCGGGGTTCCGGTTTCCGACGGTCAGCAGCCATAAGGTCCGAGACACCTGGGAGCAGATCAGGCGGAGACACGTGAGGATCAGGCGGCGACATGTCCCTCCCCAAGTCGACGGCCACATCACATGCTCGGTCGTCACGACATAAAGGGAGGCCATGTGGCGCCGCGAAAGGTTTCAGACGGGAGGGGTGAACGTACCAATGGCGTTTTCCCCATTTAATCTGAACACACTGGGGTCGCGCAATACGCACAACTTCCACAGGTCCCCTCCATGGCCTCAGCAATTTTGGGGACGTAGCCAACGGTGCATGTGGGCAGTGCAGCCAGGCCTTATCGCCTGGTTTCCAATTGTGCGTATACACCTTCCGTGCAAGCAATTTTTCGTTAGCGATCTAGCGAGACCTTGAATTCAACCTCGCAGCCTCCCGCGCTTCAGCCAGTTTAGCGATATTAAATTTGATGTGAACGGACAATTTTGAATTTGCACGCGGCTCGGAAATCCCCAGTTGGGCATCCATGGGCGGATCGGCCTCTCGACCATACATGAGAAAAAATGGGGAAAAGCCCGTCGCCGCATGGGGGGCCATTCTATACGCCGCGAGGACCCCAGGTACCTGTAAGTCCCAGTGAACCTGATTGTCGCACACCTGTTGGCACAACATAGAAGTAATCGTCCTGTGGAGACCTTCAACCATTCCATCAGTCTGTGGGTGATACGGGGAGGTACGCACTTTTTTCGTACCCAACAGGTCGCACACCTCGCGCAACAAAACACTCGAAAAATGTTTTCCCTGGTCAGTCAGCAAGCGTTCGGGGGCACCTTTGTCCAAAACATAGCCCTGGACAAAGGCGTCCGCCACTGCCGCAGCCGACTGGTTGGCGAGCGGCCATGCCATAGGCCATCGGGTGAAGTATTCCACGCCAACTAGCAGGTACTTGTTACTCCTAGGTGTAACGGGAAAGGGCCCCAAGATGTCGAGCGCGACCAGTTCGTTCGTGCGCGAAACCTGGATGGACTGTAGCGGTGGATTAGCCGCTACTGGCGGCGGTTTTCTTTGAGCGCATCCCACACACCCCATGAGGATGTTCGCCACATCGCTCCCCATACCCGGCCAATAATAGTCCCGTTGGAGTAGGGCGAGTGTTTTATGAAATCCCAAATGCAGGAGTCGTTCGTGAGCAGCTAGAACGACCCTACCCCACATAGCAGATGGCACAACGAGCACATGACGCCGGGACATATTGTCCCACTTCATCAGGAGGCCCTGTCTGACCACCCAGGAGCCGACCCCCGTCAGCCATCTGGAGACGGCCCCACTCAATAAGAGGCAACGCGAGTAACGAGTCCCTGCACGCGGGAGCGGCAGGTACGTCGACCCGTGGTGCGTCGGTGGCGGCGACAGGGGGTTTACAACGCGCCGATCCCAGAAGACATGCGCATTCCGAGCGAGGTGACAATCGCGACAAGGCATCCGCATTCGAGTGCCGCAATCCCTTACGGTAAATGGTCGTGAATTGGTAGTCACTACACCTGTAACGCGCTACATCGTTTGGATATTCGTGTTTCTAGACACCATGAGTTTTCAATTTAGATTTAAAAGTGCATAGCTCCAGTAGGTTCCTAATATCGGAAGGAAGAACATTCCAGACAGCCACAGAAGCACATCTGGAAGCACGTGATGCAGTGACAGTCTTTGTTCGATGGTGAGCCAAAAGCTGCCGCGAGCATGACTGGAGTTCGCGTGATTGTTTATGCTTGATGAGATCAGAAAGTTAATGTGGTTCATTTGTGGCACGCACTTTGTGTGTAATGAGGGCGACCTTATAATGCATTCATTCGGCAACCGGAATCCAATGCAGCTCGGTGAGCACTGGACGGACATGTATTTTTAACTTCGTTTGTATCGCACATAGCCAACCGTAATAATGGGGGATGTGGGACATGGTCAGATCTTACAGTAAAAGCATTGGTAGGTTGACAGCGTAGGATGGTGCATCACTGTTGCCTCTCTCTCTTCTCTTCTCTCTTGTTCGGCTCAGGGCTGCGCGGCGGGAGAGGCGGGCGGTTCGTTCGAGGAGCGCATCATCGCCGTGTGCGAGCACATGATGCGAGCGCGTGCTGGGGCAAGGCGGAGCGGCTCGTCCACGCCAAGAGCTTCCGGGGCATGACCCTGCTGCCGCGCAAGGTTACACGCTCCTCATCCAGACGCTCATCAAGTGGAGGTACGTCGTACGACGCGGGCGAGGGGGCTCCCCTCTGTTGTCGCACGTCGTTGGTTCCGATGGGACGACGTGGGATACCTGCCACGGGCGTAACGGTTGGCACGCCGGGATTTGCGATCTAAGTTGGTCGCCGGTTCGATCTGTTGATAGTAGGTTTGCGTGTGGTGGGGTAAAGTCTGGGTATGCCCACCGCTTCCAAGTCGCTGGTGTTTGGAGAACCGACTGAATACCCTCCAGCGGGGCTTTCTAGGACTTCCTCTCTTGGATGACCTTCTGTCAGCAGTGGTGGGAATAATGATAAGCCTTGGAGGTTGTCCCAGTGACCACTGATTGCATTGAGAATTCCTGAAACACTTGTAGGTCCCTTAAGCCTACATACAACCTTCGTGGCTTTACAGAAACTGTATGATGTATTTATCTCATGGGACCTCCTTTGCCAGTACCAAACTATGATAATAGGTTTTCTCCTTTTTTCTGTAAACAAAACAGGTGTTAAGATGTTAAAACACCAAACTGAAACCTTTAACAAGGAATCATGTCTGCATTAACCACAATGCTTGTGGTCAGAATGCAAACAAAAAACATACTCTGATAATATATGCATTGTCCTTGAAACTGATTGGTCCACACCAGAGACAGCTTTCTTTTGAGCCTCGTCTCAAACGGTGTTAGACCAGAGGATGCCAAAAGGCGTTAGACCAGAGGACGCCAAAAGGCGTACTCTAATGCAGACATGATTCCTCGTAAAAGGTTTCAGTTTGGTGTTTTAACATCTTAACACCTGTTTTGTTGCCAGAAAAAAGGGGAAAAACCTATTATCAATGTATTTATCCTTCATGAACTTTGCTTAAACTTTGTTGGTTTCAAACTTAGACCGTTGAGATCGAAAATCCCTATGGAGAGTTTTAATTGTTAAACAATTATAAACAACCTATCTTGGACTATGCACCGAACAACTTTGCACAAAACCTCTCCGATTGTGTAGACTTAGAATCATAATTCTGTGCAAAACGAGTTACTACTGGCCAAGACCAATGAGAGAATCTATCGAAATTGAGATAAAAAAAATTACCATTCGCATAGCTAAGTGCTGCTTGGAAGCGAATCATGAAATAATACACTGTTTAAATGCATACCTATACAGGTCACCGTACTTCAGTAGGGATTACCATTGGTACGGCTATTTTAATGCACACAATCGACAGAAGGTACAAGAACAATGAGCTTGCATAATGCGCGCATAATGTACGTTGATTACCATATAAATAACCCAAACGGCAATGGATACCCATAGTCATTTATACGCATTCATTAATGCCCTCCCAATTAACGCAAGAAGAGCACACAGGTGACCTCATCACATCTACGCCTCTATTTAAGGAACAAAACAGGAGGATTCTCCACAAATCTGGCTGTCGTCTGAGGAAGCTAGTTGTAATTACTGGCGAAACTTCGTACTCAGATTGCAAATGTCGTGGCTTTGCTCTTCAACACACCGGTGTGCTGTACTCGTAACGAATTGTAATTGTCTGTTTATGTGACAAACTTTACTAATTGGCTGCGTCGGGTGGTAGCGGGTTTAACGAATCATTTATATATTTACGCAATTTAACCCAAACAAAACCTGTATTATGGATTATAATCATAATACTTTCATTTTATAGAGCGTCATTCATACCAATTGGATCCCATAATGCTGTATATTAATTATACATGAGGACCAAATCCTATATACAGCCACTGCCAAGCAATTGAAAACTGTACCACCAAGCAAATTTTTTAATTAATAACTAATTAGAGTCTTCATTTGGAGCTTTCGTGACTGCAGGAATTACTCTTTGGTTCTTTCGGTAAAGTCACGTATAAAGATAAAATAGTAAATTATGCTAGTATTTAATTTATTATTTTATCTTTATACGTGACTTTACCGAAAGAACCAAAGAGTAACTAAATAGAGACTTATAAATTATGTCTTGTTTATCTTGCACAAACTGTCCGAAGCATATTCAACGTACAAATCCCATAAGAAGCCGACTGAACTTGCAAACCCCAAGCTAAGCCCATTGGATTTCGACGCCCCATGCCAAAGCTTATTGACTAAAGTAAATTTGAAGTTGCATTTCCTGCGCTCAGCCTGTGTTTGTGTTGCACGAACTACATTATGCTAAATGCGCACGTTGAATGTGCATACCTGTCATCCCCTTACCTTATTACAGACCAATTCAGACTTTATTGGTCACCCCGTGCCCTTATAAATCTCAATGTTCATCCTACAAAATCCCATCACAAGAGAGAAATACAAAAAATAGGCATTTTTTCCCGTATTAAAATGGCTGTACGCCGTATGGACCTAAAAACTAAATTTATTTGAACATAAATACGGGTAAATCGTATGGATTGATAGGTATGAATGTTCTTTGGTTCTTTCGGTAAAGTCACATTCCAATTGAAACGTCGTGGTTTTTATTATTTTTCCTATCTACGTGACTTTACCGAAAGATCCAAAGAATATGAATTCCTGCAGTCACAAAAGTTTTAAGTCAAAGGTATGAACGTGTTTCTTTCCCCCCAATCGTTCACCACCGTAATATCGTCCTCGCTTTCCTTTCAGACAAATACCTAGGGATGGGCCAGGCCTCTATCGTCGCCTGTGGTGCTAAGAACCCACAAAAATAACAAGCAAAGCTCGCTTAACCAACAGCAAATTTCAAGCACGGATATAGTTGCAGTGTCAGTAACACATGTAATCCTGAGATTGTCGTAAAAGCTGCAGAGTGATAGGTGTTGTGCTTCATGAATAGACCCCATAGCTGTCAAGAAGTGTTAAGGCTGTGTTCCTGAAAATGTAAAAAAGGCCAAATTTCCCCTTTATGAACTATATACAAAGCCCCAGTCAGAGTCGTGGGCAAGCACAGGAACTAATTGCCATTTATTTTAGTTGAGTGCCCCTTTACAAAGAAGGAATGGGAAGAAATGGCAATCTGTAAAGTGGCCTTTACATGAAATTTGGCCCTTGCATCTTAAATTAATTGTTGTACATTTTATTGAAAGTTCTATAAATGTTTCCTCAAATATAGATAATCATAGTCTGAGAACTAAACTTTAACAGTAAATATTAAAATAATTTTCTGAATTTTTATTGGAAATGTCTAAACTTAGTGGCTAATTAAAACTAACAGGTTTTCTTTAAATACCGTCACTCGAGAGGAAAGATACATATTTCCGTTTCTGCCACCTGGCCATCTTCAGTAAGAAAATATGGAGTAGACGAAGCCTGTCTTAGAGAAAGGCACTTAATTATCGGCTGTGCACAATTTCACAACATGCGTGTAAAGTTAAAAACACGAGCTCATAAATAAAACCCTGGAGTTGGGAAATACCTTTGACGCGTTACAATTATTTTCAGTCCACGAACTTTGCGGAAAATCTGTCTTTGTAATACAAAAGGCAAACATTTTCAACCTCTGCATCCATTATGAACCCTGCAAATTTACTTGTGCTGGTACTCACAATCAAACATCAGGGGTCATCTTTTACTTTAATGACTGTGATGAAGTGGGTACGGCGCTAGAGGTTTACAATACAAACACATTATTTTCACAAGTCATACCGCTGTAGTCCCTTTGCACCAACACACGGTGGGCTTTAGTAAAACACTTGTGACAAGCTGCGCCAACAAATTATACGTGTGTCCTGCAAACGGTGAAATGTGCCGGTTAAAGAGCATTGCCATGTAAGCGTCTGTCTCTTCAAAATGATCACCGTTCCTTATTTGTGCCGGTGCTGTTTGTGGACTTAACGTGTCGGATTTATTGTATACGTGATGGCTAATGCACACTTTGGCACTGGCGTTGTCAAAACAAAATAGCGTGGGTGTCCGCTAATGGCTTTAAAGACAGCGTGTCATTGCTCATCGGCATTAAAGCCAGTTGTAAAAAAATACATCGTGCATTAAGAAGTTAAAAAGGAATCAATCTATAACGCACAACAAACATGATTTGAGTCCCTTTTAGATATGACTGACTCGCTTGTGAACCTAATTGTAAATGTACCGCCGTGAAATAACATCCCTCCGCTGAGTTACAGCGTTTGTTGCCGTAATAGTCCATGAAAAGTTATCCTCTGGGACGGGTGCATTGACCGAGAACAGCATCGCTCTTTCTTGGCACACGCATTCTTTTGGGCAGAAGCTGCCCCACTTGTTTTGACAATGTAAAATGTGTCTACCGTTCACGCCAACGCAGTGGACTCTTCATCCGAGAACGTGCTGCTTCCTTTGTCCAGGTCCCACCACATGGAGAGCATCGACCTGGAATTCGAAGTGGATCCTCTCAACGTCGACCATTTCTCCTGCACTCCCCTGGTGTGTGAATTTTGTTGTTTCGTTGTTGCACTCAACCGTCACTCATGCCGTTGCAATCGATTAATGATCGAGGCTATTCAATTATTGTACGTAGCTGGGGTTGCCCGTATTCTGGCAGGGAACAAGCCCTAGAATGAGATGTATCAACCGAGCCAATTCTGTAGAGAGAGTGTTAACAGTGTATGAATAAAATGTTACGTTATCAAAGTTAACTTGTATGAATCACTCCTGAGTAAATTCCCATATATATAGTAGCACCGTGCATGTGTAGAGGTGTAATTGTGTATGGGCGCGGATGGCTAACAAACACAAGGGGCGTGGTTAGGGCCGTACACAGAGGAGGTGCTCACACCGACGTCCGCACCTGCATCCCCCACGGGCCCCTCCCGGGGGCCGAGTACTATAAAAGGTGGTGAGCCGGAGGGCTCGAGGTCGAGGATTAGCTTAAACCAGCGAAGACTGAAGACCAGCTAGAATAGGCCCCGGAGCTCCCCTGGCTCGCTGTCCTTGTCAGGGCCGACCAGGGCAAGCCGGTGGCGTGGCTCCGAGAGCCCAAACTGACGTTCTTATAAGAGCCGGTCTGGAGACTCAGGGTGCCGGGATCCCAGCTTGACCAGGGCTGGGATAGGTAGCCTCCCCGAGCTCCGTAGTGGAGGACTTGGGCGTAGGTTAGCGGGGTTAGATGTTGTGTCTCCCTGTTAGCCGAGTGAAGGGGACGATACCCCTTTAAGTACTGTGTGTACCCGTTACTGTGCACAAGTTGGTGTTAATAAATAAGTGTGCCTCCGACCCCATCGTCAAAGCCTCCTGAATACTTACTACATCTGGGGTCAGAAGTGAACGTTCAACGATGGACACACGAGGGACGACACGTACCAGGGAGTCGGAGATGGAGGACACCTTGGCCGAATCGCCACCAGAGATGGCCGAGGTCGGATCGGAGCAGCCGGGGCCGAGTACACCCGCGCTGCTACGACAGGAAGGGGGGGATGCGTCGGCCGAGGGACTTCGGCTGGCTCACTCCCGCCTGGCGGAGCTGCTCTACGCTGCGGCCACCACGTTAGAGGAGATCACGCGGCTGGGGGCTGGAGGGGCTGCGTGGGACGACGACGGCAGCCGACGCGCGGCGACATTTCCCGCCACCCCGACGCGGCTCGCGGTAAAATTTCTCGCCATCACTACGGTGCGAGCAGAGGGCGGGGCCGGCCCGCGTCAGGTGACTGCTGAGGGCCAAGCACAAGCCGTGACATCATCAACACTGGCCAGCGCGTCAACAACGGAGCGACCGGCGATGCCATGCTCGCAGCCCGCCCACACTGTAACGTCTGCTGGGAACGACGGAGCGCGATCCACAGCCACGGACGTCGCGTTACAGCAGCGACTGCCGCCTCTCAAAGAATTCGTGGGCGCGGATGGGGACTGGGGCAGCTTCAAAAGATGGTTCATCGCTCATCAGGAGATGGCGAACTGGACGGACGCCGAAGCACTACGCGCGCTGCCGGCGATGCTGGACAACGACGCCCTGGCTACCCTCACCTCGGCGCCTAAGAAAAAGCGCGCGACGCTGCACTTGGCGCTGCAGCTGCTATCGGCTGTCTACGGCCCGCCTTCGGACTGCAAGCAGCTGTTCCACGATCGTCATCGGGGCGCCAACGAATCGCCTCTGGCCTTCCGGACGGCTCTCCTGGCCCTGGCGAAGGCAGCTTTTCCGCAGATGGACGAGGAGGGAGTGGACGCTATGGTGGCTGAAAAGCTGCTGCTACTTGCGGACGAGCTGGACGTCGCCGTCTTGGCTCAAGACGACGCAGAGATGTCGTCCTTGCTGGTCGCGCGCCACATCCACGGGGGCTTGCGGTCCCTGCGTCGCAAGGCCGCCAAGGGGGTGGCCGGCCATGCCATGGCGGCGACCACCCTCCCATCGGAGGAGGTCTGCGGGGTGGAGCGGCGGGGGGAATGGAGATCGGCGGCACCACAGGCTCGGAACGGACCGAGCCGCCAGGAGCAGCCCAGGCCATCTGGGGCGCTCACACGCTGCTACAACTGTGGCCCTCAAGGCCACGTTGCTTCAGGATGCCGGGCTCCCCGTCAGCGCGGGGCGACACCTCGTCAGGACGCCGCGCCGTCTCCACCCAAGCTCCAGCAGAGAAATACGGCATTTCGTGGCACCTCATACGTTTGGCCCATGCACACATCCAACACACACTCACGCGCTCAACCGAACAGGGCTCGCAAATCGACGGCCGTTGCGTCCGATTGTTCTGAAATGCGGCGAGCGCTCCCACCGGGTCAGTGGTCGGAGCTCGCCCATCGTGACGTTGCAGCGTCGGTGGGATCATCGGTCGTGGTCGGTCATATTGATGGGGTAGAGGTGCGGATTTTAATTGACACAGGAGCGTCGGCGACCATTATATCTGATTTGATTTATAACATTCTTCCCGTTCAAAGTCGTCCCTTGCTCCCCGTTGACGTGCCATGCTGTGCTGCTAACGGGGGCTCGCTAGGCATCATTGGGCAAATCCGCACCAAAATTTACATTGGAGACATTAAATTATCCGGCCCTGTTTTGGTTTCCTCCTCACTGGTGGTTCCGTGTCTGTTGGGGACGGATTTCTTGGCCAAAATGCACATTCGTATCTTGATCGACCAGGGGTGCATCGAGCTCCCGTCGGGTCGACGTGTAACGTTTTTGTCTTCCCCCGCCACGGAGCGTCGGGCGTTTGCGACCGTGCAGGCGCTCGTGGCAAAAACTGTGCGCGTACCCCCGGGGGCTCAGATGCTCGTCCCTCTTAGGTTGCGTCGGCCGTTTGCTGAGGGGGTTGCGGATCGGGGGGTCTTGTTGGGACCATCTCGGGCCGGGGTCAATGGCCCCGATTTACTAGCGGCTCAGACCATGGTGAAAGGGGATGGGGACCCCTTCATTGCAGTCCTTAATGTAGGATCGCGAACGGCCATGGTTCCTCAAGGGACCGTGCTTGCACACGCAACGCCGGCACCCTATGAGGAACCACTCGTGGGTCAGGTAACCACCGATCCTCCGTCGCGACCACATTCGGACTGTGATGACGGATGGCTGGTTGCACTTTGCGTGGGATCAGTGGACCTGTCCGACTCGCAGCGTGCGCAGCTGCGAGTTCTCCTGAAAGAATTTGCCGACGTTTTTAGTCAACACAAATTTGATATTGGTTGTACTAAATTGCTGCGACACCATATTGACATGGGTGACAGCGCGCCAATCAGCCAAAATCCCTTTCGGCTGAGTCCCGCCGAAAAGGATCATGTCAAATCGACCGTTGATGACATGCTAGCCGCCGATATCATTTCTCCTTCCAACAGCCTGTGGGGCGCGCTGATCGTTTTGGTGAAAAAACACGACGGCTCACTGCGGTTTTGTGTCCATTTTCGGCGATTGAACTAAATTTCTGTGGCAGATGCGTACCCGCTTCCTCGAATGGATGAGTCGCTCGATGCCTTGGCGGGGGCGCGATTCTTTTCCACCCTGGATTTACTTTCTGGATTCTGGCAGCTTCCACTGGATGACGAATCCAAACCTAAGACTGCTTTCCGTACACAGCAAGGCCTCTTCCAATTTAACCGCTTGCCGATGGGCTTACATTCTGCGCCAGCAACTTTTCAGCGGTTAATGGAACTGGTCTTGGCAGACTTGCAATGGGATTCGTGTTTGATTTACTTGGACGATGTCATCGTCTTTAGCAAATCATTCGAGGAACACCTCCAGAGGTTGCGTGCTGTTTTTCTCAAAATGCGGGCTGCCAATTTGAAATTTAAACTGCAGAAGTGCCATTTGCTCCGCGAATCAGTGCGGTATTTGGGTCATATTGTTGGGCGCTCCGGGATATCCACTGATCCCGCCAAAACGGAATGCGTCAGCTCCTGGCCAACTCCCACCTCGGTGGGAGAGGTCAGGAGTTTCATTGGGTTCGCGTCGTACTACCGACAGTTTGTGGCTGACTTCACTACAATTGCGAAACCATTGCATGCCTTGACGTCCAAGGGAGTCAGGTTTCATTGGGGGCCGGAGGAGGAGGCTGCTTTTCGCGCCCTCCGGAATGCCCTGGTGGGGGCTCCGCCATTGAATTACCCCGATTTCTCACAACCCTTCTTGCTCGATACAGACGCAAGTAACACGGGCATTGGGGGCGTGCTGTCCCAGCTCATTGGTGGCGTAGAGCATGCGGTGGTTTACGGTAGTCGGGTACTGTCTCCGGCGGGACAACGGTACTGCGTTACTCGTCGGGAATTATTGGCAATTGTTTATTTCGTTCAGCAGTACCGCCCGTATCTATACGGGCGGTACTGCGGCTCTGCAGTACGCCCTGCGGGTTCAACAACCATCTGGGCAGTTGTCTCGATGGTTGGAGATTCTCCAAGACTACGACTTTGTCACCACATATCGTAAGGGCGTCCGCCACACGAACGCTGACGCCCTGTCGCGGTTGCCACCCACTTCGGAGTGCGCTTGCCTCTTGGGTTCGGGGCGTTGTAGGCCCCCGAACGTGACCACCGATTCGGTCCCCGTGGCCGCCGCCGATGCGCCTTCGACTTCGGGTCCTATCGAGCAAGAAGGGAGGGATTCGTTGCTGGGGTTGTCGGTTGCGGAGTGGAGACGCCTCCAAATGGAGGACACCTCCCTCCTCGCTCTGCGCCGTCGCACCGGGGGGGTTGGTCAGGGGGTGGCGAACATTGACTCGTGGGGGTTGTTCCAGGGGTTTTTAATGCACTGGGACAGAAAATCCCGCCGCCAACGGCTCGTGGTGCCTGCAGCATTGAGGGGTAAGGTGGTATGGGCTGCACATGAGCGGCTTCTGCACTTGGGGGTTCACAAGACCTTTGCCATGCTCCAGCTCGATTTCTTCTGGCCGGGCATGGCAAAGGACGTGGGGGATCTCCTGGGGTCGTGCACGCAATGCGCGCAGCGGAAGCCACCAACGAGGGGGTCCAACCCTCCGCTGCAGTCCATAAAGGTTTCCCGGGTTAACGAGCTCGTTGCTCTGGATATTCTCGGGCTATTTCCCGCTACACCCAGGGGAAATAGGTATTTATTGACATGGGTTGAATACTTCACGAGATGGCCCATGGCCTGGCCCCTGGCCAACCAGTCGGCAGCAGCCATCGCGGAGGCCTTTGTCCTCGACAAGGGTGCTCCGGAACGGCTGCTGACTGACCAGGGTAAGAATTTTTCGGGGAAACTCCTCCGCGAGGTGTGCGACCTCTTGGGTACGGAGAAAATTCGGACCTCCCCGTATCACCCACAAACTGACGGGATGGTGGAACGGCTGCATCGGACTATCACGTCCATGCTGTCCCAGCAGGTATCGGAATCCCAGACAGATTGGGACCTTCGCATTGCCGGTGTGCTACAAGCCTACAGGATGGCTCCCCATGCGGCCACCGGATTTTCCCCTTTCTTTTTAATGTATGGCCGCGAGGCTAATCCCCCTGTGACGACCCAGCTGAAGCTCTCGGCGCCTCAGGTGAAGTCTACATTGTCCGAACACGTTAAATTTAACATGGGCAAATAATCTGAGGCGCGGGAAGCGGCCGTGCAAAATTCTGAACTCCGCCAGAAGGCGAACGAGAGGCTTAGGGTGGGGCGGGTACATGTGTTCAAATGGAAACCGGGGGACAGGGCATGGTTGCACTGTCCCCAGGTGCCGCTGGCGACCTCATCAAAGTTGGTACGGCCGTGGCGGGGGCCCGTGGAGGTCGTACAGGTCTTGCGGCCACAATGTGTACGCGTCAAATGGGGGAGGCGTCGGTGGTACGTGCACCCCTCAAGGTTGAATCCGTTCATTGCGCCGCCCCGTGGTTCGCACACACACACGCATGGCCAAACGTGTGAGGGGTCCGCCGACTCCCCGACGTCGCTTCTTTCGCCTAACCTGACATCAACTGTTCCATCTCCAGGTGCAACAGGAGTGACGGGTCCACGACCGCCAACCCCTCCCGGGGGGGTCGGGGGTCACTCGGCGGCGAAGCCAGACTCTCTCGCACCCGGACCGTCAACAACCGCCACTGAGCGTGCCGGGACGGGCCCTTGTGACGGGCCCGCCGCGAGAACGCACGCCAAAACGCGCAGACTTTTGTGAGGTCGGCCGTTGGGGGGCCCTTGCGGACGGTGGGGGGAGGCGTCCGGAGCGCGTGTATATATGTTGTTTTTGCGGAATGGGGTATTTATTCGGGGGGGTGCGTCGGGTTATTTTATTTTCTTCCTGTTTCCTGTTGTTGTTGTTATGGTTGTCATTGTTCTTGTTAAAATTACGCGAGGCACACACGGTTTTGGGGAGGGATGCACCTTTATTCTGATTTTTTTGCAGCCGGGGACGGCTGCGAGCTGTACAGGTGGGGGGGTGATGTAGAGGTGTAATTGTGTATGGGCGCGGATGGCTAACAAACACAAGGGGCGTGGTTAGGGCCGTACACAGAGGAGGTGCTCACACCGACGTCCGCACTTGCATCCCCCACGGGCCCCTCCCGGGGGCCGAGTACTATAAAAGGTGGTGAGCCGGAGGGCTCGAGGTCGAGGATTAGCTTAAACCAGCGAAGACTGAAGACCAGCTAGAATAGGCCCCGGAGCTCCCCTGGCTCGCTGTCCTTGTCAGGGCCGACCAGGGCAAGCCGGTGGCGTGGCCCCGAGAGCCCAGACTGACGTTCTTATAAGAGCCGGTCTGGAGACTCAGGGTGCCGGGATCCCAGCTTGACCAGGGCTGGGATAGGTAGCCTCCCCTAGCTCCGTAGTGGAGGACTTGGGCGTAGGTTAGCGGGGTTAGATGTTGTGTCTCCCTGTTAGCCGAGTGAAGGGGACGATACCCCTTTAAGTACTGTGTGTACCCGTTACTGTGCACAAGTTGGTGTTAATAAATAAGTGTGCCTCCGACCCCGTCGTCAAAGCCTCCTGAATACTTACTACACATGCAACATATACGCAGTAAAATGAAGAAATTCATAGCAAATAGCACTAAACGCCCAAATAGCACTTGGTGCAATGCTACGAATACAATGCCATTTATAGGGTTTATTTTCCTGCCCTAAGGTTTGTGTGTACAAGCGAGCAGATTAAAGGAGCATTGAGACATGGAAGTATTTTTTTATTCTTGGAGAAGACAATGTTTTGTCCTTGTTGAAGCAGAGCAGATTTGTGAGGCTGTGTGTTGTTGTTGGTTATATTGATCGACTAACGACATACAATCGACATTTAAAACCCCCATTGTGTCATGTTGTCTGTTGAACTCTGTATAACCTAAAGGCACGCCACCCCACTCATTCACTGTGCTGGCCTTTATAGGTGCTCGCTAGCAGCACTAGCCCCCCAAACAGTCCGTTAAGACTATACGGGGATCTTTTCTCTTTGTGTGTCTATGTTGTCGAGTGCAGTGTTTCATCATAGCAGGTGCAGCCCTATACTGATCAAAGTGCATTGCCATTTGAAAATAAATGTGGATAAAAAGATGTAAGTAGCCACGCGACTCCTTTTTTCCCTGGAAAAATTGAAGGGAATAGGAAGCTACTCCACTTTACGTTAAGTAAAATAAAAGCAAAATAGGCATACATAAAATAGGACAGTGCATGGATCTGGTAGGTCCCATGGTTAATAGCAACACCGCCGCCCTCATGCCCTGTGCCGGCCTTCATAGGTGCTCGCTAACAGCACTTGCCCCAACAGCCTCTGTGTCGGCTCAACAGGGAATGTTCGTCTTTGTATAACTTTCACTACTCTTTGGTTCTTTCGGTAAAGTCACGTCGGTAAAAATAATATAGAACAAATCACGACGTTTCGAACGCAACACAAGCGCCCATCTTCAGGTGAAAATCGCGACAGCTGCGATGTCTGCTGCGAGCAGCACGATGTCAGACAATGCGTGCGTCATATCATACTTGTGAAGAATTATGGTTTGCTATTTGTGCCTGCTATGTGGAAACGAAATGATCATGTTTTAATTTGAGCTCATGGACCAAATAGAATTCCACAAACAGGACAGATAGACATATATAGAAGATGCAAACGAGACAGTAAAAATTATGTTCCTGATTTGACTCTGCATCCTGGACCGTGAAAAATTCGACATTGCTCGTGTGTGGAGTGAGGGAGTCAGTGGATAAGTATTTGGCTCGTGGGCAAGCGTGGGTTGTTTTTTGGAGGGTTGTTGGGGAGATAGGAGGTACTTATTTATTTTGTTCTTAGCTGTCATGTTTCCCAAGATGGTCACTGCATTGCTGCGCTTTCAGATGTGCTTTTGCGGCCGTCTGGAATGCCTCTTCCTTCTGATGTTAGGAAAACACTGGAGCTATGCACTTTTAAATCGTCTTGATGGAAAACTCGTTTCTTGAGAACTGATTTTTGTATTTTAGTTTGTTGTCCTTACCCCACACCTCCGATTAGCATGGTTGGCTACGTACGGTGCGTAAGAAGTTCAACATACATACATAAAATTGCCAGCATCTTGACAAACCAGTACGCCCAGTCCTTAACTCAAACATTTCCTTTTTTCATTGGATCATCGAGGAACTTAAAAAATACAATCTAGTATTTCATGGAAAGTTCAATCATGTGTTTTGTTCATTAGCATGTGCCAATTGAAGTGGGTGCAATTCAAATATAACCTTAACCCAAGGCGTATAATGTTCACACGCCATGGTCCCTTGAGTCGTAGGAACCCTAATAATCGAACGTGCGTTTTGCATCTGCACAGTATTACATTGTTGAGTTTGTGTAGATATTGTAATAATCTCTATCTAGCATGATTTAAATTTAGAAGCATTCCTCAGTGAAATTCGCAAATTCGGACATATGTCGTCTCCATAAAACACAATAAAACCAAGAAGATCCAATGGAGTTTCTGGTAGAACTTCAT
The DNA here is from genome assembly GCF_015708825.2 of Lethenteron reissneri. NCBI lineage: Eukaryota > Metazoa > Chordata > Hyperoartia > Petromyzontiformes > Petromyzontidae > Lethenteron > Lethenteron reissneri. The sequence continues at coordinate 4,020,059 of NC_083814.1, forward strand.
TCCGGTTACTGAGCAGCATTTTGCAATCTCCAATTTCTGTGAAAAGTTCGTGGCCATTGATATTGGTGTCATAGAAATTTCCAAAATCTGTGCAATTTCAACGAATTGCATCGACATCTGTGTCGGATAGAAGAGTTTTGACGTCCAGCAGAAATCCAAATTTTGTGTTCAGGTCTTTTAGTCGTAAAAACCGTGTTGACATCTGTTGAAGTCAATAAAATACGCTCTTCATAACGCGCACAATTTCTTCTTCTGCTGAAAGTCCTGCATCTCTTGCCAGTTCTCCTGGCATCTTCCGACGTCGCCTAATTCTTCTGTCCACATCGATCCCCCAGGCTGTGCATCTTGTTTTGGCGTTTTCTACAGCACTTGGCTCAAATCATCACAAAACTTGACAAATTCATGCTCCAAAGATTTAAGATCAGTTGCTACTTCCTTGAAATTCATAGTAGGATCCTGTAAGCGCTTCTGAACACGATCAATTTTTCCAAGAATGACATTCCAGAAATGTAATAAAACTATGAAGTTAAAATTTAATAAGCATGCATGTAACTGTTCTGCATCACTTCTGGTTTCAGGCGTCATAGTTATGTCCTCCGATAATTTGTCTAGCAGCCCTACTAGTTCATTCAGTCCTTCATAGATAGCTTTAACAGCTTCTGATCGTGCACTCCAGCGTGTTTCAGGCCGTCGTAGTTTCCGCCACCAAAAAACAGGCCAGTGACGAAGGCTGAAAGACCGCGCCTGTCTGTTGTTTAGGACGTTCTTCCATGTAAGTTCTTAATAGACGCGTGTACCAAAATGTAATTACATGACATGTAGGTTGTGTGTGGCGGGATATATAAATATTTAGGTTGAGGTGTAGATTTGTGCAGTAGTTTCAAGCTGTCGCGCCCGCCGCAATAAGTTATAATGTAACGTTGTAAGTCTCATTTTGGCGCCCCTTTACCTTGGCGCCCGGGGACATATGTACCCCCCTGCCCCCCCCCCTAGCTACGCCTCTGTGCTGCGAACCCGGGACCCCGAGTTTGATTCCCACTCGCAGCCACTGCCAGTGACGATTATCTGAACCGATCCTGGGCTTCCCCTCGGATGACTTAGCCTCCAATGAGTACCTGGTGCAATGTGTAAACATGGCTACTAGGGAGACAAAGGCAGCGAGGTGTGGTACTGGCCACCCACCCCACTGGGTACCGTGCTGGCCTTCATATGTGCTGTTCGCTAACAGCACTTGCTCCAACAGTGTGTTAAGGTTATGAGGCAGATCTTTGTATTTTTTTGTGCGGGCAAGTAAAGGAATTCTGCTTAGTGATGGCATGACAGTCATACCAACGCAGCGTTCACTTCCTCTTTGTGATGAAATGGCATTTGATCGTTATCTGAACATCATTGTGATGCCGCCGCCATGAAGCCGTTCGGCAGGCGCCCCACCCCAGACCTCGCCACCACCAAGCAACGGAGCCAACCCCTCGTCCCCCTCACCTCACCTCACATGAACACACCCGCACGCATCCCCCCCCCCCCCCCCCCCCATAGAGCTGGAAGGGAAGGTCACCTGATCGACCGGTTTTTATCCGAGAAACCCTTATCGGGATTAACTCTCACGGTTTCCGGCGATCAGGGAATTGGACGACCTCCCCCGACACTACTTTGCACCGCGGCGCTGCGACCGGCCTTAAGATGGTATGGCCGCGGCGAGGGGCATTCGGCCACCGTGGTTGAAGCGCATCCCCCACACACACCACCCACGTGTCGACGGGGCAAGCAGGGGAGGGACGGGACAGCATGAATAGCAGGACCGCAGGGGCTCTTGCGCATAGTCAGGGAGGGTAAGGGATTAATTAGGATTTACGCCGTGCACGCCGCACATTGATTAGCATATCAAAAGCGCCCGGAACCGCCGTGCGCGTGCTAGGGGGCGCGAGCCAATTGTTAAGGAAAAACTCAGAGCCGCATCCCTTTAATGTAGGGAGGATAAATAGGGGACACAAAGGGGAAATCGCTCTCTTACTCCAGCGCCAGAGGACCAGACGCAGCTCCAGCCAGCGACCCGGACGTCCGTGCGACGCATAGAGGTACGCTGTTAGCACAGGGAGCAGCTAACCGCCGTGGGCACCCAACAGTGAGTAAGGAGGTGAAGTAGGATCATAGCCGATAAATAGGGATTAGGTACAGGGGTAGTGAAATAGGCCAGCCTCGTCGACTCACTGATTTAAGATCAATTCGCAGGTAGCAAATAATAAATCATTAATAGCGAAGCGTGGCCTCGTGTGTTCTCGTGAGCGGTGCGAACGCGTGTAGTGCTGCGGCTCGCCTCGTGGGAGCGCTGCGCAGAGCGGCGCGAGAGTGGGTGTCGCGTGTGGAGCTGCGTGTGTGCGTACGTTCGCTCCGTGTGGGTTGCAGGTGCGCGATTAGGAAAGGGGGGTATCGTGGTAGCGTAAAGGGGGCATAATACTACTCGGTATCTAACCATGCCTACTACGCGGACCCGCGGTGGAGGGGAATCCTGGAGCGACGGCTCCCACACCATGGGTGAGGAACCCAGCAGCGGTCCGCTTAGCAGCGGGGGGGCGAGTGATGATGTTAGCCCGGCCGTAAGCTTTCTCGAGGGAGGGATCTCGGGGGCTAGCGACCCCGACAAATTGGTGTCAGAAACGGGATGATCCCCCGCACCCCCAAGGGAAAGAGGCCCCCCAACCCAGATTAAAATCAAATGCACATTTACGGGCAAAGGAATTTTATCATGGAAATCGTTTGCCCGCAGCATCAGGGGGGCGAAAAAGGTTAATGGGTGGTCAGATGAGGAGGCGTTGCAGCAGTTAGAGCTACATTTAGATGGGCGGGCAGCTGACTTTGTGGAAGCTTTGCCCGCAAGCGCTCAAACTCATTGGGAGGAACTAATGTGCCAACTCGAAGAGCGCTTCGGCAAGTATGACGAGGAGGAGGCGCAGGCGGCATTAGAGGCATGCCGTCGCCAACCCGGCGAGGATTTGCGAGATTACGCGGAGGACGTGCGCACGCTGACCCAGCTCGCGTACCCGGAGTACGAGTCAAAAATAATTGAGGGCCTCGCCGCCGGGAAGGTCCAGCGATATTTGGCATGAACCCCGTGGTGGCAGCCAAATGTCGATGGTGCACGCCTCTCCTTTGACACCCTCATCAAGCGTGCGCGCAAATGCGAGAAACTCTCGGGTGAGCGCGCGCAGCCTCAAGGGAGGGGACGAGAGTGCGCCATAGCGAGCCTACTCTCCGACAAGGAGGAAGAGCTCGCCATCGCAGTAAGGGGACGGGCAAGGGAGCTCCAGAGACCCAGCGAAACAACTCCGGGGTGGGTAGCCGGGTTACAGGTTGGCATGGGAGATATGATAACCCAAGCACGCGAGGAAACGAATAAAAATATGACCAAACTGCAATCCTCCATTGAGACCATCCGATCCGAAATGGGGGACCTACGCGCCACGGTGGGAGGGTTATCTGGAAGGGTAGCCCGACTAGAGGCGGAGGGTGGACAGCGGCGTAATGGGGGAGGAGGGAGCGGACAGGGGACCCACTACGGAGCCCCCCCCCCCTCCCCGGGCATGTTATATGTGCGATCGCCGAGGGCATCTAGTGAGAGACTGTCCTGAAATCACCCGAGCTAGGCAGACGCGGGGGTTAAACTCCAACGCCTCCTAGTGAGCGGACCAACTAGGGGTGCAATCGACGCGGTCCCGATACAAATAGACGATGATGAGAATAATGGCGAGCGAGTGATCTCCACACAGGTTCCAGCAACAACGCTCACAGAAACGGTGACTCCTGGCGACTGGCTACGGGAGCTGGTGGCGGGGATCACGGGGGCCACGTCGCTGGTGGAAGGGGAGGTAAACAGAGTGCATACCCGAATCCTGCTGGACACGGGGGCGGTGGCCTCGCTCGTGAGCGCAGCGCACTGCAGCGCGATCGGGGTCAACGTGCGTCACCTGCAGGCCCCGGACCGCGCGCTGCACACGGCGAGCGGAGCCGGAATGGGGTTGCTGGGGAGAGCCACCCTAGAGGTCCGCATAGGCAGCCAGGTGTGCACCCAGGAGTTCTACGTGTCGAGTGCGTTGTGTCACGAGTGTATTGCAGGTACCGACCTCTTAGAAAAGCTAGGACTCAACGTGCAACCCCGCCAATGATGCGCCACCATGGAGAGCAACGGCGAGCGGATTCTATTTCTGGGACGAGATCCAACGTGCCCCCGCTTCGCACCTGTGGCCGCTATCCTGGCGACGGCAGTCACCATCGGGCCGCTCACCGAGATGCTGGTGTCGGTGGCAACATCCCCCACCGACCCCGCGCTCCGACCATCAGGGGAGGTAATGCTACCTCCTCACCCGGAGTTGGCAAAACGGTATGGGGTCGTGGGATCCGCCACGTTGGTAAACGCAGATGGGGACAGATTGTTTATGCGGATGTTTAACCCGCACAATACCCCAGCGATACTGCGACGGCGCACCCCGATCGCCACTGTACACCCCCTGCACGCATGCCACTCTGACGAATCGGTGTTCGCACTCTGGGCTGAGGACCCCGGTCGTCCTGAGGGGGACCAGGACCTGGCCTGGTGAGTCGGCCCGACTCCCCGAGCCGAGGTCGTCCCCCTGCTCGACGCGTTACATGTACCATGGGCGGATCTAACTAAGGGAGAGGCCGATCGGCTGCGCGATTTACTGCGGGAGTATGCCGACGTATTCAGTGAACACGACTCGGACGTGGGTCGGACCGACCTTGTTAAGCACCAAATTGACACCGGTGCAGCCCGACCTATCAAACTCCCTGCGTACCGAGTGGGCGCACCCGAACGCGCCCAGATCAAAGAGGCGGTTGGGGACATGCTTCGCAATAACATAATTCAGCCCTAGGCGAGCCCCTGGTCAGCCCCAGTGGTACTAGTAACGAAAAAGGATGGGTCAACCCGGTTCTGCGTCGATTACCGTAAACTGAACGCAGTCACGCTCGGCGATGCCTTCCCCATACCCCGCATCGACGACACCTTCGACAGCCTCGCCGGAGTGCGATATTTTTCCACCCTCGATCTCGCGTCCGGGTACTGGCAGGTGGAGATGGTGGAGGAGGATCGGCCGAAAACCGCATTCACCACCCCGATGGGGCTATTCGAGTTTCGAGTACTCCCGTTCGAACTCACCAATGCGCCCGCGACGTTCCAGCGGCTGATGGAGTTGGTGATGCGGGGCTTGCAATGGGAACAGTGCCTGATTTACTTGGACGATGTGATAGTGTTCAGTAGATCTTTGTCTGAGCATTGGTCCAGGTTACGGGAGGTATTCGAGCGACTGCGAGCGCAACGCGAGGTGGGGTACCTCGGGCACCGCGTCAGCGAGGCAGGCGTGCACACCGATCCGGAGAAGGTACGCGTCGTAGTGGAGTCGCCACGGCCAAGGAATATGACGGAGATCCGATCATTTTTAGGGCTCGCCACCTATTATCGTCGATTTGTAAAGGAATTCAGCGAGATTGCATGCCCCTTCACCCAACTCACCTCCCCTAAGCATCCCTATCAGTGGACGGGGGCCTGCCAGACGGCCTTCACCACTCTCAAAGACCTCCTCACCCACGCCCCCATTCTCGCTTTCCCCGATTTTACCACCGATTTTATTTTGGACACCGACGCCTGCAGCAGCGGGCTGGGCGCGGTGTTGTCACAGGTACAGGATGGGACGGAACGAGTCATCGCGTACGCCAGCCGGACCTTGAGTGGGGCCGAACTGAACTATTGCGTGACCTGCCAAGAGTTGTACGCCGTGATTTTCGCATGTAAGCAGTTCCGGCCGTATTTGTACGGCAGGAAATGTCGCGTACGCACTGACCATTATGCTCTGCAGTTTCTTCTTACATTCAAGGAGCCGCGGGGGCAGATGGCCCGGTGGTTGGCGCAGTTGCAGGAGTACAACCTGCAAATCGAGTATCGGGCTGGCCGGACGCATGCAAAAGTGGACGCCTTGTCGAGGCGGCCCACGGTGTACGCCGAGACAAGGGCGGAGGAGGCCTGCCCGTGTTTCACGGGGGGACGCTGCCGGCAGGCAACGGACCCCTGAGAGGCCGCGACCGCTGACCCCCCCCCAGCGAGAGAGAGTGCAGTCTGCGCCACAGAGACCCTCACAGGTGGCACCGAGGATCCCGTCGACCGCCCAGCAAGCACGGGACCCGCGGCTCGGGACCCGATCGGACGGATCCAGGAGGACGTCGGCTGCGCCTTCCCGGGCCTGAACGACGAGCAGCTGAGACAGACCCAGCAGCGGGATCCCGATCTGGTGGCAGTGGAGGCGGCACTGCGGGAGGAAAAGAGCGCCCTACCAGGACCCTGGAGCGGTTTGTATGCCCGGTTGTGTGTGCAGAACGGAGTGGTACGGGAGTTAACCGAGGCCGGCCAGCCGGGGTGCATCTGTGTTCCTGCCCAGGTGCGACCCCAGCTGCTACGGCTGGTGCATGACCACCCACTCGGGGGCCACGATGGGGAACGACGCACTCGAGAGACCCTGCGTCGCCAGTATCTCTGGCCCAAATTGGCACAAGACGTGGCGGCCTGGGTACAGGGCTGCCGCGCCTGTCAGCAGTGCAGGCCGAAACCGGCACGATACCAGGTACCCCTAAGGCCGTTCCGCGTCAGTCGCACGAATCAGCTGGTCGGGATCGATCTACAGGGGCCATTCCCGCGATCCCATCGAGGCAACCGGTATATTCTAGTCGCAGTAGAGTATTTCACCCGCTACCCCGTGGCAGTGGCCATCCCTGATAAAACAGCCTTGGTGGTGGCCCGGGCATTCGTGGAACATTATGTACTCAAGCACGGGATCCCAGAACGAGTCCTCACTGACCAGGGTAGCGAGTTCGAGGCCGAGCTGTTCCAGGCACTGCGCCGAGAATTTGGAATCCAGAAGGACCGAACCACAGCGTACCACCCCCAAGCGAATGGTATGGTAGAGCGCATGAATCAGACCCTAGCGGGGAAACTCAAACGTATGGCGGCCGCAAATCAAAGGGATTGGGACGAACACCTCCCCTACACCCTTTTCGCCTACGCCACCACCGTACACACGTCGACGGGACAAACCCCGTTTTTAATGATGTTCGGCCGTGAGTCTCGTTTACCCGCAGATCTGCTATTCGGCGTTCCTTCCCCCCAGCCGGAGGAGGGAAGCCACCCCGTGGAACACTTGTTGGAGACCCTGCAAGAAGCCCGAGGCCGAGCATACCCGCAAGGGGAAGCCGCGCATCGGCGGCAAGAACAGGGCACCCGACCCCGCATGGAACCCCCCTTATTCCTGACAGACGCTAAGGTGTGGCTACACACCCCTCGCGTCGGGGCCGGGCAGGTGGGGAAACTGACGACCTACTGGCGGGGACCCTGGACCGTGGTGCGGCGGATCTCCCCCTGGACGGTACTAATTTATGGCGGGGAGAGGAGTCGAGAGACGGTGGTCAACGTCCGCCGCTTAAAACCGTGGAAAGCGGCCCCGGCGAGAGAGAACCCCGTCACCCGAAGGCCCCGAAATCCCGGAGTACCCGCACCCCTCGTGTTGGGGGGCCTCGCACACTACATGGGCCCCGCCGGGCCCCCGAGATGCCCCGATCCAGTCAGGAGACGGCGCGGACGACGGCCCCTAAACCCTTCCGCTGCTGAGTTTGTGCCCCAGCCCACAGGTGCTGGAGGACGGGAAGAGCCGCTGGAGTGGAGGAGGAGGCCGCCGCAGGAGCTACAGAGAATGGAACCACCCGTCCCGAGACCAGCCACAAGGTCCGGATCGATCCCCCAGACCCCGCAACGTTTCCTCGTGGGCGCGGCCCAAGCAAGGTGCTCCAGTCAACCCGGGACGGGGACTGGCACCTCGGGGGGCTATGTGATACCGCCGCCAAGAAGCCGTTCGGCAGGCACCCCACCCCTGACCTCGCCACCACCAAGCAACGGAGCCAACCCCTCGTCCCCCTCACCTCCACCTCACATGAACACACCCGCACGCATTCTCCCCCCCCCCCCCCCCCCATAGAGCTGGAAGGGAAGGTCACCTGATCGACCGGTTTTTATCCGAGAAACCCTTATCGGGATTAACTCTCACGGTTTCCGGCGATCAGGGAATTGGACGACCTCCCCCGACACTACTTTGCACCGCGGCGCTGCGACCGGCCTTAAGATGGTATGGCCGCGGCGAGGGGCATTCGGCCACCGTTGTTGAAGCGCATCCCCCACACACACCACCCACGTGTCGACGGGGCAAGCAGGGGAGGGACGGGACAGCATGATTAGTGGGACCGCAGGGGCTCTTGCGCATAGTCAGGGAGGGTAAGGGATTAATTAGGATTTACGCCGTGCACGCCGCACATTGATTAGCATATCAAAAGCGCCCGGAACCGCCGTGCGCGTGCTAGGGGGCGCGAGCCAATTGTTAAGGAAAAACTCAGAGCTGCATCCCTTTGATGTAGGGAGGATAAATAGGGGGCGCAAAGGGGAAATCGCTCTCTTACTCCAGCGCCAGAGGACCAGACGCAGCTCCAGCCAGCGAACCGGACGTCCGTGCGACGCATCGAGGTATGCTGTTAGCACAGGGAGCAGCAAACCGCCGTGGGCACCCAACAGTGAGTAAGGAGGTGAAGTAGGATCATAGCCGATAAATAGGGATTGGGTACAGGGGTAGTGGAATAGGCCAGCCTCGTCGACTCACTGATTTAACATCAATTTGCAGGTAGCAAATAATAAATCATTAATAGCGAAGCGTGGCCTCGTGTGTTCTCGTGAGCGGTGCGAACGCGTGTAGTGCTGCGGCTCGCCTAGTGGGAGCGCTGCGCAGAGCAGCGCGAGAGTGGGTGTCGCGTGTGGAGCTGCGTGTGTGCGTGTGCGTTCGCTCCGCGTAGGATACAGGTGCGCGATCATAACGTGAGGAGTCAGTGTGGAGTTGGAGTGCACGGAGCTGTGTGTGTGTGCGTACGTTCGCTCCGTGTGGGTTGCAGGTGCGCGATTAGGAAAGGGGGGTATCGTGGTAGCGTAAAGGGGGCATAATACTACTCGGTATCTAACCATGCCTACTACGCGGACCCGCGGTGGAGGGGAATCCTCGAGCGACGGCTCCCACACCATGGGTGAGGAACCCAGCAGCGGTCCGCTTAGCAGCGGGGGGGCGAGTGATGATGTTAGCCCGGCCGTAAGCATTCTCGAGGGAGGGATCTCGGGGGCTAGCGACCCCGACATCATCAACAGGCTGTTGGAATGACTCGTGTGTTGGTGTGGTTTTGTGTTACAGGTTTATATTAATCACTAGCGGAAGTACCCGGCGTTTCCTGGGTGAAAAATATATTTCTTAAAAACCTTACATATATACACAGATACTAAGGTATTGTCAAAGCCCGGTGGGCCGTTTGTCCATTTCTCCACCAACAAAATTATAAGAGGCTTGCAAAAGTAAAAAAATGTAAAGAAAGTGTGGGGTAAATAGTTGATGACAAAAGGTTTCCGAAATTGTGGACCCCCCCCGCTCAAAAAAAATCTTTACCCCTCGTAGGTATATATACCTACACACCTTACATACAACAGAGGAAGTAGTATCTATTGACTCTGTAGAAGTATCTACTGACTGTACCGTAGTCTCTACTGAGCCAGTAGTAGCTACTGACTGTGTAGTAGTATTTAGTGACTGTAGTAACTACTGACCATAGTAGTATTTACTGGGCCTCCAGTAGTATCTACCGACTATATAGTAGTAACGACTAACTGTAGTATCTGCTGACTCTATAGTAGTGTAATGCGAGCAAGGATTGAGGGGGGGCGGAGTCTGGGTCACGTGGGGAGAGGGCGGAGTTAGGGTCACGTGGGAGAGAGGATTTAGGGGGAGAACCGGAAGGGGAAGGGGGAGTTGAGACGGAGTGAAACAGGAGGAGGCCATGCTGGGCAGTACGGAGAGAGTGGCGCGGTCGCCACGCGGTGGGAGACGTCGACACTGTCAGCCATCGGTGTCAGACGCAGAGAGCTAGCGGGCTGTGGGAGGCTAGCTGTATACGGGGCAGCAGTGAATCTGGAAGCGGAGCAGCGGTGTGGCTGCAAGGCGAAGCAGGAGCGAGGCTGCATAACGGAGCAGCAAGGAGACTGCATATCGGAACAGCAGAGTGGCTGTGGAGTGATCGTCGGGAGAGAGGCGGGCCTGAGCGAGGACGCCGTGGTAACGAGACTCTACCAACCCAATAAAGGACAACGGAGATCGACATATGAGAAAGAGTCCTTTATTACATTGGTGTCAGAAGTGAAACGGCATGTCAAAACAGCTCAGGAGGAAGAACGTCCCTGCAACATCTTCTGCAGCATCTTCTGACGACGACCTCCCTCCAGCGGTGGCGCTACCGACGATGGAGGAGGAAAGCGACGCTGGGACGAGCAGGGGTCCGGGCATGTAGGACATGGCCGCCTCGGTGGGCCCATCCACGCGAGTGGACGCTGATGAAGGATGGCGACAGGTGGCAGCCCAACTGGAGGCACTGAAGACGGTGTTGGCGCAGTTGTGCGACCTTGTGATGCCGGCGACGACTTCGGGGAGGCCCGGCGGGGAACAGCGGGCCGGGGCCTTGCCGTCGCCATCAGCCCCCTCGACCACGCGGCACGAAGACACCATCTTGGGCGTGGCCGAGGAGGAACGGCGGGAAGCCGCCATCTTGCGCCCTCCGCCGCGGGAAGCCGCCATCTTGCACACGTTGCGGAGTGACGCCATCTTGTCGCTGCCGCGTGAGTCACCATCGGCGGAGGACGGCGGAGCAAGGACCCGCAGACGTCATTTAACAACGGTCAAATAATTCTCCATCGGTGGCGACTGGAGCGCATTCTCCTGCCGTTTTCAAGCGCCGTACGATCCGCCAAATGGACGGACGCGGAGGCCCTGGAAGTCCTACCAACACTTCTCGACGACGAGTCCGTCAGGTTCTTCCGCTCCATCAAGGCCGACAAGAAGAGGACGCTGCAGGGTGTCTTCGAGGAAATGGCGGATGCATACGAGCCTCCGGACGATGCCCATCGTAGATTTGTACAGCGGCAACGGGCGCCTGATGAATCGCCGGTGGCTTTCAGAGGCGCCGTTCTGGAACTGGTGATGGCAGCATACCCCGAGACGGAGCCGGATTTGTTGGAACCCCTTGTGTTGGGCAAGATGTTGGAATTGTCTAGAGACCTGGGGATCCCCATGCCGGTGTGCAGCCATGATAAGTTGACGTCCCGTGCTGCGGCTAAGTGCTTGGATGCTCAATTTAATCTCCGACGCTGGATACAGGTGTCAGCTTGGACGGGGGGCCCCATCGTTGAAGGCGGTGCTACGGGGTGTGATCCTAAGAAGGCGGTCTACGTTCCTGATGACAAGGGTCCGCAGGAGTTGACGGCTGCCTCCGCCCAGTGGCCTGCTCGGGGGGGAACGGGGCCGAGGTCTGGCCTGCCGGCGCGGGAGCGTCGGGACAGAGGGGGTGCCGCGCGCCGAAACGACGTGGAGTGTTTCCGCTGCGGCCGTAAGGGCCACTTCGCCAGGGACTGTTGGGCCCGCATCCCGGGGCCGCCCCAGCAGGAGGCCTCGACCACGGACGTCGCGCAAAAAGACCAGCCAGGACAGGCAAGTCGGTGCGCATCAGACACCCGGCAAGGCCTGTCACCTCATGCATCACCATCGCCGCGCGGTCCGTGTGTCGTTAACAACGAGGTGCCTCTGATTGACCCGTGTCGCTCGCTGACACAATGGCGCCGATTGGCACGGAGGGTAGTTGCGGCCGCTACGGGGTCGTCCACGGTACCGGGTTTTATTCAGGGGGTCGAGGTGCGTATTTTGGTGGACTCCGGTGCGTCCGCGACCATTATTTCGGATGTCATTTTCCATCTTTTGGGCATTCCGCCAGGGAGAGTGCGAACGGTTTATGATTCGTGCATAGCGGTGAACGGGGGATGTATGGGCATTGTGGGCCAGGTGGACGCCAACATATCGATTGGGGGGGTGTTGGCTTCAGGGACCGTTTTGATCTCTAGGTCCCTCGCGGTACCCTGTTTGTTGGGGACTGATTTCCTGGCAAAAATGCCCATTCAAATAAGGGTTGATCAAAATTGCATTGAATTACCGGGGGGGGGGCGGAAAATTTTGTTCTTACCATCGCCATGGGGCCGGTCTGCCCCTGTTTGCCAGGTACAGGCGCTGTCCGAGGTATCTGTTGACATTCCACCTGGATCGCAAATGCTTATCACGTTGAGATATCGGAAGTCAGTACCTGGCGTTGAGGGAGCGGCGGGGGTTTTGTTATCGCCGTCCACGGCTATAACTGGCGGCTCGGCGCTGGTTGGGGCACAAACGATTGTCCGGCCGGGCCAGCCCCCGTTCTTGCAGGTGCTGAATGGGAGTGCGGAGAATGTTAGTGTCCCGGCCGGAACGGTCTTGGCTCACGCCACGACCGCGTTCACGGCCCATGACAACCGGGGCCGCCGGGACATGGTAGGGGTGGGTTTCGGGGCCTACGGGGCAGGATGATCGTTGGGTTGCCGAGTTGTGCGGGGAGAATTCATCCCTGACCGGAGAGCAACGGTCCGCGCTTTGCGCGCTGTTGCTAAGCTATTCCGACGTGTTCAGCTCGGATGATTTTGACTTGGGACGCACCTCCTTGCTTTCCCACCACATTGATACGGGGGATGCCGCTCCGATTCAGTTGAACTCGCATCGGTTGAGCCCGACGGAGCGGGATCAGGTCCGCAGTGCAGTGGAGGACATGCTGGCCGCTGACATAATATCCCCATCTAACAGTCCATGGGGCGCGCCGGTAGTCCTTGTGAAGAAGAAGGATGGGAAACTGCGATTTTGCGTCGATTTTCGAAAATTGAACAAGGTGTCCATCGCAGACGCGTACCCCCTGCCGCGTATGGATGATTCCCTCGATGCCTTGTCTGGGGCGAAGTTTTTTTCAACACTGGATCTCTCCTCGGGATTCTGGCAGCTTCTCCTCGAGTCCTCGAGGGAAAAGATGGCTTTCCGTATGCCGCAGGGATTGTTTCAGTTTAATTGCCTTCCGATGGGCTTGAATGCGGCCCCCACCACTTTTCAGCGGTTGATGGAGCTGGTGTTAACGGGTCTGCAGTGGGAGACATGTTTGATTTATTTAGACGATGTCATCGTCTTTAGCCGCACATTTGACGAACATTTACAGAGATTGGAGACGGTTTTTGCTAGGATGCGCTCCGCCAATTTAAAATTCAAACCGAAAAAGTGTCACCTACTGCAACGATCTGTGTGTTATTTGGGACACATAGTCATTGCGGACGGGGTGGCCACGGACCCAGAGAAGACGGCGTGCGTCCGCAACTGGCCAACCCTGGCCTCGGTTGGGGATGTACGTCGCTTCCTTGGGTTCGCCTCATATTATCGCAGGTTCGTTCCGAACTTTGCTATGATCGCTAGGCCCTTGCACCTCCTTACGGGTAAGGGTCGGAGGTTCAGTTGGGGTCCGCCGGAGGAAGCAGCGTTTGAGGGCCTACGCAATCGGTTGGCGACGGCGCCGACATTGGACTATCCGGATTTTGATCGACCTTTTATTCTGGATACGGACGCTAGTGACACCGGGATCGGGGCCGTTCTGTCACAGTCCAAGGGCGGCGTGGTAGCTTATGGTAGCTGTGTACTGCCCCCGGCAGAAACCCGCTACTGCATTACTCGCCGCGAACTATTGGCTATTGTCTATTTTCTCCGCCAATATCAGCCGTATCTTTACGGCCGTTCGTTTATTGTGTGCACGGACCATCCGGCTCTGCAATATGCCCTGAGAGTTGACCAACTATCTGGCCAACTTGCACGATGGTTGGAGACCCTGCAGGAATTTTCCTTCGACATACAATATCGGAAGGGGTCGCGTCACGCGAATGCGGACGCACTCTCCAGATTACCACAGGGGTCCCCTTGCGCTTGCGCGTCGGGTACGAATAGGTGTACGCCGGTTCAGCTACCCCGTCGGCCTGTCGTGTCAGCTGTCGAGGTGCCTGGGGCTCCGGTGTGCCCAGGACCGGCCGATGGGGTTCTGAACCTGCCGCGCTCGGTATGGATTCGCGAACAATTGCTTGACGACTCGTTGGGGGCTTTACGGAGTCGGGCTACGAAGGGAGCGGGGGGATTGCTGTCCGGTAGGACGCCGGGGGCCGCTCTCCGGGATGGCTTGGTCATGTGGAGGGAGGGATTGCATGACCGCTGGCGTCTGGTAGTACCGTCGTCGTTACGGTACGAATTGATTCGGACTCTGCATGGCGACACTTTATTACATCTCGGGGTGCAGAAGACTTTGTTAACATTGCAGCGAGACTACTTCTGGCACGGCATGACGACGGATGTCGTCGGACACATTCGGGCGTGTGCCCGGCGGAAGCCGCCTAAAAACCCTTATGTGCTGCCAGTGTAGTCTATACAGGTGTCTGGAATCAACGAGTTGGTGGCGCTGGATATTTTGGGACCTTTCCCGCCATCCGCTAGGGGTAATACATTTTTGCTGGTCGGGGTGGAATATCTTTCCCGTTGGCCGATGGCTTGGCCCTTACCCGACCAGTCGGCGGCGTCTATCACGGACGCCTTCCTGTTTGGATATGTGCTGGACAAAGGGGCGCCGGAGAGGCTACTCACGGATCAGGGGCGAAATTTTTCTTCTAAATTGTTGGCGGAAGTGTGCGCTGCTCTGGGAACTAAGAAGGTTCGTACGTCTCCTTACCACCCGCAGACGGATGGCATGGTGGAACGGCTTAATCGGATGCTGTCGGCCATGCTATGTCAGACGGTTGACGAGAAACAAGCTGATTGGGACTTGCATATACCTGGGGTACTCTCCGCGTATCGGATGATGCCTCATGCGTTCACAGGGTATTCTCCATTTTTTCTAATGTACGGCCGCGAGAATGTGCCGCCGGTGGAAGTACAGCTGGGTACGGGGGTGAAGGGTCCTGTTAAACCTCTCCCCGAGTACATTCAGGACACGGTTCGATGCGTCGCCGAGGCACGGGAGGGGGCCCGATTGGCTACTACCAAGACTCAGGCGCGAAACGAGCGTTGCGCCCGGCGCTCGACCGGTACATGCCCCTGGCGAGTGGGGGACATGGCATGGCTGCACTGCCCGCAGGTGCGGCCGGGGACCTCCCCTAGGCTTCACAAACCATGGCAAGAGCCGGTTAAGCTTATTGAAGTCCCTAACCCGCAGTCCGCGCGGGTTCGGTTCGGATCGCGGCGCTGGTACGTCCATACGTCTAGGTTTAAGCCCTACGTGGCCCCGCGGACGGATGCGTCATCCTCTGATGTTGCCTTGCCGGTGTCTGTTGCACCCGACGCACCTCTGCCCTTGCCTGTTGACTCTGCAAGCGCGCCTGTCATGCCTTCTACAGACAAACCAGCCGTGAAGCGGGCGGATGCGGCGAATCCTGCTCTGGGAGGGCCTACCACGGCGACGGGGCCACTTGACCCCGCTGCCCCTCCAACCCCACCACAGACACGGTTGCCAGAGACCCAGGACTTGGGTCTCTCTGAGGAACGGGACCTTGGCGTTGACGGGCCTCCAACAGCGGCGGGCGGTTCTACTCCCGTCGATCTTAAAACCCCGTCACGTTCTCGGTCTGTGGGGGGACCCGCACGCGTTCCCAATCCCTTTCCTTTCGTTGATTGTTCTTGTTCTTGTTGTTCTTGTTATCGTTGTTATATTCTCTCTTGTCCAGTGATGCCAGATAGTTAAAATGTTGCTCGCATTATTTTATTATATTTATTGCAGCCCGGGGATGGCTGGGTTTTCATCAGGGGGGGGGGGGTCGTGTAATGCGAGCAAGGATTGAGGGGGGGCGGAGTCTGGGTCACATGGGGAGAGGGCGGAGTTAGGGTCACGTGGGAGAGAGGATTTAGGGGGAGAACCGGAAGGGGAAGGGGGAGTTGAGACGGAGTGAAACAGGAGGAGGCCATGCTGGGCAGTACGGAGAGAGTGGCGCGGTCGCCACGCGGTGGGAGACGTCGACACCGTCAGCCATCGGTGTCAGACGCAGAGAGCTAGCGGGCTGTGGGAGGCTAGCTGTATACGGGCAGCAGTGAATCTGGAAGCGGAGCAGCGGTGTGGCTGCAAGGCGAAGCAGGAGCGAGGCTGCATAACGGAGCAGCAAGGAGACTACATATCGGAACAGCAGAGTGGCTGTGGAGTGATCGTCGGGAGAGAGGCGGGCCTGAGCGAGGACGCCGTGGTAACGAGACTCTACGAACCCAATAAAGGACAACGGAGATCGACATATGAGAAAAAGTCCTTTATTACAGTAGTATCCACTGACTATAGTAGTAACTACTAACTCTATAGCAGTATCTACTCACTCTATAATAGTGTAATGCGGGCGTAAACGGCCCTCCGGAAGTGACGTCATGAGGGGAGGAGTTAGGTCACGTGGGGGAGAGGGGTCAGGTCTATAGAGGGAGGGGAACCGGAAGAGGATGAGGAGTGACGGGAGACCAGGAACGAGTAAGGCCATGTAGGGCGAGAGCGGAGAGTGGCGAGATCGCCACGGACACGGGGAGCGAGGATCGGCACCGTCGGCCAGCGGTGACCGACCCGAAGCAGCGAGGAGGCTGCAGTCAGCAGCGGGTCTGCATACGGAGTCAGCAGCGGGTCTGCATACGGAGTTAGCAGCCAAGAGAGTCTGCATATAGAGTTAGCAGCGGGGGTCTGCACAAGGAGTTAGCAGCGAGTCTGCAGGGAGAGGAAGGAAGCTACAATAGCGATAGCAGCCGGGGGCTACAAATAGAGTGTCTCTAAGAGAGTGCCGTGAGGGAAAAGACAAGAACCCAATAAAGGACACGAAGTCAGAGAGAAGCGTCCGAGTCCTTTATTACACTGGAGTCAGAAGTGAAACGGCATGGCGAAACAACTGAGGAAAAAGAATATTCCATCTCCGGCGTCGGCTTCATCTTCCGACGACGACGATCTTCCTCCTGCAGTCGGCCTGACTCTGGCAGAGGAAGAGATCCGTGATGGGACGAGTGCGGGTCCGGGAGTCCAAGAAGTCGCCGTGTCGGCGGACCCGTCTGCTCCAAAGGACGTGGATTCAAGATGGACCCAGATGGCGGAGCAACTGGTAACTCTTAAAAACGTCATTACGCAGTTGTGTGACCTTGTCACGCCAAGGGCGGCGTTGGAAGGAGATGTTGGTGATCAGCAGGAGCCCGGGTCGTCTTCGATGGCGCCGCCATCGGCCACGCGGCACGAAGACGCCATCTTGGGCGTGGCGCATGACAAAAAGCGGGAAGCCGCCATTTTGGGACCGCCGCGACGGTCGGCCGCCATCTTGTCGACACCGCGTTGCGACGCCATGTTAAATTTACCACCGGAGGAGTCAGCGGCTGACGGAAGCAAGCCAAGAAGTCGCAGTCGTCATTTAACAACTGTCAAGGAATTCTCCATCGGGGGCGATTGGAGTGCGTTCGCCTGTAGATTTCTGGCAGCGGTACGTACAGCGAGGTGGACGGACTCCGAGACACTGGAGGTGCTTCCGACTCTTCTTGATGATGAGTCCGTTCGTTTTTTTCGCTCTATAAAAGCCGCAAAGAAGAAGACTCTGCGAGGGGTGTTCGACGAAATGGCGGACGCGTACGAGCCGCCGGATGATGCCCATCGCCGGTTTGTGCAACGACAACGCGCACCCGAGGAGTCACCGGTAGCGTATAGGGGCGCGGTGTTGGAACTTGCTATGGCCGCTTACCCGGAGACGGAGCCTGACCTGCTGGAACCTCTCATCCTTGGGAAAATGTTGGAGTTGTCCCGGGATCTCGGCATTCCTATGCCGGTGTGCGGTCATGAAAAGCTCACGTCCCGGGCCGCGGCGAAGTGTCTGGACGCCCAGTTCAACCTTCGCCGCTGGAAACAAGTTACAGCGTGGACGGGTGGTCCTGTCGTCGAGGGGGGTGCCTTAGGGTGGGACCCTAAACAGGCCGTGTACGTGCCGGATGGGAGCAGCCAGCAGGAGCTGTCCGCGGCCGCTGCTCCGTGGCCGGCCCGGGGTGGGCCGGGGCCGCGGTCTGCGCCGCCGGTACGGCCGCGTCGGGACGGGGTGCCCGCTGCGCGCCGCAACGAGATCGAGTGCTTCCGCTGCGGGCGTCGGGGCCATTATGCCAGGGACTGCTGGGCCCGCGTTCCGGGTCCGCCCCAGCAGGAGGCCTCGACAGCGGACGCTCCCGAGAAAAGTTCTACAGCACAGGCAAGTCGGTGCGCACCAGACACCCGGCAAGGCCTGACACCTCACTCATCGCCGTTGTTGTGCGACGCGGATGTTGTTAAAAACGCAAGGCCATTATCTGCGCCTTGTCGCTCGGTAACGCAGTGGCGTAAGCTGGCTCGGCGGGTTGTCGCGGCCGCTACCGGTTCATCCACGGTACCCGGCTCCATCCAAGGGGTGGACGTACGTATTTTGGTGGATTCCGGTGCGTCCGCGACCATCATTTCGGATGTGATATTCCACCTTTTGAACATCCCACCGGGGGCCGTGAGGCCGGCTTACGCTTCCTGCGTCGCTGCGAACGGGGGTAGCATGGGCATCGTGGGCCAGGTGGACGCTAACATATCTATCGGGGGAGTCTCGGCCTCGGGAATTGTGTTAATTTCGAGGTCCCTTGCGGTTCCTTGCCTGTTGGGTACTGATTTTTTGGCTAAGATGCCCATTCTAATTCGAATCAATGAAAACTGCATTGAATTACCGGGGGGCCGGAAATTGGCATTTTTACCGTCCGCCTGGGAGCGACCGGCTCCTGTCGCCCAGGTGCAGGCGTTATCGGAAGTTTCGGTTGATATTCCACCTGGCTCGCAGATGCTCATTCCCTTACGATATCGGAAACCGGTGCCGGGTCGGCAGGGAGCTTTTGGGGTTTTGCTGTCGCCGTCCGCCGCTGTTACGGGCGGATTGGCGCTAGTGGGGGCGCAAACTATTGTCCGGCCAGATCAGCGGCCATTTTTGCAGGTACTTAATGCAAGTACTGAAAGTGTGTGTGTGCCGGCTGGTACCGTTGTGGCACATGCCACTACGGCGTTTACGGCTCAGAGTGATCTGCCCGACGGGGGGCTGGTGGGTGGTGTTTCACACGATGGAGCGGTGGATGATCGTTGGATCGCTGAATTGTGTGGGGAGAATTCAGCCCTTTCCGGCGAACAGCGTTGTGCGATTCATAAATTATTATCGAGTTATTCGGATGTGTTCAGCTCCGACGATTTGGACTTGGGACGCACCTCGCTGCTTTATCATCACATCGACACAAGGGACGCTGCCCCTATTCGCTTGAACTCGCGTCGGATGAGTCCGGCTGAGCGTGAGCATGTTCGAGGGGCAGTGGATGACATGTTGAAAGCGGACATTATATCTCCGTCTAACAGCCCGTGGGGCGCGCCGGTTGTGTTGGTTAAAAAGAAGGATGGCAAATTGCGATTTTGTGTTGATTTTCGTAAGTTGAATAAAGTGTCGGTAGCAGATGCGTATCCCCTGCCGCGTATGGACGATTCTCTCGATGCCTTGTCGGGGGCCAAGTTCTTTTCAACGCTAGATCTCTCTTCGGGCTTCTGGCAGCTCCCCCTTGACGAGCCCTCGCGAGAAAAGACTGCTTTCCGTACGCCGCAGGGGTTATTCCAATTTAACTGTCTTCCGATGGGGTTGAATGCGGCCCCTGCCACTTTTCAGAGGTTGATGGAGTTGGTATTAACGGGGTTGCAGTGGGAGACATGTCTGATATATTTAGACGATATTATCGTCTTCAGCCGCACATTTGATGAGCATTTACTGCGGTTGGAGGCTGTATTCACCAGAATGCGTTCTGCTAATTTGAAATTCAAGCCAAAGAAATGTCACCTACTGCAACACTCCGTTCGATACTTGGGACATATTGTTAGTGCGGACGGGGTGGCCACGGATCCGGAGAAGACAGCGTGTGTCCGTGATTGGCCAACCCCGGCCACGGTGGGTGATGTGCGTCGGTTTTTGGGGTTTGCCTCTTATTATCGGAGGTTTGTTCCGAATTTTGCTACTATCGCAAGGCCTTTGCATCTCCTTACGGGGAAGGGACACAAATTTGCTTGGGGACCGCCGGAGGAGGCGGCGTTTCGGAGCCTGCGCGATTTATTGGCTACTGCACCGACGTTGGATTATCCGGATTTTGAACATCCTTTTATTCTGGATACGGATGCGAGTGACACTGGTATTGGGGCGGTGTTGTCTCAGTCAAAAGGTGGAGTTGAACACGTGGTGGCGTATGGTAGTCGGGTTTTGTCTCCCGCGGAAACCCGCTACTGCGTCACTCGCAGGGAACTTTTGGCCATTGTTTTTTTTCTACGCCAATTTCGACCGTATCTGTACGGTCGGTCGTTTATTGTCCGCACGGACCATGCGGCTTTGCAGTATGCTCTTAAGATGGACCAGCCATCCGGACAATTGGCGAGGTGGCTGGACACGCTGCAAGAATTTTCCTTCCAAATTCACCATCGGAAGGGTGTGCGTCACGCTAATGCGGACGCACTTTCCAGGTTGCCGCAAAAATCCCCTTGCGCGTGTGCGTCGGGGACGCATAGGTGTGGACCGATCCAGCTCCCCCCTCAGCCTGTCGCGCTGGCGGTTGATGTGCCTGAAGCTCCGCTTAAGCCGGGACCGGTTGACGGGGGACCGGCTGATGGGATTTTGCGTCTCCCGAGGTCTGTGTGGATTCGGGAGCAAATGTTGGATGAATCCTTGGTAACGTTACGAAAGCGGCCGGAGAAGTCGAGTGGGGAACTCGGTGCGGGTGGTGTACCGGAAACCGCTCTCCGAGATGGGTTGCTGATGTGGAGGGAAGGGATACAGGAACGCTGGCGTCTTGTTGTACCGGCATCATTGCGGTACGAATTGATTAGGAATCTGCATTGTGACACACTTTTACATCTGGGGGTGCAGAAGACCTTATTGACGCTGCAGCGAGATTATTATTGGCACGGCATGACGACAGACGTCGTCGGTCACGTTCGCGCGTGTCCCGATTGTGCCCGCCGGAAGCCACCTAAACATCCATATGTGCCGCCGATACAATCTATTCAGGTATCTCGAGTTAATGAATTGGTGGCGTTAGATATTTTGGGACCCTTTCCGCCATCCGCTAGGGGAAATAAGTATTTGCTGGTGGGGGTGGAGTACCTCTCCCGCTGGCCGATGGCCTGGCCTTTGCCTGACCAGTCAGCGGCGTCTATCACAGACGCCTTTCTATTTGGGTATGTTATGGACAAGGGGGCGCCGGAGCGGCTCCTTACAGACCAAGGCCGGAATTTTTTGTCTAAATTGTTGGGGGAGGTGTGTGCGGCTCTTGGAACTAAAAAGGTACGGACATCCCCCTACCACCCACAAACGGATGGTATGGTGGAACGGTTAAATCGGACCCTGTCCGCCATGCTGTGCCATACAGTCAGTGAAAAACAATCATATTGGGATTTGCATATCCCTGGGGTGCTTTTGGCGTATCGCACGACGCCGCACGCGGCTACTGGATACTCGCCGTTCTTTCTCATGTACGGCCGTGAAAACGTGCCGCCGATTAATGAGCAGTTGGGAACCGGAGCGAGGGGACCTGTTAAGCCTCTTCCTGATTATATTCAGGACAACGTTCGCCGTGTCACTGAGGCGAGAGAAGGAGCCCGCATGGCTACGGCCAAAGCCCAGGCCCGGAACGAGCGGTGTGCTCGACGTTCAAAGGGGGAGTGCCCCTGGAAAACGGGGGACCTGGCCTGGCTTCATTGCCCACAGGTGCGGCCAGGTACCTCTCCTAAATTACATAAACCATGGCAAGGACCGGTCCACCTCATTGAGGTTCCCAACCCACAGTCGGCACGTGTTCGGGTTGGTTCGCGGCGCTGGTTCGTGCATACATCCCGGTTGAAGCCGTACGTTGCCCCGCGACCCGATGCGTCATCTCCTGAGGTTGCCTTGCCGGGGTCTGTTGCTGCCAACTCGCCCTTGCCTGTGCCTGCTGACCTTGCAAGAGCGCCTGTCGTACCCCTTACAGACAAGCCGGCCGTGACGCCGCAGGAGGGAGGGCGTTCCGCTCGTGGGATGCCGACCGGGGCCGCAGAAACTACGGGACCTGCAGCCCTTCCTACCCCTCCGCGGACGCGATTACGGGATGTCTCTGAACGCGACCGGGACGGTGGCAGGCCTCCAATGGCGACGGACGAACTTGCCCCTGTCGCCCTTAAAACCCTGCCACGTTCCCGCTCGGAGGGTGGGCTGCCGACCGTCTGGGACGGCCCGGCTACCCGTACTCGCTCGAAATCCCTCATGTTTCGTTAACTTGTGTTGTGTTCTTGTTATATTGTTGTTGCATGCTTCGTGTCTTTTAACGTGTTGGTCCTTTACACCCGCATTGCTTGTCAAGTTGTAGTTCAGCCGAGGTCGGCTGGATTTTCTCTACTGGGGAGGGTGATGTAATGCGGGCGTAAACGGCCCTCCGGAAGTGACGTCATGAGGGGAGGAGTTAGGTCACGTGGGGGAGAGGGGTCAGGTCTATAGAGGGAGGGGAACCGGAAGAGGAGGAGGAGTGACGGGAGACCAGGAACGAGTAAGGCCACGTAGGGCGAGAGCGGAGAGTGGCGAGATCGCCACGGACACGGGGAGCGAGGATCGGCACCGTCGGCCAGCGGTGACCGACCCGAAGCAGCGAGGAGGCTGCAGTCAGCAGCGGGTCTGCATACGGAGTCAGCAGCGGGTCTGCATACGGAGTTAGCAGCCAAGAGAGTCTGCATATAGAGTTAGCAGCGGGGGTCTGCACAAGGAGTTAGCAGCGAGTCTGCAGGGAGAGGAAGGAGGCTACAATAGCGATAGCAGCCGGGGGCTACAAATAGAGTGTCTCTAAGAGAGTGCCGTGAGGGAAAAGACAAGAACCCAATAAAGGACACGAAGTCAGAGAGAAGCGTCCGAGTCCTTTATTACAATAGTATCTACTGAGTCTAGTAGCTACTCTCCGTGGTAGTTTATACTGACTGTAAAGTAGTATATACTGACTTTAGCAGTATTGACTGACTGTAGTGGTATATACTGACTGTTTTAGTATCTACTAACTCTATATAGCAGTATCTACTATCACTACAGCAGTGTATACCGACTGAGGTGGTACCTGCTATCACTACAGCAGTGCAAACTGACTGGTGGTACCTGCTATGATTACAGCAGTGCATAGTGACTGGAGGTACCTGCTATTACAGCAGTGCATACTGCTGTGTTGGTACCTGCTATGATTACAGCAGTGCATACTGCTGTGTTGGTACCTGCTATGATTACAGCAGTGCATATTGTGATGGTACCTGCTATGATTACAGCAGTGCATACTGACTGTGGTGGTAGCTTCTATGATTACAGCAGTGCATACTGACTGTGGTGGTACATGCTATGATTGCAGCAGTGCATACTGCTGTGGTGGTACCTATGATTACAGCAGTGCATACTGATGTGGTGGTACCTGCTATGATTACAGCAGTGCATATTGTGGTGGTACCTGCTATGATGAGAGGAGTACATATTGTGGTGGTGGTACCTGCTATGATGACAGCAGTATATACCGAGTGTGGTGGCACCTGCTATGACGACAGCAGTGCATACTGTGGTGGTACTTGCTATGATGACAGCAGTGCATACTGTGGTGGTGGTGATACCTGTTCTGATGAGAGCAGTACATACTGTGTTGGTGGTACCTGCTATGATTACAGCAGTGCAAGTTGACTGTACTCACCCTCACCACTCACAACTCACCCTCACCACTCATCCTCACTACTCACCACTCACACTCAGCACTCACCATTCACCCTCACAACTCACCACTCACCAATCTCCCTCACCACTCACCCTCACCACTCACCCTCACCACTCACCCTCACCACTCACCAATCACCCTCACCACTAACCCTCATCACTCTCCCTCACGACTCACCCTCACCACTCCCCACTCTCCTTCACCACTCACTCTCACCATTTACCCTCACCATTCAGCCTCACCACTCACCCTCACCACTCACCCTCACCACTCACTGTCACAACCACCACTCACCCTCACCACTCAACCTCGCCCTCACTACTCAACACTCAACCTCACCACTCTTCCTCACCACTCACCTTCACCACTCACCACTCACCCTCACCACTATACCTCACCACTAAACCTCACCACTCTCCCTCACTACTCACCACTCATCCTCACCAATCACTACTGACCAATCACCACTCACCACTCTCCACTAACTCTCACCACTCAACCTCACCACTCACCCTCACCACTCACCCTAACCACTAACCACTCTCTCACCACTCACCCTCACCACTCAGCACTCACCCTCACCACTCACCCTCACCACTCACTAATCACCACTAACAACCGCCACTCACCCTCACCACTCACCCTCACCACTCACCTTCACCAATCACCACTCACCCTCACTGCTCACCCTCACCGCTCACCACTCACCCTCACCACTCACCCTCACCACTCACGCTCACCAGTCACTACTCACCCTCACCACTCACCAACACCGCTCATGCTCACCACTCACCCTCACCACTCACGCTCACCAGTCACTAGTCACCCTCACCACTCACCAACACCACTCACGCTCACCAGTCATGCTCACCACTCACCCTCAACACTCACCCTCACCACCACCACTCACCCTATTCGCGTTTTAACAACTTGCTTACGTGTCGCCAAGTATGCTTAACATTTTGAACAGACACACACATTCACTAATTTAGCTTTTGACATTTAACATACAAAACGTCAGCTTGTACTACTGTCACCATAGCAGGTACCACCACCACAGTGATGGTGAGTGGTGAGGGTGAGTGGTGAGCGGTGAGGGTGAGTGGTGAGGGTGAGTGATGAGGGTGAGTGGTGAGGGTGAGTGGTGAGGGAGAGGTGTGAGTGGTGAGGGTGAGTGGTGAGGGTAAGTGGTGAGTAGTGAGGAGTGAGTGGTGAGTGTTGAGGGGAGGGTGAGTGTTGAGGGTGAGTGTTGAGGGTGAGTGTGAGTGGTGAAGGTGAGTGGTGGTGGTAAGGTTGAGTGGTGGTGGTGAGGGTGAGGGTCAGTGGTGAGTAGTGAGTGTGAGTGGTGAGGGTGAGTGATGAGGGTGAGTGGTGAGGGTGAGTATTGAGCGTGAGTGGTGAGGGTGAGTGGTGAGCGTGAGTGGTGAGTGTGAGTGGTGAGGGGTTAGTGGTGAGGGAGAGGGGTGAGTGGTGATTGTTGAGCGTGAGTGGTGAGGGTGAGTGGTGAGGGTGAGTAGTGAGGGAGAGGGGTGAGTGGTGAGCGTGAGTGATGAGAGTGAGTGGTGAGGGTGAGTGGTGAGGGTGAGTGGTGATGGTGGGTGGTGAGGGAGAGGGGTGAGTGGTGAGGGTTAGTGGTGAGCGTGAGTGGTGAGAGTGAGTGGTGAGAGTGAGTGGTGAGCGTGAGTTGTGAGGGTGAGTGGTGAGGGGTGAGTGGTGAGTAGTGAGGGTGAGTGGCAAGGGTAAGAGGTGAGTGTTGAGGGTGAGTGGTGAGGGTGAGTAGTGAGGGTGAGTGGTGAGGGTGAGTGGTGAGTAGTGAGTAGTGAGGGTGAGTGGTGAGGGTGAGGGTGAGTAGTAAGGGTGAGTGGTGAGGGTGAGTATTGAGGGTGATTGGTAAGCGTGAGTGGTGAGCGTGAGTGGTGAGTAGTGGTGAGGGTGATTGGTGAGGGTGAGTAGTAAGGGTGAGTGGTGAGTGGTGAGGAAGTGTGGTGAGGAAGAGTGTTGAGGAAGAGTGGTGAGGGTGAGTGGGGAGGGTGAGGGTGAGTGGTGAGTGGTGAGGGTGAGTGGTGAGTAGTGAGGATGATTGGTGAGCGTGAGTGGTGAGGGAGAGTGGTGAGGGTGAGTGGTGAGAGTGAGTGGTGAGTGGTGAGGGTGAGTGGTGAGTAGTGAGGATGATTGGTAAGGGTGAATGGTGAGCGTGAGTGGTGAGGGAGAGGGGTGAGTGGTGAGCGTGAGTGGGGAGGGTGAGTGGTGGTCGTGAGGATGAGTAGTGAGAGTGGTGAGGGTGAGTGGTGAGGGTGAATGGTGGTGGTGAGGGTGAGTGGTGGTGAGGGTGAGTGGTGGTGGTGAGGGTGAGTGTTGAGTGAGTGGTGAGGGTGAGTGGTGGTGGTGAGGATGATTGGTGAGGGTGAGCATGAGTGTTGAGGGAGAGGTGTGAGTGGTGAGGGTGAGTGGTGAGGGTGAGTGGTGAGCGTGAGTGGTGAGAGTGAGTGGTGAGAGTGAGTGGTGAGCGTGAGTTGTGATGGTGAGTGGTGAGGGGTGAGTGGTGAGTAGTGAGGGTGAGTGGCGAGGGTAAGAGGTGAGTGTTGAGGGTGAGTGGTGAGGGTAAGTAGTGAGGGTGAGTGGTGAGGGTGAGTGGTGAGTAGTGAGTAGTGAAGGTGAGTGGTGAGGGTGAGTGGTGAGTAGTGGTGAAGGTGAGGGTGAGTAGTAAGGGTGAGTGGTGAGGGTGAGTATTGAGGGTGATTGGTAAGCGTGAGTGGTGAGCGTGAGTGGTGAGTAGTGGTGAGGGTGATTGGTGAGGGTGAGTAGTAAGGGTGAGTGGTGAGTGGTGAGGAAGTGTGGTGAGGAAGAGTGTTGAGGAAGAGTGGTGAGGGTGAGTGGGGAGGGTGAGTGGGGAGGGTGAGGGTAAGTGGTGAGCGGTGACGGAGAGGGGTGAGTGGTGAGGGTGAGTGGTGAAGGAGAGGGGTGAGTGGTGACGGTGAGTGGTGAGCGTGAGTGGTGAGAGTGAGTGGTGAGGGTGAGTGGTGAAGGAGAGGGGGGAGTGATAAGCGTGAGTGGTGAGTGGTGAGGGTGAGTGGTGAGGGTGAGTGGTGAGTAGTGAGGATGATTGGTGAGCGTGAGTGGTGAGGGAGAGTGGTGAGGGAGAGTGGTGAGGGTGAGTGGTGAGTGGTGAGGGTGAGTGGTGAGTAGTGAGGATGATTGGTAAGGGTGAATGGTGAGCGTGAGTGGTGAGGGAGAGGGGTGAGTGGTGAGCGTGAGTGGTGAGGGTGAGTGGTGGTCGTGAGGATGAGTAGTGAGAGTGGTGAGGGTGAGTGGTGAGGGTGAGTGGTGGTGGTGAGGGTGAGTGGTGGTGAGGGTGAGTGGTGGTGGTGAGGGTGAGTGTTGAATGAGTGGTGAGGGTGAGTGGTGGTGGTGAGGATGATTGGTGAGGGTGAGCATGAGTGTTGAGGGAGAGGGGTGAGTGGTGAGGGAGAGTGGTGAGGGAGAGTGGTGAGGGTGTATATATTTTTGCCTATGATGACAGCAGTACATGCTGACGTTTTGTATTTTAAATGTAAAAGCTAAATGTGTGAATGTGTGTGTCTGTTGGAAATGTTAAGCAAACTTTGCGACATACAGTTTTTAAAACGGGAATAGGGCGATTCTAAAGTAATCTATAACCTTCGATGATTCCTTATTTTCATTGGTATGTTATGTTTTAAAGTTTTCAGGAGTTTTTAATTAT
Organism: Lethenteron reissneri; assembly: GCF_015708825.2. Classification (NCBI taxonomy): domain Eukaryota; kingdom Metazoa; phylum Chordata; class Hyperoartia; order Petromyzontiformes; family Petromyzontidae; genus Lethenteron; species Lethenteron reissneri. Next base: position 4,047,557 of record NC_083814.1, read on the forward strand.
ATTTTTGCCCCGGTCAACGCCGGATATTTTCCATTCGTAGCAGTTTATATCAACTCTATAACCAACTTATATTAAACGGGAATAAGCCGATTCTAAATTAATCTACAACCTTCGATTCCTTTGCGCGATTCAGAGAATCGATTCTTGGCGCAGTCGGGTTTCAAATTTTAATTACACAGTTGTATTTTCATTGGTATGTTATGTTTTAAAGTTTTCAGAATATTTTAAATGTATTTTTTCCCCGGGCAATGCTGGGTATATCGAGTTTATAGCACAAAGTCTTCGCCTGACAAGTGTGGGGTGTCGAGGCCTAGTACCGTGCAGAGCCTCCAGCCTCGCCTAGATTGCCCACCCGGCCGAGGCTGGGTGCTGGGGCCGTCCCCCCCCCCCCCCGCGCTAGAATAATACTGTCTAATCGCTATAATTTTATTATCTATCCACCCTATAATAGTAATTGCACACATTGGGGTGGGGGGGGGGGAGTGAAGAGGACGTGAAACTTTGATGAATTTACCTCAGCGTTGCGTGTTAATGCGTGTGCATATTTTAAACGGGAATTAAAAATGGCGTCCACCCTGCAGCGACGGCGTTGCTGGCCGTTGCCATTGGCAACCGCCCTGGTCGGCGTCTCGCGCATGCGCAACAGCGTGCGCTGTCACGTGCCGGCCGGCAAAAGTAAATAAATAAAGAGAAATCGCACTAAATCGATAATCGGACCACTTTAAAGGCGACGGACGAAAAAACGGAAATGCCTATTCCCACCGCGGTGCACGGAACGTGCCTCCCGGCAATTTTTTTTCGTCCTAAACCCCACGGCCCGAGCGCCAAATCCCTCGCAAGCGAGCGTACACAGACAGACAGACGGACAGACGGACAGACAGATGGAAGGACAGACAGACAAAAAGTGACGTTTATAGGTAAGATTGTTGTCAAAGACAACTAGTTGAATGGTGCTCCTGTCCTACAGGTGTTCATGCACACGTCTAACTATATTTTAACACTTACATCAAATCTAGTTTCCATAGGTGCTCACCGGCACGCTCCGGCTCAGGTATAATAGCGGAGCATTTGGTGACCACCATGTGCTTCTGCGGCCGTCTGGAACGCTCTTCATTCCTATGTTAGGAAGATTGACAAACTAAATTCTTTAAAACTGCTTTTTTTGTTAGTTTGTTGTCCTTTGCCCGCATCTCCAATTGGCACGGTTGACTATGTATGGTGCAAAAGAAGTTCAACATTCATACATACATATAGGCAAACCCCCTTCACCACAATCAGTGTGGCTTGGTGAAGGCGAGCAGCATAGATGTGGGGGCATAGTACAGTACAACACGGATCTTTTTTCTGCGCTGCCCTCTGCTGACCACCGCATAGACATTCTGCACGCATGTACCCCACACAAAACGGGAGATTTTATTCCCGCATGCTTGCCAATGTCCACGATGCCCTTCACAAGACGAGCGTCTGTCGGAATGGGCACGATGTGAAAGTCGTTTGCGTGACGCCGCCGTGTCTTTCCGCGCAGATGTGTGTGTGCGCCTTGGGCCACGTCGATGCGGCGGTGGTGCTGTACCATTGGAACAGCCGGACCCTCTCCATCCTGGACTCGCTGGGCCACCTGCCCCTGAGTGTGGCTCACGCACGCGGACACGTCCGTCTGGCCGCGTGTCTCGACGAGCTGCAGAGGCAGCAGGGGGTGGACGCCAGGTAAGGGCCAAGGACAGGGGGCTTTAGCGTAACCAGTGCGCTACAGGAAAAGGCTAAGGGGCGGCCCTGCAAATACTCACTCGCAGCACTGCTGGCGGAAGGGCCTCCACTGGAGGCAAGACCCTTAGTGCCCCTCTGGGGGGGATTTGGCCTACTCTTCCATGCTAGTCAGAGGTTAGACTATCCCCCCTTTAGCCCACCACACGTGACCTGCCGATCGACTGGCTGTGGTGTTACCAGCTTCAACTGCTGGGTGGGCATAGGTGGGGGGGGGATAATTTATGAGAGTGATCCAAAAACATTTGGATTGCAAGTCCTGTGTGCTAACCATCACACCACAGCAGAAACGCATACACAACAGCAAAACGTGGGAGTGCACAGCTTAGATGTTTGTAGAGTACAATAGTCAAGCATATGCTGATATTTGTAAATGTGCACTGCAGCCATATAACATTTTTTTTTTATTTTACCAGGTAAGTCCCCACTGAACCATTTAGCTCTTTTTCCAGAAACGACCTGGCCAAAAATGATAGCTCAACAAAGTGGCTTATCAAGTGGGAATTTATAGCAGCCAAATACTCTAAGCGTGTGTTTCTAAATATGGAGGGAAAAGACCGGTGGACCCGGAGAAAAATCCATGCCACGATGGGGAGAAAGAACATGCAAACTCCAAATATACAGGCGAACCCACGACCTCCTGCCACCGTGGCACCCCTGCGAGAGCCAAGATTAATGACTTTTACCAGTGCTACTGAGGAGACCCTCAAGATTTTATACCAGTGTGAACATTTAAATTGCTTTGAATGATGCCAATGAAGCTTGAATGCAAACTAGCACTATTCATGTTCCCGAGGAGTCTGCTGGGTTTCCGAGAAATTATAAAGGACTACCATCTGGCTTGGAGCCCAGTATGTAAATAATGAGTGGGGAGAACAGGATATACCAGTCATAACTTGACGAACAAAATTGTTTCGTGGGCTGGGCTCTGGCACATAAGTTGGCACAGTCACCTCACCACAAGCCTTGTGGCTTTCATGCTATCAAATAATAAACGTGAGATGGCTTTCCCTGTGGTGTACATTTTTCTCACGCATTTGTCCTTTCAAACCATGAACCACACGCAACGTTGTTTGCCTGCTCTTTCGTGTGATGGCATTAGGTTCAGGAGGCCAAATGCCAATGTCGAGGTCTGCTCCATCCTAACGATAAGGAATCAGGAAAAAGACTTTAACTTTTCCCGCGTCCTTTGACGGAGCGTAGACTACAGCAGTTTACTTATATAGTGCGTAGTTTAAGGTCACACTCATTTCACACGAAGTGCTTGCCACGAATCAACCAAAATACCTTGCTGATCTAATCAGGGAACATAAACCAGCATCCTTGCAGGAGTGACTTTTCGCTGGCCATCGAATAAAGATAGTCACTGCATTGCACACTTTCAGATGTGCTTCTGCAGCCATCTGAAACGCTCTTTGTTCCGATATAGAAAGCCACTGGGGCTATGCACTTTTAAACGTAGATTGCAAACTAATTTCTCTAGAACTGCTTTTTGTGTACTCATACTCTTAGGTTTGCTTTTTGTGTTTAATTTGTTCTTCCCCCGCACCTCCGATTAGCATGGTTGGCGACATATGTTGCGAAAGACGTTCAACGTACGTACATACATATGTAGTGAATCACTTCGGAGACACTAGTTAGGAGGCAACAACGTTTATTCTAGACTATATAACACCGTTAAACACGGGGACTACAATATGCCTATCTCTTACACACCGTTACACACGGTATAACTATAAACGGGTCAGAGCAGCCAACGTGCTGTCTGACCCACGACGTTGGGAACGGAGACAGGAAGACGAAGGCATAGCATCTGCAGAGAGCCCCGATCTTTGATCGGGGCTTCCGATCAAAGATCGGGGCTTCCCTTTTATCTCTCTCGGCGCGGCCTAGCTCTGCCCTCGGCGCGCCCCCTTCGGGAACATTCCTGAAGGTTCCAGGCTACCATGCACGTGCCACCTGCCCGGCTGCGCCCTTAACCACCTTCAGGAACTCTCTCCAGAAGATTCCCGACTACACTTCCCGTGTCCCCTCGGTCACCTTTGTCCCCACATTCCTCACCCCGGCCCATCGCGTGCTTCACCCGAGGCTGGGGTGACTCGTCCTCATGTGCCCCCTACTGCCAGCAGCCCGCACCACGCTCCCTAGTGACGTGGCATTCACTCGCTGTGCTGGCAGAGTGCCTGCTATCACCTACTCTGTCGGTAGGACTCATCAGCCTTTCTCGGCTAGCACCCAGTGCCACGCACCCTAGCGACCCTGTAGTTATCCATTCTATATAACTACACATACATAGTTTCAGTTGCATGGCCACAATCGCACTGCATTTATTGACTTGTGTTTAATGTCTACATTGATGGAGGAGATTGAAACCATATGCGGTATTAATCGGGTGTACTTGTTCAGTTATTGTCACCGGTGCCACAACAAACGCCTAATCACAATTGTTTATCGCTTCACCTTCTATTATAAAGTTATTCGTTTGCATCACTTTTATTAAGAATTGCATACATTGTCAAAAATATTTCGTAAGTGTTTGCTGTCGGGTTTCATTTCCTGAAAAGAAGAATTTACTTGACAGCTTTTAAAGCCATTGCTGGTTGTAGATAAATCATGTTTATAAAAAAAAAGACATCAACAATTGATTGGATCTATACCGGTTTCATCACAGCCCTTTATGTGGGGTTGTAAATCGCACTGTGAACAATAGTGCTCTTTGAATGGGGAAAAGAAATCTGTTGCTATTTTGGTAAAATTTATTTTTAAAATAAAAAAACTTTATCTTTCATTTATGGCTTGCCAAGATCCACATTGTTGTGTCAACATCACCACTGCGGCTCAATAATCTTACTGAAAATCTGCGGTGAATTTTCTCGGACCAACCACAAAAGTAGAGCAGGGCGTCAAGGTATAAGAGCGTGAGATCGTAACAATGGTGGCATCGTCTTTAATTATCTGGGGGTGGGTGGCGGGGGGGGGGGCTATGCACCTGATTTCCTCATCAGATCTAGAGAAGCTCGGGCAGGTTATTGTTTGGATAGGTGCTGTGCATAATAGGCGTTATAGGCCACGGCTGTGGGGGCTCAGCTATTGCGCGGCAGACAGCAGTGAAGCAAAATCCACCGCTGTATTGTACTTCTGTGGTGCCACGTCTATAAACCCTGCCTTCATCAACCTGCACTTACCAACGTGGTGAAGTATAGTCAAGTGACCCCCCTCCAGCCGACCCGCATGACTTCGGGATGCCCTCGTCAAGCAGAGGATTGACAATAGAGATACGTGTGTACAGCTCTACTTGAGAACCCATGTCATCTTGCTTGTCGGATTAGAAGCATATAGTTCCGACTATATGCTTCTAATTGAAGCTTGAATAACGACACACACACATACTACTCTTGAGCTAAAATGATTGACGAAACCAACCTAAGGTAGTGATTGATATATTTTATTATTGGACGTGGCAATACTTTCAATGGACACATATTTAACAAGAGAACACTGCTTGTAGTTTCGTATATTGTTTTATTTCACTGATGCTGAAAAAAATGCACCATAGATATGGTCAATTTTTTTTATATAACCGAGAGGACATTGTGCAAGAAAGTCTTATCAGGGGTTACCTTTGAGCTCCATAGAGATAATTCAATGAACATGGAGAAATATTTTATCATAGAGATGAACATATACCCTAATAATAATGATCGTAATAGGCAAATGGAAACAGGGGCGTTCCATAGCTCCGATGGGAAATCAGATGGGATACATCTAAACTGCAACAGCAGCAGATGGCAATCGTTTTTCACATTAAGGTAAGTGTGTGAGCTAAGGCAGTTTAAGTGCCGATGTTTTTTTGCCAACCAAACATACATTTGAGTTGCTCTTGACTCCATGCGATAAAATATTCATTGTCATATAAATATGTTTTCTTGATTGTATGCGTAAGTAACATCTCTTGCAAACTCCAAAAAGTACCGATTTCCAGAAACCTCATCGGTAGCTTGTATCCCCATGTCCTCGTGACAACAAAACCCAGGGAAACTCAGGTTTTGGGTTAACACACAACAGCAGGCAAGATAAGGGTGGCCAGTCTATTGGCTGGCAAACCTTCACATGCCACAGGGTGACTTTGGTGCCCACAGATGGTGTGTCATTCATAGGTGTGTGTGGGGCACTTGCAGGTGGGGAGCGGTGGCACAGCGGTTAGCGCACTGCCCTATGTACCTGGGGATCCGAGTTTGATCCCCGTTCACGGCCAACACCAGTGACGATTATCTGAACCGGCCTTTGGCCTCCCCTAGGCTGACTCGGCCTCAAATGAGTACCTGGTGGCAATGTCTAAACAACGCCACTGGGGAGATAAAGGTGGCCGGGCGTGGTGCTGGCCACCCACCCTCTCATGTGCCACAGTGTCAGCCTTCATAGGTGCTGCTCGCTAACGGCATTTTCCCCAACAGTCTGTTTAAGGCTACACGTGGGGACCTATTTGTCTTTGCGTGGCGTGTGTTGTCGCTGCAGGCCACCGCACAGGGTGGAGGCCCCTGGGCGTGGGGACAGTGGCTCCACGGTCTGGAGTACGGGCACCAGCACTCAGGACTCCCTTAGGGTGCCTTCTCTTTCTCTCAGCTGTCGACGAGCCCAGACCCGGGTAAGTCTGCTCGCTCAGAGCCCCTACCCATTCGCTTCTTTCTGCCCCCGTTTGCTTTCGAGCTGATTCGCGTGATGCCTCAGTGTCACGTTCATCATTGCATGGGTGGCTCAAAAAATTTACGGTGTAAAAATACACGCAGTTCTTTTTTATCATTAATACTTTATACATGAGGTTTTTGTTTTACAAAAAAAAGAAAATGCTAGATTATTCCTCATAGCTATATCATCTTTTGTATTCACTAGCTCTTAGTTTATCCATTAACTTCCACTATTGCGTCAGGCACGTGGGTGTTATTTTGCCACGCTCTCCTATATTAAATTATTTCAGCACTCTCCTCTCTTAAGATGTGCGGCCATCGCATTCACAATGTTCAATGACCTGGTGATAACAGAGTCGAGTGGGAGAGCTATTAGCGATGAGGGAAATTGACTCACTCCCGCGTGTGATGTCACATCTCACATGGCTAAGAGCGTTACACTTGTCGTGGACGAGAAGCCTTGAGTGTTGCCTGGGGGAGCCGTACCTTGTGACCTTTGTAGTATTTCCTCAATTGTTTTGGACGTGGGCTTCAAGTCCTCTGAGCCACCCCAACCAACCACCTTTGTATTTCATTGGCTTCACTTAGACGTCCGTTTGCAATAACGATGCCATACATGTGTTTAGCTTGAATGAATTGATATTGATATTTTCATTGATGTTTCTTGTTGTGTTATGTTTTTTGTGTGGTGAGTAAAATCATATCTATTTGATATATATGAAGGCCATTCTACTCGGCTAGATTAGCTTTTTTTTATTGCGTTTTTTTGCAGTGAAGTAAAAACAGCACGTTTTAATAATGGGGTTGCTTAGTTTAAATAATATCTTAATGCCATGGGGGGGGGAATAATGAAAATGCATGAGGAAATATGCCAGTAGTTTGGTAAAGTTGGTCTTGAACATCACATTTAAAGTCCATCAGCCTATTGGTGCTTCAGACCAAAATTATCCAAGCAGGATTTTATTTCAGCAAAAGAAAACGCTCGATCAGTTTTGACCTTCTCGGACTCATCAGCAGACTTACGCTTGTTCAAACAACAAATGCTGCTGGGTTACCAAATTATATTGACAAGAGCACTCCATGAAAACTAGGGCGCACTTCAACGCAAGTATAGCACTGTGGTGCAAACTCTTGCCCTCAGGCCTGAGCGTGCTCAGCAGCTCGGTGTCATCGCCGACAATCTCGGACACGCGGAGCCCACTTTCTACTCATTCGTCCCACGGTTCCCCCGAGCAGGACTCCCCGCTGCCCAGCCCCGACGTGGCCACCTCGCAGGCCTTCGTCTCCCCGATCCCCGCCTTCCTGTCGAGCCGCAGCGACCCCCTGCCCTTCGCCGCCGACCAGAGCGGCCCTCCGACCGCGGGCGTTTTTGCGGTGAGCGGCACCTCGCTGCCTGCCAACGGCGCCACTGCCGCCGCCACCACCGATTTAGATGCCTCATCCAAGGGCAGTTGCCAAAATCCGGATAAAAGGTCCAAGGTGGAAAAATACCGCGCCCCTGCCAAGGCATCCAGTGATTCGTCCATGCGCGGGAGCGGATACGCGTCCGCCAGCGAAACTTTATTAAGTTTTCGAAAATCCACACAAAATCGCAAACTGCCATCATGTTTCTTAACGAGCACAATCGGTGCACCCCATGGGCTGTTGGAAAGAGCCACAATGTCCGTGGCCAGCATGTCATTCACCGCCAACCGGACATGTTCTTTCTCTGCCGGGCTCAACCGAAACGGATTCTACCGAATGGGAGCGGAATCGCCCGTGTCAATGTGGTGGTTCAATAGATTAGTGCACCCGACATCAAATTTGTGCTTACTAAAAACATCGGGGAATTCACGGAGTAACATACGCAATCTCAATCGCTGGGACTCGGAAAAATTTTCAGCCCCTGAACAGAGAGAATCCATCCAACCATCATCGGTGTCAGACTGCGCCTCGGACCTAGGCGTATCATCCACATGAGCCACGATGGAGTCAGTGTGGAGTAGCAACGATGCATGGGCAATCACAGCGCCCTGGTGCACGACCTTTGTCCGCAACCCGGCATTCACCACATGAATGAAGGGTTGTCCCTCAGCAGGCACAAGCGTTTGTGCTCCCACCAGCTCCAACCCCCGTACGGCCGTGTTGGAAGGAGCCAGCAAAATACCCGACATTGTGTCCGACCCGAGTGGTTTCCATAAGTGAAGCGGAATTATTGGTCAAATAACGACACAAATTTGTATTGGCATGGACTTCCTCGGCAAAATGCCCATAAAATTTTTGATCGACAAAGGCTGCATTGAGCTCCCTTCGGGCCGCCGGATGTCGTTCCTGCCTTCGTCCACCGGGCTACGCACGGCTTGCGCGACTGTTCCGCCTTTGGCCCGACCGGTTCGGACCGGTACCTACCCCTCCGCCTGGTTGTGGCACATGTGTGTCAAACCTGACCACCACACATGCAAGAAACGTAGCAGTACAGCTCACGTAAAAGTATGTTTATTATCTTATTAAAATATAGATCATTTATCTTGGGGGGCTTCCACTAAAACATTTGAACTATCTTAACACATTTACTTGTGAAAACTTTCCATAAAACACCAATTCCAGTTGTTTTTATATTACCTCCACTTACCTTATAAGCTACTTTCTAGTTCGAACCTCTTTTCAACTGTGGTTATAGATAGGGTAATCTTTTTATTTTCAATAAGTAGGAATTCATAACAATAAAAATACATGCCAATGTTATCCATAACCAGAAAAAAACTCATATCGTTGGGTTTGGAGCGTACTGTGCTAACCATTGCGGCCTTAATTTTACTCTAAAGACCTCATTGAGACCAGGAGTCGTGTCAAGGGAGGCTTTGGCGTTTACGTACGTGGAGAAGCACATTTGAATGTGTAAATAAAACAATGCAGGCAACACTATTTGAAAAAAATGTTGCAACACGATTAAGGATGCGTGTTTCACAGTAAAATGTTAAGACAATTAAAACATTACTTATTAAACAACAAAAACACAGTGTTGTGTAACTTAGTTTCAATTTCAGATTTAACGTCATTGTCGTTTATGAAAAACAACCGTGAATATGCTCGGAATGTGACCTTGAATCACCATGAGACACGGGTTGATTGAGCGAAGTTTTCTCTTGTTGCCTTGAGCCATTCTTAATCCGCTGCTTCACAGTGACTCATATTGGCAATTTGACACTTGCTACGTGGAAAGTACAACTTAGCTTGAAGTCCAATCTAATGGTTTACCAGATGTCCACTTAAGCGGTTAATAATTTCACATGCAATTGAGCGGCAAGAGTTTGTATCGAAACTGAACTAAAAAGAAAATTATTTTACCAGGTATGGCCTAATGCACTCTAATGCTCTTTTTCAGAAGCTACCTAGCCACAATTGATAGCTCAACGAAGTGGCTTTTCACTTGGAAATTTATAGCAGCCAAATAATCTAAACGTGTGATGTTGATTCGAAATGTGGAGGGAAAAACCAGAGGACCCGGAGAAAAATCCACGTGACCACAGGGAGCACATGCAAACTCCAAATATACGGGCGTCGGGGTTGGGATCAAACCTCCTGTATACCAGGCGAGGTAGTTAATATATTGCCGCTGTGGTCTCTTTCAATCATTGCATCGTATAGCAAAGAGTCACTAGATGCATTTTCTTTTTTTATCTCTGGATTAAAAAAAATTATTCAACATAGGAAGAAGTCACAGAAACTCCACGGACAAAAGTCCCAGGGTCATTACTCCTGGGTTTAGGGGAAGGTGAAAATTGGGGCTCACTGCCCCACCCAAGTTGAGGACCACGAGCGAGAGCACAGATTATTTATTTTATATGGGGAGGAAAGGATGAGGAGAGAAGAACAAAACTAAAGGGGGTAGAAGGGGAACAAAATTGCAAAGGAAGTTTATCTTCGACACACGAAGTAAACTAATTGCCAGATAAAGTTCCGCAGAGCAGTGATTAACTCCTGTTCATCCCCCCAGGGGTGGCCTAATCTCCTGGACATGGATTTTTTTTTTTACATTGACCAATTCAGTGTGAGATTGCAGGTCTTAGCGCAATCTGTGGAAGTTCTGAGGCGAGGTGTTTTTTTGAGAGACCTCGAGAATAATGAGTTGCACAGTAATGTTGTGTAACAAAACGTACGTTTAAATCAGGGGTCCTCAAACTTTTCAAACAGGGGGCCAGTTCACTGTCCCTCAGACCGTTGGAGGGCCGGACTATAGTTAAAAAAAAACTATGAACAAATTCATATGCACACTGCATATATCTTATTTTGAAGTGAAGAAACAAAACGGGAACAAATACAATATTTAAAATGAAGAACAAGTAAAGTTAAATCAACAAACTTGCCAGTATTTCAATGGGAACTATGGGCCTGCTTTTGGCTAATGAGATGGTCAATGTCCGGTTCCATATTTGTCACTGCTAGTCGTAACAAGTGATGCAAGTGTGCATCCGTTAGTCTAGATCTGGTTGGAGATTTCAAATGTTTCATTCTGGAAAAAGTCTGTTCACAGACATAAGTGCTGCCAAAGATGGTTGCCATTTTGCGTGCATGGTTCCTGAGATGAGGATATGTCTCAGAGGGGAGAGATGCATAGAAATTATGAAGGCTGCTTGACTTGAATGCGTCTTTCAGAGAGTCACAATTCTGCAGTTCAGCCAGTTCCATTTGGTAAATTGTATCCACATTTTCAATGTCAATAGAAAATGGGTTATGGAAAAGCTGTATGTCCTGTTCATGGAGATGAAGCTCTTTAAATCTAAATTGGAACTCCTTTTGCAATTTTTCCAGTGAATCCACACATGTTTTGTTTGGGAATTGCAACCAATGGTTTTTCCGCTAACAGATTTTGAGTTGTGGGGAGATGGCAGAAGTTTTCCTCCTTAACTTGTTTGATGAGGAGGCCTAATTTTACTTCAAATGCTTTGACATGTGATTGCATATCACAGATGAGCTTCCCCTTTCCTTGAAGTTGCACATTGAAACTGTTGAGTAGCTCTGTTACATCTGTCAGAAAGGCAAGGTGCAATTTCCATTCTGCATCATTGAGCTCTGGTACTTCTTTGTTTTTTGAAAGCAGAAAAGTTGTAATCTGTGGAAGTAAGTCATAGAAACGTTTCAAAACTCTCCCTCGACTCAGCCAACGGACTTCTGTGTGGTACAGAACATCTTCATAGTCAACATTTAGTTCAGACAGAAATTCCTGAAATTGTCTGTGGTTTAGTGCATGAGCTCTAATGAAGTTAACACAAGATACCACAATTTTCATAACAGAGTCCCACTTCAGTGATTTACTACACAGCGCTTGTTGGTCGATGAGGCAGTGTATGGCTATTGGATGAGAATGGTTATGTTTGTCCATCTCTTGGTTAATGCGAGCAATTACTCCTTTCTTAGACCCCACCATGCTAGGAGCACCATCAGTTGTCACACTGGCTAGTTTAGCCCAGTTCAGCTCCAAACCATTCACAGTTTGGCAAACTTTTTCATAGATATCCTCTCCTGTAGTTGTTCCTTTGATGCTTTGCAGTGCAGCAAGCTCTTCTGTGACTTCGAAATAGTCATTCGTCCCACGAATAAAAATTAGAAGTTGTGCAGAATCACGAACATCATTGCTTTCGTCGAGTGCCAAGGAAAAATAGGAAAGTGTTTTTTGTAGAGTTTTGCAAATGCTGATGCAAATTGTCTCCCATTTCTTCAATCCTCCGTGTAATTGTAGGTCCTGAAAGACTCACTGTACTAAATAAATCGACCTTCTCTGGACACATCTCTTTGGCAACAGAAAGAAGGCATTCTTTAACAAATTCTCCCTCCACGAATGGTCTGCCAGTGCACGCTATTAGCTTGGCAACTTGAAAACTTGCTCGCAGTGATGAAATATTTAGCTGCTTCTGCTTCACAAAAGTATTTTGCTGAGTTGTTAATGTATTTTTCAGTTTTAATATTTTATCTTTTCATAGTGTCGACGTAAATTGTATTCTTTGAACAGACACTATATTCTGGCATATCAGACACACAGCTCTTTTCTTGTACTGCATGAAAAAGTAATCATAAGTCCACTGTTCTTTGAATATCCTACACTCCGAGTAAATTTTTCTCTTTCTTGACATCATTGTTTCCTAGGGAGTCAAAATTGCTATTAGTAAAATACCAATATATATACAGCGCTACAAAAACAATATACCAGCAATAACTTTGCCCACACAGAGACATACAGACTGCACTGCCCATCAATGCAGTCTGATTGGGGGAACTCTGCTTTTACCCCAGGCTCACACTGGTGCGGGTGCCATTAAAAAGTTAATTACACCTGCAGTTTTGTTCACAGATCGCAGTACATCCCCAGCACACAGGAATATCACTGGGAGTGGAGCCGAGGGGCAAGTGAGGGAGCTGAGGGAGGGAGAGCCAGTCAAGCGCAGCCAGGGGAGGGCTGGCAGCCTTAGGCCTGGGGGGCTAGTCCAGTCAATTGGCCCATTGAACCATTCACCAGCGCAGCCCAATGAGTGCCCACCGCCGCAGCTCAATCAGTGCCCACCGCCGCAGCTCAATCAGTGCTCGCCAGCGCAGCCAAATCAGTGCTTGCCACCGCAGCCCAATCAGTGCCCACCACCGCAGCCCAATGAGTGCTCACCAGCGCAGCCCAATTAGTGCTCACAAGCGCAGCCCAATTAGTGACCATGGGCCGGATAAATGTCCTCGGCGGGCCGCATGTGGCCCGCGGGCCGTAGTTTGAGGACCCCTGGTTTAAATCATTGCTTTAAAGACGTAACTTACTTGAAGCCACATCTACATTAAATGTAAACTACCTTTGTAAATACACTGATTATTTTCTTGTTGGAGTGCAATGGTCTTCCCTGATTTTCCAACGCAGCGTATTTCAAGTCCTCATTTGTATTTCAAATTACAGATTGGTCTAAGTTCAACGGAAGCACTTTTGCTGGCTCCTTGTCTGTGTGTTACCTCTTATATAATCAGTCTGTAATTGAAGGCAAAAGATATCAACTTCAAGGAAAATATAAAGAGCATCTGGCAGCAGTTTTTTTACTTCCCTTTCTCTGTATCCTTGTATGCAAATTCAAGTTTCGCAATGTATATTATCTTTCGAATAGCAAGCAACGTTGTGTAAAGATCCTCTCGACGGCTACAATAAGGGATTGAATTAAACATCCTTTGACACTTTTCACATCAAAATGCCACATCAATCAGTGAAGGTTGAAGAATGACGTTGGTCCCTTTTGCAGGGACGGCGTCTAAAGGAGCAACAGGACATGGCTGCAGCTGTTATTCAGCGATGCTACAGGAAGTATAAACAGGTAAAACCCATTCCGTTCGGCCACTGTGCGACAACATCTTTGTGGGTATAAGGCACACATTGAGAGCTTGTCTGTCCATTGAACAGAAATGCAGCTGTCATTCCCATCAGCTAGAACGTGGGAGGTGTAGGTTAAAGTTTAAGTGTAAATATACAAAAAACTTGGGGTTGTTCAGCACAACCATTTATGGCCTTCGGCCAGGAAAGTCACGGAAAATATTGCACACGAACGACGCATTCACGCAAGCACCCGATGCTCCGTTTTGAAGTTTTAAATTGTATTTCTGCATTAAAAGCTTATATCATTTTACATCTGGAAGACTTCATTGATAACGACATTTTACGTGAATTTTCTCTTGTCGTTAAGTAGATGGCCTTGCTGGGGGTTCGGTTCGGTCGAGATAAGGCGACATAGAGCTGGCTGTGTGAGAAGACCACTCTCTGCAGATCGATTCCAACATAATCGAACGTCTGTCCCTGCGCCTCCGTCGTTCATGCAGGGGGCGCGTAGGTTTGCAGCGCCCCCTGTATGAAAACGACGGAAAGTGCAGCATTCAGCACAGATAGATAAAGTTGTGCGCTTATATAAGAGTATTGTTTAGATATTTTAGCATTGTCCAAATGTGCCTTTTCTTTTACCGTAACATTCCATTGTGTGCTTTCACACGCTTTGCAGTCTTTAAAATGTTGACCCGCGTGTGCGTGTACACTACATATTGCACCGTTCCTGTCTTTGAGTGAAAATATCCCTTAAATGGCACTGATTTAAAGATAAAAAAAACTAAAAGACTTTCGTTGTTTGTATGCAATTGGCCATTCTATCTTAGAAATAAGCACCACTGAATTACGTGAGAGAAAATGTGAATTAGCTCGATAACAAAATGCAGGCGCTGTATAGAAACTGTATATATGCTTTTAAATATTATAATTAACAATATTAAATAACATTGCCTCTAATATTGCTATGAAATCTCACTTCACAAAAATGCATCGCCTTCTTGAATATGACTCACAATGTATGCAAATGTCACTGTATGTTAACATCGATTGTATGCATAGGACACTCATACATTTTTCGTGGTATTTTCACACGCGACATTTGCATATGCACAATATGACTGACAAGCATCTGTGTTCATATGGTTAGTTTCGCTGTGACAGAATTACAGCACGGGAGACATAACCTATAAAAAAACGAAACGTTGTAGCATAAGCATTTTCAATAATAGATCTTTTTTGGGTGAGATTGTGTAAATATAAATGTGTCGTTAAACCCGCCACCACCCGACACAACCAATGAGTAAGGTTTGTCACGTAAACAGAATATTTACAATCTGAGTGCGACGTTTCACCAATAATTACAACTAGCATCATCAGGCAGATAAGCATCTTCTTGTGTTTTATGGCAAGCGAATTTACTGACACGGCATGTTCATCCGATACGTGACAGAGCCCATTGTATTGCCAGGTCCAACGAGCCTGCACTTGTTCTTGTAATTTTGATAGCATGAAATAACGCGTAAACATTTTATTTTAAACATCTAACTGTCGATTAGCTCATACATTTATTGCATTTAAGAGCATAACCGTCGCTAACCCTTCGAACAATCCAAATTTAACGTACGTTTTTGCCCATTAGTGACAAACTGATGATTATTTACTAACCGCTATCATTTATTTGTTGTGGCTGTGCACTAATTCTGAGGATTATGCATTTCACATACACATCAATGCTGACACGAAAGCAGACATACGACCACATGTAATATTTACATGCGTTTGGATTTTGAGTTATATTTAGGGCTGTAACAAGAGGGCCAATCCGTACAACTTAAATGGAACCCCTGCCCATACAAGAGCGATTATTTCGCAAACACAGACATGGCACACGTCACATATAATAATAACAACCAGGATCAGGTCGATGCCAGCTCTGCAAAGCTGATTTAATCCAAAGATGACATTTAAATGCTTGTGGGAGATTAGAGGTTGTTTTAAGTTGCCTGATCAACAAAGCGAGATGATAGCAACTTGTTTTCACATTTTGATATCAAGTTTTACCTTGCGAGATAAATTTCCAGAAGTAAATCTATAAAAACTTTTTTTTAAAAATTTAACGAGATAATATCTGTAGAAAGAGCATTCGTTATCTTGCAAAACTGGTATGCTTCTGCATAGTTTCAGTTGCCTTTATGTACGACGTAGTATCTTTTACTTTTACATTCCGTGTGTATACTTCTCTCTTTTTTACCGTAAACGTTAAAATACCATCAAGATATATCGTTCTTAAAGCTTTAATTTAACAACACATCATACAAGGACTGCAGTGGCAGTGGTGTGAAAGTAACACGTTAAAAGTAACTGATTACGTTGAGCACTGATACTGTGCTCTATAATGGAAATATATGAAATGTTGAAGTTATCCTACACACTGTTAGATGACATATTGCTTAACTTAAATATAATAGACTGCCGTGGCAGTGTTGTGCAATAGCAGAACACTGAAGAATGGCCATTTTCCAATATATTTGCCCACTATGTAATTTCTGTTAAAAGGTATTATTAATAATGGTGGTAGGTTTTTATTATTATTAATTAAAATTGTGATAAATTATAATTTCGGCGGCCTACGACCGCCTTATTCTATCTCCTATGGAGGGCTTCTCAGCGCTCTGTGCCTCGCCAACCGCCCCCACTGATGTCCTCTTCTTCCCCCCTCCCAAATGTGTGCAGATACAACTGATTCTATTGTATGTAGGCTGTGTAAGTATATATGTAGATACTACTAACTATTGTATGTAGGGTGTGTAGGCATATATGTAGATACTACTGACTATTTTATGTAGGGTGTGTAAGTATATATGTAGATACTACTAACTATTGTATGTAGGGTGTGTACGTATATATATAGATATTACTGACTATTGTAAGTATATATGCCTGCACAATACATTTATTTTTTGGCGGGGGGGGGGGAGTGAATCCCTTTTTGGGGGAGTCGAGAATTTTGGAAAACCTATTAGATCAACTTTTTACCACCGCACCTGGGGGGTGTCCACTTTATATAACTTTTTTTTGTATTATTCATGCCTTCTGAAAGTCTTTTTTTTATAATTAAGTGGACGGACAAATGGGCATATGGAACGCCGGACTTTTTTTTATAAATCGTTGCTGCCTCGGCGATCTAGCCACTCAGAATAAACGAAAAGACAAACGCCAACTGAAACATTTATAAATGGTTACTCTCCAAATGATCTGCCTCAGCCGTGGCAGATCACGGTTACAATTCAGTGGGCTCACATGACATTGACTTCTCCAAGACAGAGGTTCTCTGCAAGCCATCTGGCTACCATGAGAGATTCGTTCATGAGGCGATCCGCATATACAAACACAGAGACAATTTCAACTGAGAAGATGGATTCTGGCTCAGCAATCATTGGAAGGACGTAATAAACCATTTCGGATCTTAACTGATTGTTGTTCACGTTTATGGTGACTTTCAAACCGCAGTCCACTCACTGGCATTAACTGTGTATCTTGTGTTCTCCACAGTGAATGCATTATTTGCTCCGCTGCGGGTCTCCTGCCACCGTTCTCCCATTCACATGTTTCATTGCTTCTACATACTATTAACATGCCCTCCCTTTGTTAATGCTACCCCCTCCCTTTGGTGCTGCTGATCCTGCATAATGCATGGGCATAATATGACTTTGAAACCCCCCCCCCCCCCCGCCTACCTCCTACGCATTTCCCATGAATATGCTAAATTCCTCTTGATATTCACATTCTTTTGTTAAGGCTCTCTTCTTCTTCCACCTCCAACTCAGCTTATATATAAGCTCCTAGCTTGGCAGTGTCTCATTCTTCACCTGAAGACGGCTGCTTGCATTGTAGCCGAAACGTCGTGAGAATTATTTTATTATGTTTTATTTTTATTATTTTATTACTTCTCTTCTACGTGATTTTACCGAAAAAACCAAGAAGACGCTTTAGACACATTTGTTGGCAATTACTTAACATGAAATTAAGTTTTGAAAGCTTACTTATCACATCTTAACTTAATACATGTTTGTGCCCCAACAGCCTGTAAAGGCGATACATGGGATTTTTCTCTTTGTATATAATTGGGGAGTAGTTAGCAGGCTGCACTACTCTCCCGGCAACCTGAGTTCGAATCCCGCTCATAGCAAACACCAGTGACGATTATCTGAACTGGTCCTGGTCCTCTCCTAGGACGACTCAGCCTCAAATGAGTACCCAATGTGGAATGTAAACATTACCACTGGGGAGACAAAGGCAGCTGGGTGTGATGATGACCACTTACCCCCTCATGTGCCATGCCTGCCTTCATAGGTGCTCACTAATGGCATTTCCCCCAACATTCTGTTAAACGCTTTATGGGACTATCACTCTATATGCAGCTCTAAGTCTTCTCAGCCACAGCTATTCACTCTCTTCTCTATTATTGCGCAACATGGACCCCTTTAAAGAATCACAGTGAGCTCCTCCGCAGGTATAGTTTGCGTTGGCTGGGTCATGTAACCCGCATGCTTAGCCACTGCATGCCAAAGCAGCTTCTGTTTGGCCAGATAGAAGCGGATAAATGGCCACTTCACCGGTTAGAAAAGTAATGGGCTGATGTGGTACGGGAGGATGTGGAGCTGATTGGACTTGCCGATGACTGGTGCCAGTGGTGTCTTGATCTGCCTCTGTGGAGGTTTTTAAAGGATGTAATTGGGCAGTTTGAGGCAGTCGACCTCCAGCAATGTTGCAGAGGTTATTTTATTACAAAAATTTACAGAGCACCGAGCAGCTAAAATGCAGCAAGGAGGAGCACAGGTAGTGCATTTGCCAGTCAACTCATAACACCTTGGTCTGTCCCGTGACCTCCTGCTAACGTCATGGTGACGTCACACTTCAAGTGGCCTCAACATACATCTAGCCTGGCACAAGCGTCATGGTGACGTCACTGACACTTTGTGGTGAAAGGTGCCGGTTGTTTGTATGTGGTCATTATAATACATGATTTACTCTATGTAATATACACATTTGTTTACACTGAAAAAACAAGAAGTTGACACATGGAATGTGAAATTCAGAAATATGTCGGACATGAAGGTATCTCATTGGAAATTAACTCTCATACTTTTTTTTTCTAAACATAGGAATACATGACAAAAATTTGCATGCAACTGACTTCATATAAATTAACTTTTTAAACTCAAATGAATGTCCCACCAGTAGCAAATAAATGTCACAATTTGGGACACTGGTTTATGCACTGTGCTCTGCACCTGACAACCTAAGTTCAATTCCATGTCGCAGCTAACATCAGGGGTAAGTGATATCTTAAATGAGACCTGTGTACTCCCTTCACCAACCCACACTGGCCAGTACGGTGAAATGATATCAAACAATCCCCATGACTAACAGTTTGAGGATGCCTTGTGAATTATTATATAGGTATGCATGTTGAACTTATTTTGAACTGTACATTGCCAACCATGCTAATCAGAGGTGCGGGAAAAGGACAACAAATGAAACACAAAAAGCAGTTCTAAATTTAAAAGTGCCTTGCGTTCCAGACAGCCGCGGAAGCACATCTGAAAGCACAAAAATCAGTGACCGTTTTTGTTCGATGGCTAGCCAAACGCCGCTGCTAGGATGACCCGAGTTCGTGTGACGGTTTATATATTTACAGTTTTGTCAAATTATGTGTTTTAATACATCTGTTCATAAACCTTTGTAATAATTTACTGGTGATGCATTGGTGTCCGGCCGGTAGAGCGAGCTGCTCACAATCGGAAGGTTGCAAGTTCAATTCCTGGTTGGGCTTTAACTCAGCCCATTATACCTCTGGGGTCAATAAAATACTTACCACTTCATGGGGAGGTGAAAAGTGGATTTCCTATGGGGAAACTCACCCCTTCCATAGAAATGTGGAATTTTTACCGCTTGGAACAGGGCTGTAAACCAAGAGATGAGCACTGCCTAAATGCTCGCTTGAGCAGGACTTTGACTTGAATGTGTGTTGGTAGACTGTGTTATGAGTGTGAAAATGTGAATTAATGTCGACATTTTGTGTTGTAACAAAGCTGACATGGATAGCGCTGAAGGTAACACGCACGTTTTTGTCATATCATTGTCAAATGCTGCAATGTTATATCTTCATATTGTACTACATTCTGGTTTCAGACGGGAGTATCTAGAATGGATTCATAAATGCAAAGTGGTTCTAGTTCCCTAACCCGAATGATAGTGTAAAGATCAAGAATGTATGAAAATCAAGTCAATAATACATAAAATGTATTTTAACTAAAACGTATAAACATTGTCATATTTAAGGGCAGTTGAACTGTATATTTTCAATACACATCAGGCTGTAAGCTGTAGGTCTCTTTTTTATGATCAAATTAGCTTCATCCTATTTATGTTCGTAATTATACGTACCTTTATTTTACACCAATCATGGGAACGTGTTTGAAGGTGGAGGTGCAGTTTGTCCTTCGAAAATTCTATGCGGTCGTGAGTTGACATGAATTTAACCTGCTTTTTCCAAATTATTCAACTCAGGAATGCATATCGCTCTGTATGGCAACAACCACCCTCATAGCCAGCATAGAAATGTGTAGACGAATAGTACTATCCTGCAGAATGATGAGTTTCAGATTCTCGGTACATTCCAAAGCTGTTCATGAGATGCTTTTTTGTGAAGGCAACTCTGGAGATAGTGTTCAGCATGGATTAATTTTATTGGTAAGCATAACATATCTTGAGCACAAATAATAAACTTTAAATATACTTTATACGTTCATTTGCACGTTTATCATAATTATTTTTTTTGCTGACATTTTTCACTGTCTCGGAGGTAGCACTTAGCTCATTGGAAACAAAATGCATATGGTTCTAATTTGTCAAAGAACTGCAAAGGTTATCATTAGCATAATCATTCATTTTGTCTGCAATCCGGTTAACACATTTGCCAATAGGGATTCACTCATCTGGTCTGCACACAATCAAACGCAACAATACAGTTCAATAACTCATTGAAATCAGAGTATTGGCTGCATGTGGTGTGTCTCATTGACTCTGGGCTTGCGCAATTATGAATCTCATGCAGGAATAATATAAAACCCCTAATTTAGGATTTGTTTCTGTCAGCCCCTAATTTCGCACTGCCAGTCAAAGGCCTCTCCCATTGTCTTGCAGTCCTTCCTTTCCTCCATTAATTTAGCATGTGGCACCCTGAACGTTTTTAAACGTGCCACTGGTTACCAGAGTGAGTCCCGTCTAACAAAACGCCATTCCCGCGTGTGTCCTCCCCCGCAGTACGCACTTTACAAGAAGATGACACAGGCGGCCATCCTCATCCAGAGCAAGTTTCGCTCTTACTACGAGCAGAAGCGCTTCCAGCAGAGCCGTCGGGCGGCCGTGTTCATACAACAGTACTACCGCAGCTACAAGGAGTACGAGAAACTCAAGCAGACCCGCCGGGGCACCATCGACCTCCAGCAGAAGATGAGGTGAGAGATCACGATGGGAAAACATCATCAACATCATCAATCAGAAGCAGCATACATTTCCTGTTCATTGGTGGATAGAGGCCTTCTCCAAGCTGATAGTGTTGCGATCATCCCTGCGATGCCACGATCCGTCTCCTGCAAATGTCATCCGTTGCGTGGGGAAAATGAGGCAACATGAAATAGCATTTGGCAGAGCCGATGGTTCCTCAGCAATGCAGGCAGCCACGTCCATGATGGACTGGACTCATAAGGGTCCGCGATAACAAATGACTTACTCGATGGCTCAGAGATTTGCGAGTGTTTGTCTTCTCTTAGCTTGAAGGCTTGTAGATTTTGAGTCTTACTGACAGTTGTAGTGTTGCTGACTTGTGAACTGTACATCATTTGAAGGGTTTGTTCATTCTGTGCCAACACTACGGGAGACTATATAAAGTATATGCAATTATTTAATAATGAAAATAAGGCTGGCATAAAATGACTTTTGGATTTAGTGGCAGTAGAGATTAGGATTACAAATGTAAGACGATTGGCCAGTACATTAAAGTATTAAATGCAGTTTTACGGATTGTGTATGGGGGTCTGTGATGAGCTCATAGTATATTATCTTTGGGCAAATGGACATTACTATATAAACATCATTGAGTCTTGTTCTACAATATGCAGCTGTGCGTCGTGTCTGCCTTGCACATCAACAAGGCACGACTGACTGCAGCTAACATGGTACACGTGTGGCAGTGCCGATTCCTCTGCATGCATGATTGAGCAGGACCCATTTACACTACAGTGGAGCCAGGGCCCTGGGGTCTCCCAGTGGAGTTCTGTGGGTGGTGGGGCCCATTACGTCTGAGCGGGGGTGGGTTGGGGGGGTTGCGCTCTGGCCTAATTGTCAGAGGACCCTTAGGCATTGTTCCTGATGGTCCCAATTCTCAGCAGTTGGAGCGGGAGGACAAACAAAACATTAAGGGGCCTTTGGGGCAAAAAATTTATGTGCAAAGTAAATCAGATGGCCGGGGCCTATGGACAAGACATAAACACGGCTTCACGGAGCAACCTCCCTCCTTTCGGTTAGTTCTCATGTTGACTCCTGGACATCTGTGAAAAACAGCTTGAAATCTCATCAGATTGCTCTAGTATAAATACATATTCTGATTTTGAAATATTCTGAAAGCGAAATTCATGGGAAAAAGCTTTGGATTTGGTCCCATTGCCGAATGTTTACGAATTAAAACAGTGGCTTTTAAAACTTGAGTAGGTGGGATGGTGTTCTACGTGGGAATGGTCTTGTAGCAAATGGAAACGTAAGCGACATCCTTCAACATTTAAACTCGCGTAAATGTAATCAAGCGTTGAGAATATTTCTCACGAACCCAACATTGCTTTTAGAAGTTTTATTCGCAAAACTCTAATGCCCACAAGTCAATGCAATTTGGTATTCAAATGCAAAGACAAAATGTCCGTGGGCTTCAAAAGGAACTGTGGGATGGGACTGAATGATGAAGCTCTAAGAAATGAAGGAGTCCCATGTTACCATGTTCTAAAGCTGACCTAGATCTTTGTGTAGAAAAGGAAGTTTTTTTTTTATATTTGCACAGTAAGCAAAATGTGTTAAACCAGGTCACTCATTGTAAGTGGGCCAGCTTCTGCACGGATAACCTGGGACATGGATGCCTCTATTGGAGAAGACATTTCATAGTCTAAGGCTAAGAAAACAATTGTGCCAATTTTTGTAAAGCGCTTATCATTAATATTAGACTTAATGTTGCTGCTTGTAAAACATGTAATGATGGTGATTATGTTGGTCTACAAGAGTATTCTATTTTTTTACATACAACCATACAGGTAAACATTTGACTGATAAAATGCATCCCTATAATAAGTGCATAACCGTGTAATTCAGTTGCACAATACAAAGACTGTAAAAAAAGGTGTATTGGCAAACGGTGAAACTTTGCAGTGGTGGATTAATGTTTTCATTTAAAGGCCTGTAAGTAGTGTATTATGTTTACTGTTAAAACTTTAAGCATTCGCTCCTGATTGTCTCACAAAGTGACGACATCACATTTGTAACTCTATTTAAGATCGAAACAGGAGGATTTCTCCACAACTTTGGCTGTCGCCTAATGATGCTGGTTGTAACTACTGGCCAAATGTCATACTCGAATTATAAATGTTGTGGGTTTACTCTCCAACACACCGGTGTACTGTACTAGTGTAAGGACAGTACAGCTCCCCATGGCCGTGGTTACTAATTGACGCGATGGGAACAGACAGGGTCAAGTATGGGTAATATGGGACCTAAGTGGTCGTTAATAATAATTGAGACAGACAGACAGGGCCAGATGCGGTGAGAAAGTTTTCGGGACAAGGAGTGTGGCCGGGTCGTGAGGGGAATAAAAGCTGGCGTGGAACAGGGCTCTGGGCTGCTGTTGTGGGGGAACCAAGGGACTGTCGTCGCCCTCGTCATCTTGGAGCAGGTTGTCTTCATCATCCTGGATTGGGCACCTTGTAGTCTTGGAAGGCAATAGTTATATTGTCTCCGTGAATACTATGCATCTGCTCCTGTTTAGCCAGCCAACTACACAGAGGTGTATATAGTCACTTGTGGTTACTCGTTAACTTATCAGTGAGTCGGTGGACTTTATTTACAATAAATATACATATAACTGAACAAGACGGTGTCTCTGAGAACTATATTACACTAGTAACGAATTGGCATGTTTTGTTTACGTGACAAACCTTACTAATTTGCTGTGTTGGGTGGCGGTGGGTTTAACAACACATTTATATTTACACGATCTAAACCAAAAACCACTTATGGATACTGTTAAACCTCTTAACATTTTTGTACAGGTGACATTTGGAGAACTTCTCCACTCAAGTACACACATGCACATACAGAGACACCATCCTATTTCCTCATAACATACAAAAACTGTCATGCATAGTGTCATCGAAAGACTATTTGCAATTTTTATACTATTAATTAGTATAAACATCCGGTACGCAGGAGGTCGTGGTTTAATCCTGGACCCTGGCAATGCCTGTTGCATATTTGGAGTTTGCGTGTTCTCTCTGTCTCTCTCTCCCTGTGGTCATGTGGGGTTTTCTCCGGTTCCTCTGGTTATGTCCTCCGTATGTAGAAAACGCGTTTAGATTATTTGGCTGCTTAACTATAAATTCCCACAGGTGATGATGAGCTGTCGTGTGTGGCCAGGTCGACTCTGAAAAAGAGCTCATTGCTCAGCGAGCATTACCTGGTAAAAAACATACATATAAAATCTTGACTTAAAGCTTTCGTGACTGCAAGAATTAATATTCTTTGGATCTTTCGGTATAAAAAAATATCACGAGCAATCATCATCAGGTGAAAAAATATAGCAGGAGAGCTGCTGAAGCAGGAAAAAATATAGCGGGAGAGCTGCTGAAGCAGGATGTGTAGTCCAAGGGTAAGTGGGCGGGGCTAGAGATGGAATTTGCGTGTAAATGTAAGATCGGAGAGCTAATTTACCTCCACGACTACGAAGCTGTGTAGGTGGCCATTGTATGGTGAGAGATTAGCATGTCAATCTGTTAATGTAAGATTAGCATGTCAATGTAGGAAAACCGGGCACCACCGAAGCTGTGGAGGTGGCCATTGTATTGTATTGTGAGAGATTAGCATGTCTGTAAGAAAACGACCTGATATTGTATTCTCTTGGAATCTCCCACACTGACATCTCTGTGCTCTCTTAAACAGACCCTGTCGAGATCACGAACATTCTAGTGTGGATGTTTGTTGTATCTATGCCCTGATTTCCGTTATTAATATTAAGAATAATTAAGAAAAAAATTTGTTTTTTATTATATCTATATATATATTTTTTTTAATAATGAGGACGGCTCACTTCTCCTCACGGGCACACCGGGAGTCCATGAGACATGGAGGGCGGTTGAAATGATAGGAATTCGGTCACGAAGAGGTCATAGACATCCAGACGGACAAAAAGATGTATGGACTAAACCTCCCAAGACATCTGGAGATGTACAGATAAGGTGCAGAGTAAATAACGGTTGAAACTCGCGTTTTCTTCACGTTTTCCTTACCGAAAAGTAGAAACTTAACATAGATAATTAACCAACAAACAATAATATTATTATTAGTAATTCCCTTATATTCACCGCATACATATTATTTAGAAGTATATGTTTCCTATCTACACGACCTTCCGAAAAACTAAAGAGTACGAATTCCAGAAAGCTTAAGTGCATGTGCACTTAACCTCAGGACATAAAAAAATTAACTCAGAATAAAACACCAATCTCTGGAGAACTAAACTTGGCGAAGCCCAAAATAATAATGTGACGAGGAGCATTACGAATATTCATTAAACATAGACAAATGATAACCACGATACTAAGACCGAAGGAACTCATAAAATATAATTCAAGAATAAATGTAACACACAGGACCACATAAATGTATTGCAAACATCTCCTCGACCACCTTTGTCTTCCAGCGGGGTCTGACCTCAGAATGACCCACCCAGGGTAAGCAAGAAGGGAGCAGAAAGGTCACAAAGGGGGGGGGTTGTGCTGACATTCGAGAACATCTGTTTTTTTCTGTTTATTTTCCCTCGCAAGAGACGCGGAGAGGGGAGAGGGTGCCCACGTTGGAGTTAAGCACGGCCGCCTTTGTCTCCCCGCAGCACGGACAGCAAGATTTGCACACGCAAGCAAATAATATTCCCCACCCCTCCTCCCAGAATGGTTACACAGCTGGGTCTTTACTAATAAACACGCACACGACACACGAAACACATGGACGCAGATGCGCCCAACCCACAGAAAGATATATGACGGCCTTCAAACAACTCGGGAAGACTGAGTGGATTTTCTGAATATAAGCCGGGGAAAAATCCATTCAACACAGATCGTCAGGGGCTCTGGCCGCCACCACAGATCTCCAGGGCTTCGACTCCACCACAGATCGTCAGGGGCTCTGGCCCCCACCACAGATCTCCAGGGCTTCGGCTCCATCTCTTCTCGTCGCCGCCAACGAAAAAGCTTTTCGTCATCCAGAAGGACGAGGTTCGCGCGGTGCCGAGGCATCGCCTATCGCACACGAGTGTACGAGCCCAGCTCCCTTGCCATGTCACCACGCCGAGGTGCATCGCCTGCCGCACACGAGTGTACGAGCCCAGCTCTCTTGCCGTGTCACCACGCCGAGGTGCATCGCCTGCCGCACACGAGTGTACGAGCCCAGCTCCCTTGCCGTGTCGCCACGCCGAGGTGCATCGCCTGACCACGCAAACGAGCGTGGCCGCGCCGTCAGTCATCGTACGGGGTCAGCCGAGGGAGGAGTCGGAAAGCGAGCCGCTCACCCTCTCACCGCAGCTGCGCAAGCCAGAGGGTCCTTCTCCGAAAGTCGTTCGTACCCACAACTTCCCCCACCAATAGACCCACACACGCACGCATCGACGCCCCACTCACCTGTGAGACTATCCCATCTAGTTCACCCTTACCATCGTATCAACCCTAGTCAATTATCAGAAGACTGATTATCAACTACATGAACCATCAGCTGGCCATGAGGAATCGCGGCCCATCGAGTGATTAAGAGTCCGTCGGTTATAAGAGTGAGGTTATTCTCCTTGCCTTTTTCTTTTGTCCCGTTCATCGCATAGGCGATCAATAGATTCGTCGAGGCAAACTCAAACTCTCGGAATCCTCATTACGAATCGACCCATATATATATAGAGAGAATATCTTGTCAAATCGGTTTTCTTTGTCAGAGAATATCGCTGAGGAATTAATCAAAGCAGAGCCGATATTCCCTCTCACCACACGCATCCACCCACCCTTGTCTCAAACATTTCGTTAAAAAGGATTTTAAACTTGCCGATGAATCTATTGACATATACTTTCGCCTCTGGGATACAATAAGTGCTTTTTATTACCGCCATATGAAGTGTGTCATGCTTGTTATCAAACTCGGCCAGTCGCCGATTGTGATCGATACATGGGTGAACTAATGAAATGCCTGGTGGAAAGGTAGAGGTTACGACTGTTAGGAGGGTTTTGAGTTATTCAATTTAGCTAAATACATAGTCTCGCAAATGCATAAGTGTTTGGTTATTCATATTAATCGAATGTATAGTCTCGTAAATGCATAAGAGTTTATTCATTCATTTTAGTCAAATGCATAATATCGTAATTGCATAAGAATTTTAGTTATCCATATTAATCGAATGCATAATATCGCAAATGTATAAGAGTTTGGTTATTCATGAATTATTGACGCATGTTTGACCTGCATGATAGAATGTCACATGCTTGTTAGAATAAATTGCTTCACACCAACTGTTCGAGTGCTTCTTTCCAAGTCCATGCAAAACTGTCTTATTCTTGACAACTGTATCCTGTGATGAGATCTGAACCTGGAGACCTAAAATAATATAAACACACTAAGATAATCAGTAAATGTTTAATCGACGATAATCGTGTTATCCTGATTGATATAACTCTGGATAAACGAAGCCGAGCCTGATTATCACAACTGCTCACAGTAACATAATCGCAAGCATCCGCATAAATTACTACGATTATCTCCGTGATTATCATAATTTATGCATATAATCACACACATTATCATAATTTATGCATATTAATACACACACTATCTTAATTAATGCGATTTGCGCATTTTTCGGAAAATTATTAATTTTTAATATTTTCATCAAAATTTCATAACCCAACACATACAACATAGTGGGGGCTCGTCCGGGATCTCTCACAGACAGTGTTTTGCATGGATGATGGAATGAACCACTACGTGTTAACCAGAATATCGGGACTGAACATTGCAGGGTGATTGAAAACGGGCGTAAAACAAAAAAAAACGCCCTCTGAGGTTAAAACCCAGAATAGCAGGTTGAAAAAAAAAGACAGTGGAATTAAGATAATACCGTATCAAACCGATTGCATCCTGTGATAAATGGTGTTAGAGGTACGCACTCTGAATCGGAAAAGTACAGAATAGCTCGATTCAAACTGACTACCCTCTGTGAGATAATTATTTTATATGCACTCTAAAAAGGAAATGTCAAAGTAACTCTTGCCATACTTAAGATGCTAGGATTAAGAATAATATTTGAATGGGTTACGGGATACTGGGAACTCGTATTGAAACATACCGACCGATCTGTTACAAAGCAGTACAGTCAGAGAGACATATGGGAAGGGAGCTGTATCGATAACACGAACACACCTCGGGGGAAACTAATTGACTGGATAAAATGTAACGAAGGCGAACACGATGCAAAAACTGCAGAGAAGGCAGGACAGGACTCATACCTTCTCACACAGGCATACAGACAGGGACTGTGGAATGAGGAAAAATTCGGAAAAGAAACAGGAGAGAAATCGTCTCCAATAAACGAGGAGAAATGTCCTCACACCCTCGAGAGGGATGAGAAATCAGTGCTCGCGACACCAGCGAAACTCACAGACGTTGATCCACAGAATAAATATGGAAGTAACATTAAATCACACTCTTGGGTACGTGGACAGAGTCCAGGGACTAATCACACAAAAATTATGGATATCGAACAAAAAATCCTTGATAAAGGGAAACCCTCACAATTCGAGAGAAGGGATGGAGAGATACATATGCAAACAAAAACATGTGAGACTGACAACTTCACAGATAGAGGGAGGAAAAATGTTAAAGTAAAGTCGACAAGACATGCTCCACTAAGGGCAGAGGCAAAAACTGAAGGGAAATGGCAACACGAACGACACGGCACTGGGCGCGCACACAAAAAATGCACGCCACTTAAACCCAAGCGACACAGCACAGACCAAAGTGACAGATTGCCTGATGATAACTTGTTTGATGATGACGCTGTCGGCAATCAACTTTCGGAATACCTATTCACCAGTAAAACCCTTAAGTTGATGGACAAGGCTCTAGTCAGAATTCCCGATTTTGACCCCCACAATAAGTCCATGGATATACATACACATATCGCGACAGTGGAAGAGGAGGCAATGATTAGAGGGCTGATGAGACGGGATGAAAAAGCGAGTTTGTTGAAACGAAGCTTACATACGATTCTATCCCATGGGTAAAGTCACTACCACACAAGGTTAGGAATGATTTTAAACAACTGAGCCTGACAGTGATTCGGAAGTTTGGAGAATATTCGACACTCACTGAAGGGTTTTATGCTGTAAAATCGATGACCCAGGGCATGGACCAAGATCCACGTGACTACCTCGTACAATTTAAAAGAGCGTATTACGCAGGCGATGTGAATCAATACCACGAAGGAGATAAAATGTTCAAAATTATGTTTTTTGAATCCTTGAGCCCAGAGATTACAGAAAGGGTGAGGATGGTTTTGAATCCAGAAACCGCATCCTTACGCCGCATAGAGAGCAAGGCGTACATGGCATGGTTATACAGAGCTAAGAATCATAATTCGGATCCA
Organism: Lethenteron reissneri; assembly: GCF_015708825.2. NCBI lineage: Eukaryota > Metazoa > Chordata > Hyperoartia > Petromyzontiformes > Petromyzontidae > Lethenteron > Lethenteron reissneri. The sequence goes on from NC_083814.1 coordinate 4,077,315, forward strand.
GAACACAGGGAGAGGGATAAGGAACCCAGCCTCTCAGAGAGGAATAAAAATCACCGAGCAGTCCCACCATGCAGGGAGCAGCAAAAACGCACGCACACATGGCAAAATAACCCAGAGAGAGGTTGGCACGAGAATGAGAGCGGCACAAAGCCGAACATTCAGGAGAATCGCAGGAGGGAGAGGTTAAGGGCAGAACCATATCAACACCCCATGCCCCGACATGCGCAAGGTCAAGATTACCCACAGGGATGGCGAAGTAACAATCCAGGAAAAATTTGGCACCCAAATGGGAAAAACACTGGGCCAAGGGTGTACGAGAATCGTAGGAGGGAGAGGTTCAGAACAGAACCATATCAACACCCCATGCCACGACACACGCAAGGTTCAAATTACGCACAGAGATGGCAAGATAACCACCTAGCGGGAAGGTGTTACACAGACCGCGGAGGTATGGATGCGAACATTCAGGAGAATCGCAGGATGGGAGGCCAAACACAATCGATCCAATTCCTCCACCGGCTATACCAGGAGGGAATAGAGGAATAACACAGAATGCGGTCCAAATACATGATAAACAACCCACAGTGAGCGCGAGCGAGCGGCCAACACGCGCCCCACCCGCCGAGGTGTTAAACCCGGAGCTCAATGGGAAATACAGGCAGGCTGCAAGTGACAGGGCGGGCAAAAACGTGGACAGTGCTCCCGTAAATGACGCGCGGATCGAATACAAGGACAGGGTTGCATTGAAGCGTGATCGGACAGTACAAAAACAGACAGCAGGGACACGCCCTGAGGAGCGCAGGCATGAGCCTTTGAATGGAAAATATCCAAGGGAAACCAAAAATTATGTGGATCGGAGTGCTAAAATGGAGACGAATGTCCATGACGTATCGGGAATGGTGTTGAAATCCAACACACTCGTAAAAACAAAGAGGGCAACATTACGAGGGACAGAATTAAATCGACACACTGACTCGGCAAATGTGCATGTAATCGCAGAGAGAGCGAATGCCTCGAACCAAGTGTCAAAGTGGGTCGTGTGCGCGAATTCTGGTTATGTGCAGCACAATTTTTCACCACACACTCCCACGACGCGAGAGAGTGAGAGAGGAAACTACAAAAACGAACCCGAAAACCGTGATCGAATTATCAAAGTGATAAGTGGTAAACGAGGCAACATGAGGAAGGTAACGCATGAATGCGTTCGAAACCGCTACCTAGCGTTTCCCAGGATTTAACAAAAACAAAAATGAATATTCGTCGGAGTTATGATGTATGAGAACCATGTAACTGGTGATATCGATGTTTAACGTTTGTTTAATTTTCTTTGCTCAATTCAAATGTAACCATGTTAAGCAAAAACAAAAATGAATATTCGTCAGAGTTATGATGGACGAGAACCGATGTAACGCAATATCGATGTTTAACGTGTTGTTTATTTTCTTTGCTTATTTCAGATGTAACCAGGTTAAGATTGTAATACGTACGCGCGCGTTGTAAGAATAACCGCCGAGAGTGAGGGCGGCTGATGGATTCATAACAAAAAAAAACAGGGCATTTACTTTGTTTAAAAATTCACCAGTGGCCGAATCAACCACTGATAATTTTTAAAAGGGCGGATTGTTGTATCTATGCCCTGATTTCCGTTATTAATATTAAGAATAATTAAGAAAAAAATTTGGTTTTTATTATATCTATATATATATTTTTTTTAATAATGAGGACGGCTCACTTCTCCTCACGGGCACACCGGGAGTCCATGAGACATGGAGGGCGGTTGAAATGATAGGAATTCGGTCACGAAGAGGTCATAGACATCCAGACGGACAAAAAGATGTATGGACTAAACCTCCCAAGACATCTGGAGATGTACAGATAAGGTGCAGAGTAAATAACGGTTGAAACTCGCATTTTCTTAACGTTTTCCTTACCGAAAAGTAGAAACTTAACATAGATAATTAACCAACAAACAATAATATTATTATTAGTAATTCCCTTATATTCACCGCATACATATTATTTAGAAGTATATGTTTCCTATCTACACGACCTTCCGAAAAACTAAAGAGTACGAATTCCAGAAAGCTTAAGTGCATGTGCACTTAACCTCAGGACATAAAAAAATTAACTCAGAATAAAACACCAATCTCTGGAGAACTAAACTTGGCGAAGCCCAAAATAATAATGTGACGAGGAGCATTACGAATATTCATTAAACATAGACAAATGATAACCACGATACTAAGACCGAAGGAACTCATAAAATATAATTCAAGAATAAATGTAACACACAGGACCACATAAATGTATTGCAAACATCTCCTCGACCACCTTTGTCTTCCAGCGGGGTCTGACCTCAGAATGACCCACCCAGGGTAAGCAAGAAGGGAGCAGAAAGGTCACAAAGGGGGGGATTTGTGCTGACATTCGAGAACATCTGGTTTTTTTCTGTTTATTTTCCCTCGCAAGAGACGCGGAGAGGGGAGAGGGTGCCCACGTTGGAGTTAAGCACGGCCGCCTTTGTCTCCCCGCAGCACGGACAGCAAGATTTGCACACGCAAGCAAATAATATTCCCCACCCCTCCTCCCAGAATGGTTACACAGCTGGGTCTTTACTAATAAACACGCACACGACACACGAAACACACGGACGCAGATGCGCCCAACCCACAGAAAGATATATGACGGCCTTCAAACAACTCGGGAAGACTGAGTGGATTTTCTGAATATAAGCCGGGGAAAAATCCATTCAACACAGATCGTCAGGGGCTCTGGCCCCCACCACAGATCTCCAGGGCTTCGACTCCACCACAGATCGTCAGGGGCTCTGGCCCCCACCACAGATCTCCAGGGCTTCGGCTCCATCTCTTCTTGTCGCCGCCAACGAAGAAGCTTTTCGTCATCCAGAAGGACGAGGTTCGCGCGGTGCCGAGGCATCGCCTATCGCACACGAGTGTACGAGCCCAGCTCCCTTGCCGTGTCACCACGCCGAGGTGCATCGCCTGCCGCACACGAGTGTACGAGCCCAGCTCTCTTGCCGTGTCACCACGCCGAGGTGCATCGCCTGCCGCACACGAGTGTACGAGCCCAGCTCCCTTGCCGTGTCGCCACGCCGAGGTGCATCGCCTGACCACGCAAACGAGCGTGGCCGCGCCGTCAGTCATCGTACGGGGTCAGCCGAGGGAGGAGTCGGAAAGCGAGCCGCTCACCCTCTCACCGCAGCTGCGCAAGCCAGAGGGTCCTTCTCCGAAAGTCGTTCGTACCCACAACTTCCCCCACCAATAGACCCACACACGCACGCATCGACGCCCCACTCACCTGTGAGACTATCCCATCTAGTTCACCCTTACCATCGTATCAACCCTAGTCAATTATCAGAAGACTGATTATCAACTACATGAACCATCAGCTGGCCATGAGGAATCGCGGCCCATCGAGTGATTAAGAGTCCGTCGGTTATAAGAGTGAGGTTATTCTCCTTGCCTTTTTCTTTTGTCCCGTTCATCGCATAGGCGATCAATAGATTCGTCGAGGCAAACTCAAACTCTCGGAATCCTCATTACGAATCGACCCATATATATATAGAGAGAATATCTTGTCAAATCGGTTTTCTTTGTCAGAGAATATCGCTGAGGAATTAATCAAAGCAGAGCCGATATTCCCTCTCACCACACGCATCCACCCGCCCTTGTCTCAAACATTTCGTTAAAAAGGATTTTAGACTTGCCGATGAATCTATTGACATATACTTTCGCCTCTGGGATACAATAAGTGCTTTTTATTACCGCCATATGAAGTGTGTCATTCTTGTTATCAAACTCGGCCAGTCGCCGATTGTGATCGATACATGGGTGAACTAATGAAATGCCTGGTGGAAAGGTAGAGGTTACGACTGTTAGGGGGTTTTTGAGTTATTCAATTTAGCTAAATACATAGTCTCGCAAATGCATAAGTGTTTGGTTATTCATATTATTCGAATGTATAGTCTCGTAAATGCATGAGTTTATTCATTCATTTTAGTCAAATGCATAATATCGTAATTGCATAAGAATTTTAGTTATCCATATTAATCGAATGCATAATATCGCAAATGTATAAGAGTTTGGTTATTCATGAATTATTGACGCATGTTTGACCTGCATGATAGAATGTCACATGCTTGTTAGAATAAATTGCTTCACACCAACTGTTCGAGTGCTTCTTTCCAAGTCCATGCAAAACTGTCTTATTCTTGACAACTGTATCCTGTGATGAGATCTGAACCTGGAGACCTAAAATAATATAAACACACTAAGATAATCAGTAAATGTTTAATCGACGATAATCGTGTTATCCTGATTGATATAACTCTGGATAAACGAAGCCGAGCCTGATTATCACAACTGCTCACAGTAACATAATCGCAAGCATCCGCATAAATTACTACGATTATCTCCGTGATTATCATAATTTATGCATATAATCACACACATTATCATAATTTATGCATATGAATACACACACTATCTTAATTAATGCGATTTGCGCATTTTTCGGAAAATTATTAATTTTTAATATTTTCATCAAAATTTCATAACCCAACACATACAACATGTTGTACATAATGGTGTTTAAGATAATATTGTAGTTCCATTTATTTAAGCATGTGTATTTTAAAATTTGTAATGCTTTACTGCCGATCGTGTCTTGACGGTGGGAGGCGCCCTTTACTTGGGAAATTTACTTTTGGCCTGACAGACGAGCCAGTTTGTCAAACGTTCCACTCATCGCGGCCCCCGTGTTATATGAATACATTGCACTGTCCTTGTACTGTTTGCTTTTGCCATTATTTGGTCAAGCACCTTTCAGCCAAAGCCATAAAAGAGGTTGTCTCTCGTGTAGGCCAATCAGTTTCAAGAACAGTTGCATACATTATGAAGCATATTTGAAAGCATATTTGTTTGAAAATGTATACCACAAGTATGGGTGGTTAATGCAGACTTGATGCCTTGGTAATATAGGTGTGTATTTGATGTTTAAAGATCTTTACAGCTCTATTCATGCCAGAAAGGCCTTATCATTCAACATCTTGGCAAAAAAATGGTAGGGTGCCACAGCGAGTGTTTCCCCTCCGCTGGTTGGCAGAGCAGAGCTTGGGCAATTGTTGGTGCCGGTGTCTGGCTGCCTTGCAGTTCTGTCCTGCTCCAACGAGCTAGATGCACCCAAATGGCCCCTTCTCCTTGGTAGTAACCTTTCTGATGATGTGCTGATCTGATGTTAAGGCGCTTGGAGATGCGGAGGCATTCAGCGTCACATTAGTGCAAATATATAATGTTGGACATTGTGTGCTAATTGGTGTAAAACATGACTGAACGTCTTTACTTAATTATGGTTACATTGATATTTCGAGTGGTAATGAATCTCAGCGTGTCACATTTCACATTACACATCTGTAGTGAGTCCAACTGAGTCGCAAACGTTGTCTTGGGAGCAACACGTTTTATTAAACTCTTAGCACAACATACTCCAAGCTATTGACACAACATACTCTCGGGTGAGGACCACCCAACTAACCATGTTACGGTGGAACTAGACATGGTTCCACTATTTCGATTTAAAGCTTTCGTGACTGCAGGGATTCATCTTCTTGGTTCTTTCGGTAAAGTCACGTAGAAGGGAAGTAATAAAATAATAAAAATAAAACATAATAAAATAATTCTCACGACGTTTCGGCCACAACGCAAGCAGCCGTCCTCAGGTGAAGAATGAAACACCACCAAGCTTGGAGCGTATATTTAAGCTGGGTTGGGGGGGGTGGGAAGAAGAGTGCCTTGACAAAATAATTTGCATTTCAAGAGGAATTTAGCATATGGAAAATGCGTAGGTGGGCGGGGGGGGGTTTCAAATTAATATTATGCCCGTGCATTATGCAGGATTAGCAGCATCAAAGGGAGGGGGCAGGGGCAGCACCAACAAAGGGAAGGAATGTGAATAGTATGTAGCTGCAGTTACTAAACAACCACGTAAATAACTAAAGTATAAACTACATAAACAACTAAAGTATAAACTACATAGCATCATCAGTATATTTACTATACTCTACAATAAGCTGAGTTACTAACAGTAAGTAATACATTACAATTCTACGTCGTAAAAATTATAATATGCTTCCATCTAAACTTTATTCTCTTACATCACACGAGCATACACCGTACTATATACTGCCATAGATAAACCCAACATTAAATTATATACTGTATTGCTATACCTTATACATTTTAATATAACACTATGTATTATTCTACCCACCCTAATGTGTATCACACTGCTATGTTTACTATACAATTACGATACTATATATTACTTTGTACATTGTATTAAGCATATGAATGTTATACTATTTGTTATTATACACTGTACCATTGACTGTCGTGTCAATGGGTGAGTCGTGGGGGGAAACTTTCAGCGGAGCAGAGAATCCATTCCCTGCGGAGAATACAATGCCAGTGAGTGGAACGCGGTCTGAAAGTCACCGTAAACGTGAACACAATCAGTTAAGATCCGAAATGGTTTCTTACGTCCTTCCAATGATTGCTAAGCCAGAATCCATCTTCTCGGTTGAAATTGTCTCTGTGTTTGTATATGTGGATCGCCTCATGAACGAATCTCTCATGATAGCCAGATGGCTTGCAGAGAACCTCTGTCTTGGAGAAGTCAATGTCATGTGAGCCCACTGAGTTGTAACAGTGATCTGCCACGGCTGAGGTGTTTGTCCTACCGTGTTTCAATTCTGCTTTATGTTCACGGATGCGGTCCGATACATGTCGTTCGGTTTCTCCAATGTAACTGCTACCACAGAGGCAACTTAGTTTGTAGACGCCAGGGTACTGTATGTCTGGAACCACATCTTTTACAGACGGGTCCAGATCACGGATTTTATGTACTGTGTTGAATCGGACCTGGATCTTGTGTTTAATCAGGATTTTGGAGATCTTTTTGTGACCCCAGCAATGTAGGGTAAGGTGATGGTCTTGAAAGGCTCCTGAACAGGATCCTTCTTGATGATTGGAGTGATGGCTTTGTGGATTGTGTAGTCGGAGTAACCATTAGCCTTAAGAGCTTGGCGTACGTGTTTGAGTTCACTGGCAATGTGTTCCTGGTCAGAGATGCATTGAGCTCTATGGTATAGAGCAGGGGTCCTCAAACTACGGCCCGCGGGCCACATGCGGCCCGCCGAGGACATTTATCCGGCCCATGGTCACTAATTGGGCTGCGCTTGTGAGCACTAATTGGGCTGCGCTGGTGAGCACTCATTGGGCTGCGGTGGTGGGCACTGATTGGGCTGCGGTGGCAAGCACTGATTTGGCTGCGCTGGCGAGCACTGATTGAGCTGCGGCGGTGGGCACTGATTGAGCTGCGGCGGTGGGCACTCATTGGGCTGCGCTGGTGAATGGTTCAATGGGCCAATTGACTGGACTAGCCCCCCAGGCCTAAGGCTGCCAGCCCTCCCCTGGCTGCGCTTGACTGGCTCTCCCTCCCTCAGCTCCCTCACTTGCCCCTCGGCTCCACTCCCAGTGATATTCCTGTGTGCTGGGGATGTACTGCGATCTGTGAACAAAACTGCAGGTGTAATTCACTTTTTAATGGCACCCGCACCAGTGTGAGCCTGGGGTAAAAGCGGAGTTCCCCCAATCAGACTGCATTGATGGGCAGTGCAGTCTGTATGTCTCTGTGTGGGCAAAGTTATTGCTGGTATATTGTTTTTGTAGCGCTGTATATATATTGGTATTTTACTAATAGCAATTTTGACTCCCTAGGAAACAATGATGTCAAGAAAGAGAAAAATTTACTCGGAGTGTAGGATATTCAAAGAACAGTGGACTTATGATTACTTTTTCATGCAGTACAAGGAAAGAGCTGTGTGTCTGATATGCCAGAATATAGTGTCTGTTCAAAGAATACAATTTACGTCGACAGTATGAAAAGATAAAATATTAAAACTGAAAAATACATTAACAACTCAGCAAAATACTTTTGTGAAGCAGAAGCAGCTAAATATTTCATCACTGCGAGCAAGTTTTCAAGTTGCCAAGCTAATAGCGTGCACTGGCAGACCATTCGTGGAGGGAGAATTTGTTAAAGAATGCCTTCTTTCTGTTGCCAAAGAGATGTGTCCAGAGAAGGTCGATTTATTTAGTACAGTGAGTCTTTCAGGACCTACAATTACACGGAGGATTGAAGAAATGGGAGACAATTTGCATCAACATTTGCAAAACTCCACAAAAAACACTTTCCTATTTTTCAATGGCACTCGACGAAAGCAATGATGTTCGTGATTCTGCACAACTTCTAATTTTTATTCGTGGGACGAATGACTATTTCGAAGTCACAGAAGAGCTTGCTGCACTGCAAAGCATCAAAGGAACAACTACAGGAGAGGATATCTATGAAAAAGTTTGCCAAACTGTGAATGGTTTGGAGCTGAACTGGGCTAAACTAGCCAGTGTGACAACTGATGGTGCTCCTAGCATGGTGGGGTCTAAGAAAGGAGTAATTGCTCGCATTAACCAAGAGATGGACAAACATAACCATTCTCATCCAATAGCCATACACTGCCTCATCGACCAACAAGCGCTGTGTAGTAAATCACTGAAGTGGGACTCTGTTATGAAAATTGTGGTATCTTGTGTTAACTTCATTAGAGCTCATGCACTAAACCACAGACAATTTCAGGAATTTCTGTCTGAACTAAATGTTGACTATGAAGATGTTCTGTACCACACAGAAGTCCGTTGGCTGAGTCGAGGGAGAGTTTTGAAACGTTTCTATGACTTACTTCCACAGATTACAACTTTTCTGCTTTCAAAAAACAAAGAAGTACCAGAGCTCAATGATGCAGAATGGAAATTGCACCTTGCCTTTCTGACAGATGTAACAGAGCTACTCAACAGTTTCAATGTGCAACTTCAAGGAAAGGGGAAGCTCATCTGTGATATGCAATCACATGTCAAAGCATTTGAAGTAAAATTAGGCCTCCTCATCAAACAAGTTAAGGAGGAAAACTTCTGCCATCTCCCCACAACTCAAAATCTGTTAGCGGAAAAACCATTGGTTGCAATTCCCAAACAAAACATGTGTGGATTCACTGGAAAAATTGCAAAAGGAGTTCCAATTTAGATTTAAAGAGCTTCATCTCCATGAACAGGACATACAGCTTTTCCATAACCCATTTTCTATTGACATTGAAAATGTGGATACAATTTACCAAATGGAACTGGCTGAACTGCAGAATTGTGACTCTCTGAAAGACGCATTCAAGTCAAGCAGCCTTCATAATTTCTATGCATCTCTCCCCTCTGAGACATATCCTCATCTCAGGAACCATGCACGCAAAATGGCAACCATCTTTGGCAGCACTTATGTCTGTGAACAGACTTTTTCCAGAATGAAACATTTGAAATCTCCAATCAGATCTAGACTAACGGATGCACACTTGCATCACTTGTTACGACTAGCAGTGACAAATATGGAACCGGACATTGACCATCTCATTAGCCAAAAGCAGGCCCATAGTTCCCATTGAAATACTGGCAAGTTTGTTGATTTAACTTTACTTGTTCTTCATTTTAAATATTGTATTTGTTCCCGTTTTGTTTCTTCACTTCAAAATAAGATATATGCAGTGTGCATATGAATTTGTTCATAGTTTTTTTTTAACTATAGTCCGGCCCTCCAACGGTCTGAGGGACAGTGAACTGGCCCCCTGTTTGAAAAGTTTGAGGACCCCTGGTATAGAGTCTTGATGAGGGAATTCTACTGGGATGGATGGTGGTGGGAATCCGGTTTTAGGTAAGCATCCGTATGGGTGGCTTTCCTGTAGACAGAGTGGCTCATTGAACCATCAGGTCTCCTTTTAATTAGGAAATCCAAAAAGGGTAGCTTGCCATCTTTTTCGACTTCCATGGTGAATCTGATGATGGCTGGGTGTATGGAATTGATGTGGTCGAGAAATTGGTCTAGAGCAGGCCGGCCATGTGGCCAGATGACAAAAGTGTCGTCTACGTCCCTCTTCCATAAGGTCGAGCGTATAGTGGCAGTCTGGATGGCATCAGTCTCAAATTTCTCCATGAAGATGTTGGCTACAATCGGAGATAGGGGGGAGCCCATTGGGGTGCCCTCAGTTTGCTTGTAGAAAGCTCCATTCCAGGTAAAGTATGTATTGGTTAAGCAGTGTCTCACCAGGGGGGGTACGCTAAAAGCGCGCTACAGTAGGCGAGAGCCGACTCACCCTTCCTGTTACGTCTTATAGCGAACTTTTGCCGGGTCTTCAGCGGAGGCTCAAAAACAGCCGCCATCTGGTCGAACGCCTGCATGAGGGTGGATCTGTCAGATGGCGGGATGGCGAGGAACACCGCCAAGGCATCGTCGTCGAGGGTGGCGGGCAGCACTTTCAGCGCCTCCGCCTCCGTCCATCCCGCCAAGTTGGTGAGAAATCGCCTCTTAAACGCTACCCAATCGTCGCTGGCAGCAACAAATTCTTTAATGAAGGGCAGTCGGCGGTGGAGCGACGGGATGTCAATCGGCGAGGACAGCTCCGCTTCGAGCCTGGTGGGCTCCATGCTCCGCGCCGGCGGTAAAATGGCGGCCGCGAGTGCGGGCTGCACCATCGACGTTGCCGCCCTTTGTGAAATGGCGGCCGAGTCGCTCCGTCTAGACGACTCTGCAGCTCCCTCCTTCGTCGCAGCAGATAGAGGACTCAGCTCGGCGAGGATCGAGGACGCCGTCTGAAGAAGCTCCGCAAGGCGACCGTGTGAATCGACAAGGCTGGCCTACTCTGATGCCCCTGGGTCTATTCCCGATTTATCTGCTTACGATACGCTTTTATCTCCTTACTCACGGTTTGAAGCACTCAGCGTTCCGTGGGTTTTTCTCGCTGCTCACCTCGACACGTCGCACGGTCGTCCGGATGGCCGAGCTGGGAGCCACCTCGAACGCTGGCTTCTTGGAGTGAGAGAGCATTCACCTCTCTGTATCCTCGTTTTATACCCAAAACTACAAAGAGATTCCGACTCGGGCGCCTTCCTAGCCAATCGGGTCGTGGCATTCCCCATTTTCATTTTTTAATTGCCCTTACAATGGGCGCATAAGCGCCCGAGCTGCCTTTTGTTATGCCAATTATGCGGTGGCGTCCATAACAAAGGCTCGCCGTGGGAAGTTGTGCACGGGGCCTCCGCGTGCCTCTGGTACTCTAACTAGTCGTAACTCCCATCTGCCTTGTCGATCCGTAAGGGGTGGGGGTGCGCGTCCTCACCGTGGTGGCTGGGTGGCCCCGTCGTGACCATGCAACTTTGCACTCGAGCCACGACGCCGCGGTGCGCGCTAGCGTCGGAGGAGACCGTCCAATTTCCTGGCTGCAGGAAACCGTTAAGATTATCCCTATGAGGGCTTTTCGGGTAAAAACCTGTCAGCCAGGAGGTCTCCCCTCGCGCTCTTTGTGTGGGGGGAAGATGCGTGAGTTTGTGTGTTTAGGTGGGGGGTGGTGAGGGGGAAGCAGCGTCGGCCTCGCTGCTTGGGACGGCGGGATCGTAGGTGGAGGCATCCGCCGATCGACTCCATGGCGGTGGCATCACATAGCCCCCCGAGGTGCCAGTCCTCGTCCCGGGTTGACTAGAGCACCTCGCCTGGGCCGCCCCCACGAGGAAATGCTGCGGGGTCCGGGGGATCCGTCTGGACCTCGTGGCTGGTCTTGGGGTGGGTGGCTCCGTCCTCTGGGGTTCCTGCGGTGACCTCCTCCACTCCAATGGCTCTCCCTGTCCCTCGGCACCTGCGGGCTGGGGTACAAACTCAGCAACAAAAAGGTTTAGGGGCCGCCGTCCCCGCCGTCCCCTAGCGGGGCCGGGACGCCTCTGGCCTGGGGGTCCGGCGGGGCCAATGTAGCGTGCGAGGCCCTCGAGCCCGGGTGGTGTGGGGGCCCCGTGGGTTCGCGGAACTCCGGCGGCGGGGTTCTCCTCCGCCGGGGCTGCCCTCCATGGTTTTAAGCGGCGGACGTTGACCACCGTTTCGCGTCCCCTCTCTCCACCCTGGATCAATACCGTCCAGGGGGAGATCTGCCGCACCACGGTCCAGGATCCCCGCCAGTAGGTCGTCAGCTTCCCCACCTGTCCGGTCCCAACGCGAGGGGTGTGTAGCCACACCTTTTCACCTGTCGAGAAGAGGGGGGGCTCCACGCAGGGTCGGGTGCCCTGCTCCTGTCGCCGATGCGCGGCCTCCCCCTGTGGGTAGGCCCGGTCCCGGGCCCCTCGTAGGGTCTCCATCAGGTGCTCGACGGGGCGGCTCCCTTCCTCCGTTTGGGGTGGGGGAACACCGAACAGCAGATCTGAGGGTAAACGAGACTCACGGCCAAACATCATTAGGAACGGGGTTTGTCCCGTCGATGTGTGTACAGTGGTGGCGTAGGCGAACAGGGGGTAGGGGAGGTGTTCGTCCCAATCCCGTTGATTTGTGGCCGCCATACGTTTGAACTTCCCCGCTAAGGTCTGATTCATGCGCTCCACCATATCGTTCACTTGGGGGTGGTAGGCTGTGGTTCGGTCCTTCTGGATTCCGAACTCTCGGCACAGCGCTTGGAACAGCTCGGCCTCGAACTCGCTACCCTGGTCGGTGAGGACTCGTTCTGGGATCCATGCTTAAGTACGTAATGCTCCACGAATGCCCGGGCCACCACCAGGGCCGTTTTGTCAGGGATGGCCACTGCCACGGGGTAGTGGGTGAAATACTCCACCGCTACGAGGATATACCAGTTGCCTCGATGGGATCGTGGAAATGGCCCCTGTAGGTTGATCCCGACCAGCTGGTTCATGCAGCTGATGCGGAACGGCCTTAGAGGTACCTGATATCGTGCCGGTTTCGGCCCGCACTGTTGACAAGCGCGGCAGCCCTGTCCCCAGGCGGCCACGTCTTGTGCCAATTTGGGCCAGAGATACTGGCGACGCAGGGTCTCCCGAGTGCGTCGTTCCCTGTCATGGCCCCCGAGCGGGTGGTCATGCACCAGCCGTAGCAGCTGGGGTCGCACCTGGGCAGGAACACAGATGCACCTCGGCTGGCCGGCCTCGGTTCACTCCCGTACCACCCCGTTCTGCACACACAACCGGGCATACAAACCGCTCCAGGGTCCTGTTAGGGCGCTCTTCTCCTCCTGCAGTGCTGCCTCCACCGCCGCCAGATCCGGATCCCGCTGCTGGGTCTGTCTCAGCTGCTCGTCGTTCAGGCCCGGGAAGGCGCAGCCGACGTCCTCCTGGATCCGTCTGATCGGGGTGGGGTGGTCCGCCGGGTCCCGAGCCGTGGGTCCCACGCTTGCCGGGCGGTCGACGGGATCCTCGGTGCCACCTGTGAGAGTCTCTGTGGCGCACACCGCACTCTCTCTCTCGCTGGGGGGGGTCAGTGGTCGCGGCCTCTCGGGGGTCCGTTGCCTGCCGGCAGCGTCCCCCCATGAAACACAGGCAGGCCTCCTCCGCCCTTGTCTCAGCGTACACCGTGGGCCGCCTCCATAAGGCTTCCGCGTTTGCATGCGTCCGGCTAGCCCGATACTCGATTTGCAGGTTGTACTCCTGCAACTGCGCCAGCCACTGGGCCATCTGCCCCCGCAGCTCCTTGAATGTAAGAAGGAACTGCAGAGCATAATGGTCAGTGCGTACGCGACATTTCCTGCCATACAAATACAGCCAGAACTGCTTACATGCGAAAATCACTGCGTACAATTCTTGGCGGGTCACGCAATAGTTCAGCTCGGCCCCACTCAAGGTCCGGCTGGCGTACGCGATGACTCATTCCGTCCCATCCTGCACCTGTGACAACACCGCGCCCAGCCCGCTGCTGCAGGCGTCGGTATCCAAAATAAAATCGGTGGTAAAATCGGGGAAAGCGAGGGTGGGGGCGTGGGTGAGGTGGTCTTTGAGAGTGGTGAAGGCCGTCTGGCAGGCCCCCGTCCACTGATAGGGTTTCTTAGGGGACGTGAGTTGGGTGAGGGGGCGTGCAATCTCGCTGAATCCCTTTACAAATCGACGATAATAGGTGGCGAGCCCCAAAAATTATCTGATCTCCGTCAGATTCCTTGGCCGTGGCCAATCCACTACGGCGCGTACCTTCTCCAGATCAGTGCGCACCCCTGCCTCGCTGACGCGATATCCGAGGTACCCCACCTCACGCTATGCGATGTAACACTTACGCGGCTTGAGCTTGAGATGAACCACTCGCAGTCGCTGGAACACCTCCTGTAACCTGGACCAGTGCTGAGACAGAGATCTACTGAACACTATCATATGATCCAGGCAAATCAGGCACTGTTCCCATTGCAAGCCCCGCATCACCAACTCCATCAGCCGCTGGATGTAACGGGCGCATTGGTGAGTCCGAACGGGAGTACTCGAAACTCGAATAGTCCCATCGGGGTGGTGAATGCGGTTTTCAGCCGATCCTCCTCCGTCATCTCCATCTGCCAGTACCCGGACGCGAGATCGAGGGTGGAGAAATATCGCGCTCCGGCGAGGCTGTCAAAAGTGTCGTCGATGCGGGGTATGGGGAAGGCGTCGCCGAGGGTGACTGCGTTCAATTTACGGTAATCGACGCAGAACCGGGTTGACCCATCCTTTTTCGTTACTAGTACCTCCGGGGCCGACCAGGGGCTCGCCGAGGGCTGAATTATGTTATCGCGAAGCATGGGTTTTTAAACAAGCGCACATCATGCAGTGCAGTCTGGTTCGAGTCGCGCTCAGTCTCGGGACTCGGCTTGCGACGCAGCGTTGCGACGGGGCTCGCAAGGGAGCTGGGGCGAGTCGTGCCTCGAGAATAGATGGAACGAGGAGGGGTCGTTCGAGTCGCAGAAGTCTGAGTTCAGCCTAGGTCGAGGCTGGGTTTCAGCCGTGCTCCGGCTGGCGGAGCATCGTGAGGGAGCAAACACCGATATCGATGGCCGGTGTCGCTTCTCGCAGACCGAAGTGGCGAGGTGTGGTTAAGTGCGAGTGAAGCTTGCGAAATTCCAGCTATCATTCTCGTGAGAGAACCAGAACCAGCGAAAACCTGAAGGAAGGGCAGGAGAGACATCAGCGAGTGCCTGTATGAAGCCGTCAGCTGCACGCCAAAGTTGAAAGCAAGGAGAGAGAACAGAGCAGTGGAACGAGTCTGGCAGGCCGCCCGTGAGGAGGAGGAGAGCACCATCGAATGCGCCGTGTGTTTAATACACACACATATCGACCAACACCCGCTGAGAACAGAGAAGACATCCAGCGGTGGCGGAGCTGCGCGCTATCCGACGACAGAATCATCGCGCACCACGACGGCGAACATCGTGCCAACGCCGCTCAATCTAGCAGCGGAGAGAAAGTGCACGAGCAGTACCAAGCCCGGGCGCCATCAAGTGCCAAACAACCAAGTTTCCTCAAGGAGCGTCGTGCCGACGCCACTCATCTAGCAGTAGAGAGAGAGAGCGCACGAGCAGCACACCCGGGCATCACCGAGCGTCGTGCCAGCTCGTCATCCAGCGGTGGAGGAGCTGGCGCTATCCGACAACGGAATCATCGCGCACCACCGACGGCAAGCGTCGTGCCGACGCCACTCAATCTAGCAGCGGAGAGAGAGTGCACGAGCAGCACCAAGCCCCCGGAACCATCAAGCGTCAAGCAAGCAAGTTTTTTCAAGGAACATCGTGCCAACGCCGCTCAATCTAGCAGTGGAGAGAGAAAGCAGGATGGGCTCGCTGCGGCCACGCCCAAGCGTGAGAGAACCTCTCTGGCCGCTGGTTGTATAACCCCTTCCCCACCCCCCGCAAGCTAACGACACAACTCCCGGCTCTAAAAAATAATAATTAATTAATATTGCAAGGAGACAATGCACACACAAAACGCACACGAAGAGGACTTTCAAAAAAGTTATCTTTGTGTTTCGAAAAGGGTTGCAATTTCAAGTTGTACGTTCAATAGCAACTGATCGTGCAAAGCAGTTGCTGCCATCGAGTTACATGAATAAGAAATGTTTTAGTCATTTAATTTTGTTAATTACATAATCTTGCCGATGAATCTAATGACGTATACTTTTGTATTTGCATATTAGAGTGTCATATGTTTGTTTAGAATTAAAATTGCTTAACACCAAGTGTTCGAGTGCTTCTTTCCCAGTCCATGCAAAACTGTCCTATTCATAAGAACTGTAACCTGCGTTGAGATATGAATTTGGAGACCTAACATAACATAAACACACTAAGATAATCAATAAATGTTTAATCAAAGATAATCGGTTATCCCGATTGATACAACTCTGGATAACGAAACTAAGCCTAGTTATCATAACTGCACACATTAACACAATCGCAAGCATTCACATCAATTAATATGATTATCTCCGTGATTATCATAATCTATGCATATAATTACGCACATTAACATAATTCATGCGATTTACGCATTTTTCCAATTTTTATTCATTTTTAAATCCTTTATATTAAGTTCACTTGCTTGCTTACTTAGGACCGTGCAAATCTTTCGGTCGTTTTTTAACCCACTTCCCGTGATCCAATCGAGCTGACATTTCCACACAGACTCGTTGTGCGTGACAATTAATGTTCGTGATTTTTTTTTTCCAATATTTTACACTTTATAGGACAAATATATTATATTTAATTACCAATTGCTTAATGCTGCCATGCAATCATCTGACCCATAGGTGGCAGCCATCTCAAGCCAGAGGACGAGAGGACTCTAGCCGCCGCGCATATAAAGGATTTATAGTGAAAACTTTGTTTTTACGGGTTATACTTGTTATTATTTTTATCAAAATTTCATAATCCGGCATATACAACATAATGGGTGGCTCGTCCAGGATTTCTCGCAGACAGTGTTTTGCATGGATGAAGGAACGAATCACTACGTGTTAACCAGAGTATCGTGATCCAACATTGCCTTGTGATTGTAAACGGGCGTAAAACAAAAAAAAACGCCCTCTGAGGCGAAACTCCAGAATAGCAGGTTGGAACAAAGATAGTGGGATTAAGATACTATCATATCAAACCGATTGCATCTTGTGATAAATGGTATTAGAAATACGCACTCTGAATTGAAAAATAACAGAATAGCTCGAGTCAAACTGACTACGTTCTGTGATATAATTGTTTATATGCACTCTGAAAGGGAATGTCTGTAGCTCTGCCACACATGAGATGCTAGGATTAGGAGGAATTTTTGAATGGATTGCAGAATACTGGGAATTCGTACTAAAACGTACAGGCAGTTCTGCTACAGAACAGACAAGGCAGAGAGACATGTGGGGAGGGAGCTGTATCTATGACACTAAGACACTCCGTGGGAAACTAATTGACTGGATGAAAGTTGACAAAGGCGAACACAATGTAAAAACTGCAGAGAAAGCAGGACAGGACTCATCCCTTCTCACACAGGCATACAGTCAGAGATTGTGGAATGAGGAAAAATTCGGAAAGGAAACGGGAGAGAAATCGTCTCTAATAAACGAGGTAAAATGTCCCCACACCATCGCAAGGGAGGATAAATCAGTGCTCGCGACACCAGCGAAACTCACAGACGTTGATCCACAGAATAAATATGAAAGTAGCAGTGAATCACACTCCTGGGTACGTGGACATAGTCCAGGGACAGATTGCACAAAAATTATGGGTATCGATCAAAATATCCTTGACAAAGAAAATTCCTCACAAGTCGAGAGAAGGGATGGAGAGATACAGATGCAAATAAAAAAATGTGGGACTGACAACCCCAAAGCTATAGGGAGGCAAAATGTTAAAATAAAGTAGCCATGATATGCTCCACTAAGGGCAGAGGCAAAAACTGCAGGGAATTGGCAACACGAGCGACACAGCCCAGACAGCTCACCAAAAAAATGCACGCCGCTAAAACACGCCCGACACAGCACACATCAAAGTGACAGCTCGTCTGATGATAGCTCGTCTGATAACGACGAACTGTCCAAATACTCTTTCAACAGTAAAACCCTTAAATTGATGGACAAAGCTCTCATCAGAATTCCCGATTTTGACCCACACAATAAGAACAGGGATATACACACCCACATCGCAACAGTAGAAGAGGAGGCAATGATCAGAGGTCTGAGGAGACGGGATGAGAAAGCGAGTCTGTTGAAAAGGAGTTTACATGGACAATCTACCATACAAGATTAGGAATGATTTCAAACAACTGAGCCTGGCAGTGATTCGGAAGTTTGGAGAATATTCGACACTCACTGCTGTAAAATCGATTACCCAGGGCATGGACCAAGACCCGCGTGATTCTCTTTTACAATTTAAAATGCGTATTATGCAGGCGATGTGAATCGGTATCACGAAGGGGACCATATGTTCAAAATTATGTTTTTTTAATCTTTGAGCCCAGAGATTACAGGAAGTGTGAGAATGGTTTTGAACCCAGAAACAGCCTCCTTACACCGCATAGAGAGCAAGGCGTACATGGCATGGTTATACAGATGTAATAAGAGCCTATGTCGGATTCACGTGGTGATCGGCTTTGCTGGTCCCGCTTTACAGCCAATGGGGGGAGAGCCTGGGAGCATGGCCTCGGCGTGATCACGGGATGTCAGCTAGGTGATTGGTTTCGCTGGTCTTGGCCTCAGCCAATGGGAAGACAAGTCAGGGGCGTGGTCCCGGGAGTTGATGGGGGATCTGGAACATTCGGTGCAGGCTATTGAGGATTGGCTGGAGTGTACCACGTGACCCAGGCATTAAATAAGGGGAGAGAGGAGAGACACGGGGTCAGACACGGAACAAAGAGAGAGAGGCCACGCGCGAGTTGGGCTCCGGGTGCCACGTGGTGGTGTGTCTCTACTCTCTGGTGGCTGTCTGCCTGCTTCCCGTTGCCTGCCAGCAATGGGGAGTGTTTGTGAACTGCAAAGAAGTTAAATAAAAGGACCGATTCTACAAGCCGTCTCCAGCGTGTTATTGCACATACAACAGCATAATCCATTTATGCACCATCCAGTCGTTTGACTAGAAATTGTCCATTTATGCTGTTGATTTTACGATTTTATTGGTTTTATTCTTTTGCGGTAACTTAATGCCAGTGTTTTATGTGGTTGGTAGTATTGTTGTATTTGTATTTATTTATAAAATAGCATTAGCAGTTTGTTTTAGGTTTTCCACGCGTTTTTTTTACTTATTTCAATTTCAAGCAATGTTTTGCGAAGCATCTCCATTTGCCGTAGTATTTAGACGCTATACAAGTTGAAATGGAATTGTATTGTACTGTACTTATATACTCCCACGTGCACTGTAAAGTAATAGAATTAGTCCGTGAGATATGGAGCGTCAAATTGAGGCAGCGAGGGTTGGTGGATCACACGGATGTTGTGACATTCCCTTACCCGTGGGCATCGAGGAGGTGCCATGACCAGGACAAAGGCAGTACAACAAGTGGACTAATCGCCATTTGTTCCCATCTGTTCGGGTATGGAGTGTTGCCCCCCTCACACATCGTTTTCCCGGGTGCCCCGGTTATGTCCCACACATATAGACACTCGTTAATTGGCTGAAAACATCTTAAAATACAAAAACAAATTTGTTGAACTTCTTTTGCAACCGTACTTAGCCAACCGTGCTAATCTGAGGTGCGGGAGAGGACAACAAGATGCTGGACGCTCACACTAAGTATCGTGTATCGATGTGTGTTCCGGCAGCATTTGAAGCAGACAAACTGCCCAGTCGTGCTCACCACTGAGCCAATCTGCAGGGATCCAACGATTAAATTCCCATTGAAGAAGCTTGCCAATGAAGCATGCCTTAATGTGAGTGCCTTAAGTTAACACATTCCTGCGGAGGGAGCTGGTAGGAACACGTTGGGTTGCTCGGTCAATGGCCAGGGTCAACGGCGGCGTGGTGTATTCCGCAAATATGGCCGATTGTGAGGGCGGGTACAAGCCGGCGTGAGTAGGTAAAACGTTGAGTTTTATAAGGGCACCACGGGGTGACTGGCCCCTCCCCACCATTACGACGTTCTGCAGACAAGAGGAATACAAATTTTTTTTGTAAATGTTGTGGTTTCACGCTTCAACACACCGGTGGGCTAAAGCAGTGAACTATTTGTCTTTTGTCAACGTGACACTTTTTTACTGATTGGCCGTGTTGGGTGGTGGAGGGTTACGACACATTTATAAATAACGCGATCTAAACCCAAAAACGTTGATTATCAAGAGGAATAATGGTCAACGCATTTCAAACTACCGGCGGGATATTCAAAACACCGCACAGACGCATCGATTAAATGAGCTGTGTATGCCGAACCACGTGAATACTACGCACTTTCGGAACGCAGTCTGCGGGATCGGGGATCGGGCGTTGCTGCCCCTTTCACCATGCCGTTCTCAAATTTGTTTGACAACTGGCGATTAGTTGCCACGGACGACGCCCGACTCACGAGCGCTCACATGCATATCATGTAGCATAAGCAGCGCCCGTTTTTTTATGTTTAATTCAACTTTGCATTGTGCTATGGGTTTTTGTTGTACTTATTTAATCAACATGCATTTGTTCATTTGCAAATACAATTTGCTTTGTTGGTTTCTCTGTAACAAGAAAAAACGTGTTTTTTCTTAAATTTGTATGTGTGTGAAAAAGTCAGAAGCCTCTCGGCTGATAATGAAACTTACGGCCTATTTTGATTTTGACCAAATTACCAAGGATGTATTGCCAGAATCTCAGCAGGTTGAGCCTTGACAGTGGTTTGGATGAGAAATCTTCACGCACGTCAGGAGGGTGTTGTGGGCTGCTGCGGAGTTATATATGGTGATGAACGCGGTGGGCAGTTCAGTAAAATGCATTGTCGCACTGTTTATATATGTTTTCATGTCGATGCTCTCCTCACCTTCAAATCTGTACTGACCAGCATGGTGAAGCCTGGTCAAAATACCCCTCCCTCCATCCAGCAGTAGATTGACAAAATGGCTCTTATACGTACACCATCCTCTGCGGTGGGAAAATATATTCGTGATCGAGTTGTGACTTTTGTAATCGGCAGAACTCTCAAGAATTCGAGCACAACAGCACTGATTTGCATAACCTCAGTGTACCGCATAATGTGCACGCATGGTTGCATATAGGCGACTGCATCGCTTCTCTGACACTGACAAAAACAAATTTAAGCGGGTTACTTCATTCGGGTTTTTTCCATTGAAGGATAAAATAAGCATACGGGCGGCAAATACAATGCACTCAAAAGTCTTCAAATTACAAGAGACATGGATTGCATTTCAGCAGTGTTGTGCCGTGCCAAGTGACTTGCATGTCACTATGGCTGGGCCACTGAGCACGCCACAAAGCACTTGAATGTTGAAATTCAAGTAACATAACATTAGATGAGGAAATTAAAAGCTATAAGTTTCATTGTTTTCGTCCTTGTACCAGATCTTGAGCCTCACGTGTTGAACTAAAGTCTGAGTCTAATAAGTGTGTGTTTGGTATTCGGGCTGTTCTCTTGGCACATAGGCTACCACGAAGGCGCTATAATTATGCCTTGTAAGCTTTACAAAACATTTCATCATCATGTCAAATGTCTGAATGGTATTTCATTATCAACTTAGAAAATGCTGTGTGGTCCATTCTTATTTGACAAAACAAAACGCTAAAACATCTGGTTGAAGGCAGGCATGCCACACACGGAAGGGGATAGGTGGCCAACATCATACCTGGCTGCCTTTGTCTTCCCAGACGTAAAGGAGGGCCAGGAACAGTTGAATATGTGTCGCGTATATTGGTGTGGCACATTAGGAATGGATCACATAATTATATCCTTGTGCAGCAAGGGAGTAAAGTGTGGTTCTGTGAAAGCCCTGATGTGCTGTGCAGTGCATCAATGCATGTGTGTACAGCAGCATGTGATGACTGAGTTGGGCCTGTAGGTAGCTGGCAGGGTTATTGAATGACCGCGCGGATACACCAGCCACATGGTTAATGGCGACTCGGAATAATTGCTGTGTGTGACACGTGCTGGTACATTTTACAGGTAAAGGATCCAAAGGTTGTTTTTGATCATTATATAAATGTTCTAGACTTGTTCTAGACTTTAAGCTTGGCTTTGATTTGTTCGTTTGTGATATATGCAATTAGAGGCGTTTTAGCACTGTGCATTGTAAGGGATGACACTAATTACTGTCATTGTAATTCTTTGACTCTAATACTGTTTCGTCTATAACCATGCCCATGTACTAAGAGTATAACTACTTGCAATGCTATTGAGAATAGAACACATATAAAGTAGTAAGCTGTACAATGGTGATATACAGTACGTATACTGTACACATACAGTACATATAATGGGTGTAAGATACCGATATAAGTGGATGGTATAGAATATAGATAGACATACAGCATAGGATTAAAGGAATATTCGAAGTGATGTGCAAATGTGATTGTCAAAGACAAAGATGGTTTATCAGTAGTAGAATTGGGTTTAAGAGAAAACTGTGATTGAATGACCGCGCAGATACACCAGCCACATGGTAAATGGCGACTCGGAATAATTGCTCTGACACGTGCTGGTGCATTTTACAGAGTGACGGTGCTGTTCTTCACAAGATTGATATTAACCACAATAAATGTGCTTGCCCTCAATTTGGAGCACCTGCCCACGTCCTTCATTTCGAGTGTGCAACATTGGCCTTGAGTGGGAATTAAATGCGGATCTCCGGGTTTGTAGAGCAATGCGCTAACTACTGCACTACCACTTCCCACAAATACAAAGATCTCCCGTATAGCCTTAACAGACTTAACAGACTACACCACTGTCCATAAAAAAACATGTATTGTAACTGAAATTATAATGAACTAGCTTATATAACCGGCGTTGCCCGGGCCAAAAAAATATTTTAAAACTACTTATCTCGGCCTCGCTGTGCGCTGCGTTGCACCGCTAGTAGAGTAGATAACCTTGCGTTCAATAAACCCTCGGAGCCAGGATGAACGTCCAACTCCAATCATCATTTATTGATTGTAACAAGGTAAAACTGGTGATAAAACACAGATACAGCATCTGTTATAATCCGGAAACACCAACACGATGAACACCACAGCATCAGAACATTGTCTTAGATAACAATAGATCCTGGACGGACCAGGCCCCTACATTACCACTGAACAACTAGACAAAAGCACAAGCCGGTGCGTTGCATACAGGCACATCGTGTATTCATCCCACTGCACCCCAAATGTACAGCATTACACATAACACTAAACTGTGGATGAGATACTTCGTCATCTTTACTCTCAGGATTGCAACATAGGCACAAGTCTGACTCGACCTACTAAAATCACAAGTAACATCCACAATAAGGAAAGTCGCAGGCTTCTTTACTAACTAGGCCTCGTATTTACAACAACAACTTAACGGCACCATAAAGGCATTTACATCACTATAACGGTCATTCCAACATTACAACAGCATTGCCAATATTATAGGAATATAAACAACTTACAAACAATGCTTCTTAAGCTCCCACAATGGACAAGTGCGGCTGTGGTCTCACCGAGATGCGATGCGTGCCGCCATCTTGACTTATCTGTGTAATGGCCGACGCCCGCGTGGTACAGTGGAAATCTAAAATCGTAACTTCCTGGTCACGTGACCAAAATTAGCATAAAAAACAGGAACTTCCTGTGAACGTATGCTCCACATCTGCCGTGAGGCGAGACACTACTCTTAAAAATTCTAGATTTGAAGCTTTCGTGACTGCAAGGATTCATATTCTTCGCTTTTTTCGGTAAAAGTCACGTAGGTAAAAATTTTAAATTAATAAAAATAAAATAAAAATTACGACGTTTCGGAGGCAACACAAGCTTCCGTCTTCAGGTGGAACCGTCACAGCACGATAGCTGTATCAAGTGAGAGAAATTCCAAGAAAACAGTCCTTGTATATATACTGGTTGAGGGTGGGAGGAGCCAAGGTAGGCCCTGAATATTATTTTTGTGAGGTTCGGTGCGGCTGAAGCACGCTGTTAGGAATTAGCCTTTATTGTGTAAACTAGGTGCGGATGATGTAAACGTGCGTGTAAATGGGACCGAGCCTTTAGTTATGTAGAGGTGATGCGGCTGAAATCGCTGCCAAGAAATGAGTCTTTGTTGTGTAGAATGGTTGACTGAGCCTATTGTTATGTAGAGGTGGTGCGGCTGAAATCGCTGCCAGGAATGCTCCAAATATGTGTAGTTAAATCTTTTTGCATGGTTAATAACATCTTTTCAATTATTACTAAGTTTGTACCCATCATCACGGTTGAAATTATGTCTGTGTTTGTATATTTGGATGGCCTCGTGTACAAACTTTTGATGGTAGCCAGGAGGCTTGCAGAGCACCTTGGTCTCAGAAAAGACAATTTCATGAGAGCCCACAGCATTGTAGCAATGATCTGCAACGGCGGAAGAATAAGTTTTGCCATGTTTCAGATCTGACTTGTGCTCGTGGACACGATCAGAGATGTGACGTTTCGTTTCGCCAATGTAGCAATCACCACAACCGCAACTCGGTTTGTAGACTCCAGGGTATTGTAAGTCAGGAATGACATCTTTCAGATGGAATTAGATCACGGATTTTATGTACTGTACTGAATCGGACTTGGATCTTATGTTTGTTTAGAATTTTTGAAATCTTTTGGTCACGCCTGCTATGTATGGCAACGTGATAGTTTTGATCAGAGTTTCATGTGGCTGTTTCTGTATGGTGGGAGAAACAGCTTGGCGGATTGTTATTAATCAGAGTAACATCCCAATTTCTGACAATCTGAAGACAGTACTAGCCAGAGAACTAAATTTTATTACTTCCCTTCTACGTGACTTTACCGAAAGAACCAAGAAGATGAATCCCTGCAGTCACGAAAGCTTTAAATCGAAATTTAACCGCCTCTACGGGGAGGGTTTCCACATAACTTTGAGATCCTTCAACAAGCTCCGGGATAAGAAGGCTCAGCTAATCGAGTCTCTCACCTTTCTGAAGAGATGCCGCGACTCTAAGGTAATACCAAACGCATTTACACTAACATCTGCTGCTGTAACTTCTTCTAATGCGAAACGAATTCTGTCTAGAACTAGTTTAGCTCTTATCTCAGAGAAAATCAGACTTACGCGCACCGAACTAGATCAGTTAGACAAGACACTCTACAAATCACACTTATCTTTGAGTGTAACAATGTCCACATCGGATTGGGAACATGTGGAAAAAATGACTGCCTCTTCAGCTGCCGCTATGTCGACTAAATGTAAGGACAACTTGATTTCCAAATTCAACCGCCTCTCAAACAAGAAACCGGACCCACACATTGAAAAGCTAGATGTTAACAAAGTCGTAATTAATCGCAGTAACAGTCCTATTTCTGAAGGTTTGAAATCCGTTTTAGCTAAAGGACTAAACTTTGCAGTCACACCTAGACACATACCAGTTAATGATATAATTGCTCGAGTAGATGTAGCTCTCAAGGGCTTGAGTCACATCGCTGCAGACGTAGCAAGATCTGAAATCTCTGTAACCCTCAAAAACGCTAAGATGCCAGCTAGCAACATTAGCAAAGATGAGCGTTTTGAATTAGCTCAATTAAAAAAGAGGGATGACATTGTCATCCTCTCAGCCGACAAAGGCAATGCCACTGTCATCATGGACAAAATAGAATACAACAACAAAATTCAAGAACTACTCAACGATGGCAGCTATACAAAAATAAAAAGAGACCCCACCAACAGCCTCGTCTCCAAAACCAACAACATCATTTCTGCTTCAACCGCATTAATTGATCAGACCAAACAGTTCTCGTTGAAACCTTCTGCAGCCAGGCCACCAAGATTGTACGGCTTGCCAAAGATACATAAAGAAGATACACCTCTTCGTCCCATTGTCTCTACTATCAACTCCCCCACTTACAAACTGGCTCGTTTTTTGTCCGAAATCCTACGGCCTTTCACTGGAAAAACCACATCTGCAGTACTAAACTCTACTGACCTGGTATCGACAATCAAGGGGATTGCCCTGTCCCCAGACGACCTGCTTGTCAGTTTTGATGTGGTTTCCTTGTTCACCAAGGTGCCTGTGCCCGACACCATCGCAATCATTGAAGACTTGGTTCATCAAGGACTGAATGCTGGGGTACCCCCCCTGGTGAGACACTGCTTAACCAATACATACTTCACCTGGAATGGAACCTTCTACAAGCAAATTGAGGGCACCCCAATGGGCTCCCCCCTATCTCCGGTTGTAGCCAACATCTTCATGGAGAAATTTGAGACGGACGCCATCCAGACTGCCACTCTACGCCCGACCTTATGGAAGAGGTACGTAGACGACACTTTTGTCATCTGGCCACATGGCCGGCCTGCTCTAGACCAATTTCTCGACCACATCAATTCCATACACCCAGCCATCAGATTCACCATGGAAGTCGAAAATGATGGCAAACTACCCTTTTTGGATGTCCTAATCAAAAGGAGACCTGATGGTTCAATGAGCCACTCTGTCTACAGGAAAGCCACCCACACGGATGCTTATCTAAAACCGGATTCCCACCACCATCCATCCCAGAAGAATTCCCTCATCAAGACTCTATATCATAGAGCCCAATGCATCTCCGACCATGAACACATTTCCAGTGAACTCAAACACGTACGCCAAGCTCTTAAGGCTAATGGTTACTCCGACTACACAATCCGCAAAGCCATCACTCCAACCATCAAGAAGGATCCTGTTGAGGAGCCTTTCAAGACCATCACCTTACCCTACATTGCTGGGGTCACAAAAAAGATCTCCAAAATCCTGATTAAACACAAGATCCAGGTCCGATTCAACACAGTACATAAAATCCGTGATCTGGTCCCGTCTGTAAAAGATGTGGTTCCAGACATACAGTACCCTGGCGTCTACAAACTAAGTTGCCTCTCTGGTAGCAGTTACATTGGAGAAACCAAACGACATGTCTCGGACCGCATCCGTGAACATAAGGCAGACCTGAAACACGGTAGGACAAACACCTCAGCCGTGGCAGATCACTGTTACAATTCAGTGGGCTCACATGACATTGACTTCTCCAAGACAGAGGTTCTCTGCAAGCCATCTGGCTATCATGAGAGATTCGTTCATGAGGCGATCCACATATACAAACACAGAGACAATTTCAACCGAGAAGATGGATTCTGGCTTAGCAATCATTGGAAGGACGTAATAAACCATTTCGGATCTTAACTGATTGTGTTCACGTTAACGGTGACTTTCAGACCGCGTTCCACTCACTGGCATGGTGCAGTGTGCAGAGTAATGTATGGTGTCGTAATTGTACAGTAAACATATAGCAGTATGATACACATTAGGGTGGGTAGAATAATACATAGTGTTATATTAAAATGGATAAGGCAGCAACTGCAGCAGCAGCAGCAGCAAGTGCAGCAGCAGCAGCAAGTGCAGCAGCAGCAGCAAGTGCAGCAGCAGCAGCAAGTGCAGCAGCAGCAGCAAGTGCAGCAGCAGCAGCAAGTGCAGCAGCAGCAGCAACTACTGCAGCAGCAGTAACTACAGCTCCCTTTGATGCTGTTAATCATGCATAATGCACATGCATATGCAGTACTAATTACATTCCTGCATTTCCCATAAATATGCTAAATTCCTGTTGATATGCAAATTCCTTTGTCAATGCGCCCAGCTTATATATATGCTCCAAGCTCGTGTGCTGTTTCATTCAGACTCTGTCGCCTCGACGGACCTGGTTTTCACCTGAGGACGGCTGCTTGCGTTGTGGCCGAAACGTCGTGAGAATTGTTTTATTATGTTTTATTTTTATTATTTTATTACTTCCCTTCTACGTGACTTTACCGAAAGAACCAAGAAGATGAATCCCTGCAGTCACGAAAGCTTTAAATCGAAAAGTAGAATATTAATTTTCCCAAAAAATAACTTTGTTTAAAACGAATTAAATGTTTTATCCACAGAAGCTTACATGTATGAATGGATATAGTTTGGCAAAAGGCCTCGTCATGATTTTACTTATACAAGCACCTAGTTTCATTAAAACTTATACCAGATTGTTAACGTTTCCGAATTTAATATATTTCAATTACGTAAGTCAGTCACATGGGATGACTGACTTGACTGCAATCATGCAGTTTCTTGATAACTCCACTTCTGGGTTATTGAGTTATGACATGGGTTATTGAGTTGCAATGTTTGATAGCCAATGTGTTCCTATAGAGTAGTGGTTCTTAACCTTTACTGCAGCCTTCTCAATCGCTAACAAAATGTAAATAAATAGATAGATTTGATGAAACAAAGTAGTTGTACTAATGTGCCCGTGCTTAATTTGTATTTAAATTATTTACCTTCTAAAAATATCTGGCATGTCTCGCACCCCGAGAGAAGGCATCTCGCACTCCCAGGGGGTGCGTGCACTGCTATAAAGAAACAAATTACATTTGTCATATGTATCGCAAGTTTTTTCCCCTCCTTTCCTCTTTCCAGATACTTTCAGCTCTAGACTGACCTCATATCCTTGGTCACGCTGACCTGCACAAGAATATCATGCTGACTTATATCTTTAGTTTGAAGAAGCGTTTCCCATTTGAAATGTATAATATAATGTACAATTTTCAGTTGATGCGTGTGCAATAATTATGGCATATGAGCCATGTCCATGTCTGAAAATGGCTCACGGCACACGGTCCTTGTATGGCCAGAAGTGCCCTCACAAACAGCTGCTATAAAAAGTAAAGGTGCAGCCCTGCAATTGCTTGGCTCACTCCACTTCTGGCAGAAGGGGCTCGTCTAGAGGGAGCTCTTGAGAGAGTATTTTGGCCTACTCTTCAAGGCTGACCAGAAATCTTGGAAGGGGTAGGAATACCAACACTTTTCCCCACGACAACCTGCCAATTGACTATGGTGTAACCCATATATACAACTGGGTGAACAAAGGCAACCAGGGGATTAATAAATGTGTCCAATTTATTCAGCTGCTTCCACTGAGGGATTACACTGGTAATCTGTGGATTGCAAGTTCAGTGTGCTGACCACTGCACCATGGTAGCTTCCTTTACAGAGCACTGTGAAAAGTTTACCCTCCATATTTACCATGTATTTAATTGTTATATTTCATTAACATTGACACTGGGACTAATCAACATTTGTGCTTCTCTACAATAATATTGTCAAGGCAAAAGAGACACGGAAGGAATGGCCTTTCAAAATGCCTGGATATTACGACAATGTGACGTGTATAAAGAACCCAATAAATTTGTATATGTTGCCAATACATTTAGTAGCTTTTGCTGCCATTGTGTCACTCCTAGAATGGTAGCATCTGCAGGAATTGGACAAAACGTACCTGTGTTTTGGGTTTTCCTATACTTTTATTATTGCCATTGCTTAAGGCCTGTAATTTGAACTCGAGGTACAAAAAAAATCCTTCAGATATGAAAATTATAGCTTATTAAACTTCAAGCACAAACGCCTCAGGGTTTGCCTTGAGGAGGTAATGTGGGACAAAGAGTGTAGACTAACGCAATTTAGCTTCGACATATTTATTCCACTCTTTAAACCACCCTAGGTACACATGTTATGTACAGTGCAAAAAAAGTTCAACATAGATATTTTTCCGTGTTTTCCAGTTGTCCCTCTGACAGACACCTTCAATTGTTGCGCAAACATGTCGTACACGATCTGTTTTGCTCACATTTACACTGAACTGGACCTAACTTTGCAGCCTTCTGTAATTTCCTGCATTTTTTCCCCATTGGAGGTTATAACGATTACTCAAGACATTTGCATCAGATACTCCCAGTTGAATACAATTGTTGAAATTGTTAATGTACTTAACTCTGTCTTCCCCGGCTTCTTTTACCTATAATTTCCCCAGTCACAACATTATATTCAGTCTCTTGTTTTCTCATTACATGTCGCCGTAAACTTGCCAGTCTCTCCCTTTCAATAGATATTTTGCTACTTAATCCTCTTCATGTAATATTTTGCTTTAAACCTTTTTGGAAAACTATTTATTCAGGGTATAGTGCAAATAGACCCTTCTGTCGCCAGTTATTGTGAATCCGGGTGGTAAGGTTTTGTGAGAAGTATTGAATGTTGTTTGAAGCACCGAAACTTATTTTATCGTGTTTTAATGACCAGACTTGTCAAACATAGTGGATACTTGATACGAACTATTTTTTAAAAGGTGTCTGTCGGTATTTGCAGCTGATTAAGGGTACGTTTGGTTGCTGACAGAAACAATTTAGCGCTTTGCAGGTTATATAATTATTCAGTTGGTTTCCCTACTCAAACCTGCATTGGACAGTGCTTATATCCATTATTAGCCAGCAAGAGGGCAATCCCTCCAAGTGATGCTGATTGCATTGACCCCCATACAATACAGACGATGGACTGTGTGGAACCCCAATCATGGCTTGAACTCACACAATTGTAATTTTGATTGAAGAGTTGTCCATCAGTTAGATATTTATACAGGTGTAGTGTTCTTCAGGGAAGCACACACTTGAACTTGGAGGCAACACGTTTATTTACTCAGCCCAACAGGGACTGCTACGAAACAGGGCAATTACATAACAAGGTCGGTCAGTAACGTTTTGCCGACCATTCCGTCTAGTATACGGCCAACGACCCAGAGCGAAGACCGAAGAGCGAGGACCGAAGACCGTAGGACACATCAACTTCCCCCAGAGAGCCCCGCCGTTGGCCACGCCCCCTTTCTGGATCTCTCCCGAAGCTTCTCGGCCCTCATCACGTGTCCCCCGAGCCCCCTTTCAGGCCCACTCGCTACCCTGTCCCGGTCACGTGCCCTCTCTCGCACACACAGAGTAGCACGTCCTCACTTGACTCCGACCCTCACCAGAACTATGCCCCCGATGGCCCGCTTCCATGTCAACCCTATTCTGGTTGCAGAGAGAGACTCCATACGTGCATTTTCAACCGGCAT
The DNA here is from genome assembly GCF_015708825.2 of Lethenteron reissneri. NCBI lineage: Eukaryota > Metazoa > Chordata > Hyperoartia > Petromyzontiformes > Petromyzontidae > Lethenteron > Lethenteron reissneri. Next base: position 4,108,255 of record NC_083814.1, read on the forward strand.
TGACCAGGCGATCCCGCAACGTGATGAACGCATCCTCTTTCTCCTTCCCTCAATGAAATTTCTGTCCCTTAGCGGTGAGGATGTGGAGGGGCTTCGCGACAGTAGCAAACCCGGTTACAAACCAACGATAATAGGAAGCGTACCCGATAATACTACGCACCTCACCCACTGACTTGAGGGTTGGCCATGTGCCACACATACCGTTTTATCCGGGTCCGTCGTTATTCCTGATTCGCTGACAATGTGACCAAGGTACCGAACTGACCTCTGCAAAAGGTGGAATTTCTGCGGTTTGAATTTCAGGTTTGCCTTCCACACCTTAAGAACAACAGCAAGTAAACTTTGCAGGTGTTCTTTGAACATACGGCCAAAAACAATGACGTCATCAAGGTATATCAGGCAAGTGTCCCATTGGAGTCCCACCAACACCAGCTCCATAAGCCTTTGGAATGTGGCTGGGGCCGAATGGAGCCCCATCGGGAGCCGGTTGAACTCGAACAACCCTTGCGGTGTATGGAATGCAGTTTTGGGTTTCAAAATGTCATCCAACTTCCAAAACCCAGACAATAAATCAAGGGTAGGGAAGAAGAACTGCACCCCTGATAGCAGAGGTGTGGACTCGAGTCATGTGACTTGGACTCGAGTCAGACTCGAGTCATGAATTTGATGACTTCAGACTCGACTTGGACTTGCATAACAATGACTTTGTCCCACCTCTGAGGTGTGGACTCGAGTCATGTGACTTGGACTCGAGTCAGACTCGAGTCATGAATTTGATGACTTCAGACTCGACTTGGACTTGCATAACAATGACTTTGTCCCACCTCTGCCTGATAGCGCATCTAAGGAGTCATCCATCCGTGGGCGCGGATACGCATCAGCCACAGACACCTTGTTTAGTTTGCGGAAATCGACACAGAATCTCAAACTTCCATCCTGTTTCTTCACAAGAACAATAGGAGCCCCCCCACGGACTGTTTTATGGGGAAATTATGTCAGCGGCCAACATCTTGTCGACCGCCTGATGAACGTGGTCCTTCTCTCTGGGGCTCAGCCTATAAGGGTTCTGATGAATGGGGGCGGTGTTCCCCATATCAATGTGGTGATGCAACGGCATGCAACCGATATAAAATTAACTTTGGCTGAAGACATTAGAAAATTCGCTTAAGAGAGCACGCAACTCGTTCCTCTGCGTCTCCGACAAATCAGAGCTCTCAAAGCAGAGTGCATCTATCCATGACTCGTCACTACCTTCCCCCTGCTCCACCGCAGCAACAATCCCTACATTTCCGCCAACTTTCTCGTTGCCATATGCGGCAGATGCATGGGCCAACAGAGTACTCGCCTGAACAACAGATGTGTTCAGATCAGCATTCAGGACCTGGATGAAAGGTTCCTGATTGTTGGTCACCAGGATCGGCGGACCCACGAGCGTCAAACCCCGAACCACTTTGTTCGAGGGGAGTAACAAAATTCCACCCACGGTCGTTTCCCGATCGAGCTACTTCCGCAGTCGCAAAGGCATGAGCACTTGTGCGCCTAAGGGAATATGGACAGTCCTACTCGCCAGTGCTTGGACCATGGTGTAAGCCATGCACAACCGTGTCAGGGAGGACGAAAACGCCAATCGGCGGTCTGATGGCAGTTCAATGCATCCCTGATCCACAAGGATCTTCAGGGGCATTTAACCCAAAAAAATTAGTTCCCAGTAAACACGGTACAGCCAGGGACCTATAAACAAGTACCAGCCCCGTCACCTTGATGTCGCCAATGCACACGGTCGCCGAAATTTGTCTGATAACACCAAGGGAACCCTCATTCGCAGAAAAACATGGAATAGTAACGGGGCGAAGAGCACACGTCTACGGCAATACATTAAAGACTATTTCAGAAATAATGGTCGTGGATGCTCCGGTGTCGATGAGCATCCGCACTTCCACCCCTTAGACGATGACGCCGTGGAGAGAGTGTCCGTCGGTCGGCGCGGCATCCCTTGGAGATGTGTCCCGGCAGGCCGCACCTGAAGCAAATTACGAGAGAAGGTTCCCCTTTGCAGGTCTCGCCCTTGTTCCCATCCCGTGTCACCTTTTCTGCATCTGTCGCCATCGAACGATGCACAAACTTGCGGAGGCTCCGCATCTGCAGGTGCTCCCACCGTCTCAGGGAGTCCAATGCACGCTGCCACCCGCGCACGCCGCTTCAAGTTAAAATGCGCCTGTAGGCACAATACAATCTTCAAGGAGGACAAATCGTCATCTTCCGCAGCTGGCAAAACAATACCAAGCTCTTGTGCCAGTCCCAGCATGCGTTTCAAGACCAAAGAATCCAACTCCATGTCCATCTTAGGGTATGCGGCTTGTGCCAGCGACACAAGCGCGCTGCGAAAGGAAAGGGGCGTCCTTGCCTCCCCCCACCTGTGTGCAGCGAACCTGTGGCACATGTTAGATGGTGGTCGGAAGCGCCCGCAGTGCCTCCGCATCCGTCCACCCCGCCATGGTGCAGGTAGCCGTGAAGCACCAGCGGAACACCGCCTAATCACCCCCCACAGCTGTTAACTCCCTGACAAAGGGAAGCCTTTTCTTAAGGGCTGGCACCTCGGACTGCTGCTTCGGTGAGAGATTCGTTTCGGTGGGAACCCCGTCCCGGCCGCTTGACAAAATGGCGGTCGCTTGCATGAACCGCAATTCCTGGGTTGTCCCCGCGTCTCCGGCCCACCCACGCCCTTCACCAGCTGCAGATCGGCGGCCAACAGGTCGGCAATGCGGCCGTCCTGAGGTTGGCGCTCCCCCTCCAACACCGGCGTCGCGGCGGGAAGCTGGTCCGCACTCTGCTCATCTTGGCAGAGCCTCCTCGACCTCCGTCTCCGGGGCTGCAGCACCCGGGGCTGTCTGGGGGATCACCCCTTCGTCATTCTCTTCATCTGAAGAAGTCCTGGTGAGTTGCTTCCATCTAGTTAACATCGCTCAACCTAGAACTAATTCGTAGCAATATTTGGTTTTTACTTCTGACGCCAAATGTAGTGTTCTTCAGGGAGGCACACACTTGAACTTGGAGGCAACACGTTTATTTACTCAGCCCAACACATTCTAACTAGACCCTTACAGGACAATTACATAACAAGGTCGGTCAGTAACGTACTGCTGACCATTCTGTCTAGTATACGGCTGACGACCCAGAGCGAAGACTGAAGAGCGAGGACCGAAGACCGTAGAACACGTCGACTTCCCCCAGAGAGCCACGATCGCTCCCAGCACCCCAGTTTTATTCCGCTGAGTGTGGCCTTGCCCCGCCCACGGCCATGCCCCCCTTCTGGATCTCTCCCGAAGCTTCTCGGTCCTAATCACGTGTCCTCCGAGCCCCCTTTCGGGCCCCCTCTCTACCCTGTCCCGGTCACGCGCCCTCTCGGGTTCACACAGAGGAGCACGTCTTCACTTGCTCTTTCTCTGACCCTCACCAGAACTATGCCCCCTATGGCCCGCTTCCATGTCAACCCTATTCTGGTGGCAGAGAGAGACTCCCAACGTGCATTTCCACTCTCGTGGCAGTAGTTGGCGCGAATGCCATTCTGACCCCTTTTATGTCACTACACAAGCACAAATATTTCTACTGTGATCTAAAAAAATGCGTCTGCATTATGCCTACTCCATCACTTCATCCAGTCAATAAACTCGCATACAAACATCTGTTTTTGTTTGGTAAGGAGTGGCACAGTAGTTAGAACACTGCACTCCAAACCCGGTGACTTGAGTTTGATTCATAAAAGTGGCTAACAAGGGTTAACTAAACCAAACCACAGTCTCATCGAAGTTAAATCCGCATTTTAATATAGATGATTACCTGGTATGGTGTGCAATCATCGCAAGTGAGAGGATAAAGCCGCCTGGGATTGATACTGGCCACTCCATGCCCTTATGTAACCACGATGCCCTGAGAAGGTGCTATATAACAGCACTTGTCACCCTCCCCCTTTCCCACCATTCCCCTTCCTTCTCCCTTCCCCCTTCAACTTTTCCCTGCCCCTCTTTATGCCATTATGGTAGTTATCTTTCCCTCATCCTTCTCTCCCCATATATGCTTTCTTGTTCTAGCTTGCTGTGCCTACTTGGCTGGGGCAGAGGGACCGAATTACCTAGCTCGTTCAGCAACAGAAAGACGAAAAAAGTTAATTGTGAGACACACAACCCTCTCACGTTCAGTGTCAAATATCACTGTGCCAGTTGTGGTGTTTAAAGCCAAATGGGGGATCTTTACCTTTGTGCGAGTTCTGACCCTTTTCTACATCTGGATTTGTCTGGATTATGTTGCTTTGGAAATGAGAAGTGGAACCCAAAAAAGATTTGCCGTCCTGAGAACAAAACGAGTATTGCGACTCCATGAGACATGGATAAATACATTACATTCATGTTATTATTATACAATACGTATGTCTGTACTCCTGTGATCCAACTCCCAAATTCATTTTAAGAAAAGCATTAATCACCAGATCTGATTGATGTACATGTTCCACATCTCTGTATTATGGTATATGCTGTATGTTTGGCATTCTCGTGTCCACGTGAACAGAATTAGACACTCTTCACTGGGCTAACTACCATGAAACAATCAGATGAGACCAGGTAGACTTGATTTTGGAATGATGTGCTTGATAATGAAAAGCAACGTACAAAAGGCCTCAATAGGAACGTAATACATTGAAAGATGGAAAAGGAAAACATGTGGATGAAAGAATACACTCAGGCTAAATACACCATTCAACCAATAAGAAAATTTAGTTTGAGTATGAGATATCACAAGAAGGGATGATGTACGGGATGGTCAAGAATAGTGGAAGAGTGTAAGCCAAGGGATGGAACATGTTTGAGAGAGAATCCTATTGGGTATATGCCCCTTTTAATTCTGCCAATAATATATATTTTAATAGACACGGGGGCAACTTGGTAGCAAACAAAGGAAAAGAAAAAAACCTCTTTCACCACCTCCACGAGCAGATGCACGCACACCTCGCTTCTAAAGGCCAGAGAGCATGAAAGAGAAAGCCATAAAATGTCATAAACCCTCCCCGAATTGCACACAAGAGGAAAAGGGGGGGGGGATTGCAAAAGGGTGTTAAAACAATACCCACACTACAAAGGTCCCCTCACAATACAATAGACGCCACAAGACATATATAATTATATTCTTAACGGCTAAAAGTTCAAATTGACAACGAGGAAAGCAAACAGATGGGTTTTGAGCCATATTAGTTAAACAAAGTTACCAACTTAGCCATGAAGATTAAGCAAACATTATCTATCCTCACTCCAATTGAAAACCAGACTACAGTCTGCACCAGGGGGTCGTGAGTCATCATTGGTGAATTCAATACTGATATTATTTACCTTTAATAATTTTCTACGCGGCCTGACAAAAGAATCAGAGACTAATTATGGCAGTCAGGGTCGCTCCTAAGCCAAAAACACATTCCCTAGCCCCAGGATATCAGATAAAAATAATAACAGGCTAAGTCACAAATCGTGAATAAACACAAAACTAAATAATAAGTATGAAATTAGAGAGGATCTCCTAGGAGAGTTAAGGGCAGAGAAGTCTAGCATACCTAACCAACATGTAACACTTCAGGGAAAGGGAGCTCACAGCCGTCTTTGTCTTCCCGAGAGGAACGGCCAGCAGGCACAAACAAAGCAGGGAAATGGCCCTCATAAAAAAGTTTCATGGCGAGTGGGGAAGGTGCCCATGGACAACGGCTCGAGAAAGGAATTCAACAGATGTCTCTATAAAAAAAACACGAGCAAATAACATCTCCCCATGAAGAAATCAAACCACGATGGAAATACCGTGAACATGGCTACAACATACCTTGAATCACTTACAATCAAATCACAATAATACTAAGCAGCAAAGTGAGTCTCATTTGAACTTCCAAACCAAACGAACAACTTAAAGCTGTGTGAAACAAAGGATAACGCCCAGAGCGAGGGAAGGGATTATATAACTCGTTTAACGCGTAGGCTTTCGCGACCAATATTATTCATAATCCAAACCCAAACGTTGATTATGATTTTGCAATCTCGGTGCGAACGCGAATTGTCAGTCTGGTTTAGTTTGATGACTCATATGTAACGCCGTTTCGCGAGGAACCCCCCCCCCCCTTTCCAGAATTATTACGGACAGCTGCTTCTTTGAAGAACTTTATTCCTCCAATAAATCGCACACACGGGACACACACACGGACGCAGCTGTGTCCACGAACACAAACAAAACAAGAATTATATGGTTCCGGCCTCTTGAACAACTCGAAAAAAACAGAGTGGATTTTCCCGATAGAAGCCGAGGCAAAATCCCGTCAACGATATACCACCGGGGGTCAGCGTCCCACCGGGGCTCAGCCCCTCACCTCGTCTCGTCACCGCCAACGAAGGAGCTCTTTTGTCATCCAGAATGGCGATGTTCGCGGAGTAGCAACGTGCATTGACAAGCTGAGGTCTGCACCACCTAAGAAGAATCGCTACACTGAGCCGTCGAGCTGCGAGTGAAACTGACGGAGATTCCAGTTATCATTCTCGAGCCAACGAAGACATCCAACGTCCACCCAGCAACGAACGAAAGCAGCGTTCATCGCCAGAGCGACAACCAGCAAGCAACCTGGAGAAAGGGCGGAAATCGCCAAGCGTCGACCAAGCGAGCAAAGCAGAGAGCACGAAGCAGTGGAGAAAGCCTAATCGAACGGCTGTGAGGAAGAGGACAGCGCCATCGAATGCGCCATGTGTTTAATACACACACACACAGATCGACCAGCACCAACGAGAACCGACTCGTCATCCAGCAGTGGAGAGAGAGAGTGTCAGAGCCTGCCGAACGAGCCGCCATGCCGTCAGAGCTACAGAGAACGAGCCACCGCGCCGTCAGCTACAGAGAACGAGCCACCACGCCGTTAGAGCTACAGAGAACGAACCACCGCGCCGTCAGAGCTACAGAGAACGAGCCACCGCGCCGTCAACTACAGAGAACGAGCACCGCCGACGCCGCTCATCTCCCAGCGGAGGAAGTCGCGGCTGCAACCCGCAATGGCGAGAGGAAATCTCCGAACCCAAGGAAGCACATACACACACACACATCTACATTCCCCGGGCCATGCAAGAATTTATCTAAGAGACAATCCACCTCTCTCACAATGGGACCAACCCTAGACAATCATCAGAAGACTAATTATAAAGTTTAAACACCAGCTGGCCGTGAGGATCGTGGCCCATCGCGTGATTAAGAATCCGCCGGTTATAAGAGTGTGAAGTTTTTTTCTTGCCTTTTCATTTTCGTTTCTCTTATCGCAAAAACGACCAATAGATTTGTCGATGCAAACTAAAACTCTCCAAATCCTCATTACGAATCGACACGTTTACAGAGAAAGAATATCGTGTCAAACCTGTTTCTTTGTCATAGAATCTCGCCGAATAATTAATTAAAGCAGAGCCAAATACGCTCTCCCACAAACACACGCACCCACCCACCATTGTCTCAAACATTTCGTTAACAAATATAATCTTGCCGATGAATCTATTTCGATTTAAAGCTTTCGTGACTGCAGGGATTCATCTTCTTGGTTCTTTCGGTAAAGTCACGTAGAAAGGAAGTAATAAAATAAAATAATTCTCACGACGTTTCGGCTACAACACAAGCAGCCGTCTTCAGGTGAAGAATGAGACACTGCCAAGCTAGGAGCTTATATATAAGCTGGGTTGGAGGTGGAAGAGCGCCTTAACAAAAATAATGTGCATATCAAGAGGAATTTAGCATATTCATGGGAAATGCGTAGGAGGTGGGCGGGGGGGATTCAAAGTCATATTATGCCCATGCATTATGCAGGATCAGCAGCACCAAGGGAGGGTGCAGGGAGTAGCATTAACAAAGGAAAGGAATGTTAATAGTATGTAGCTGCAGTTACTAAACAACCACGTAGAAAACTAAAGTATAAACTACATAAAAAACTAAAGTATAAACTGCATAGCACCATCAGTATACTTACTATACTCTACAATAAGCTGAGTTACTAACAGCAAGTAATACATTACAATTCTACGTCGTAAAAATTATATAATATGCTTCCATCTAAACTTTATTCTCTTACATCACACGAGCATACACCGTACTATATACTGCCATAGATAAACCCAACATTAAATTATATACTGTATTGCTATAAACCACATTTTAATATAACACTATGTATTATTCTACCCACTCTAATGTGTATCACACTGCTATATGTTTACTATACAATTACGATACTATATATTACTTTGTACATTGTATTAAGCATATAAATGTTATACAATTTTTTATTATACACTGTACCATTGACCGTCGTGTCAATGGGTGAGCCACTCTGTCTACAGGAAAGCCACCCATACGGATGCTTACCTAAAACCGGATTCCCACCACCATCGCAGAAGAATTCCCTCATCAAGACTCTATACCATAGAGCCCAATGCATCTCCGACCAGGAACACATTGCCAGTGAACTCAAACACGTACGCCAAGCTCTTAAGGCTAATGGTTACTCCGACTACACAATCCGCAAAGCCATCACTCCAACCATCAAGAAGGATCATGTTGAGGAGCCTTTCAAGACCATCACCTTACCCTACATTGCTGGGGTCACAAAAAAGATCTCAAAAATCCTGATTAAACACAAGATCCAGGTCCGATTCAACACAGTACATAAAATCCGTGATCTGGTCCCGTCTGTAAAATATGTGGTTCCAGACATACAGTACCCTGGCGTCTACAAACTAAGTTGCCTCTGTGGTAGCAGTTACATTGGAGAAACCAAACGACATGTCTCGGACCGCATCCGTGAACATAAAGCAGACCTGAAACACGGTAGGACAAACACCTCAGCCGTGGCAGACCACTGTTACAACTCAGTGGGCTCACATGACATTGACCTCTCCAAGACAGAGGTTCTCTGCAAGCCATCTGGCTATCATGAGAGATTCGTTCATGAGGCGATCCACATATTCAAACACAGAGACAATTTCAACCGAGAAGATGGATTCTGGCTTAGCAATCATTGGAAGGACGTAATAAACTATTTCGGATCTTAACTGATTGTGTTCACGTTTACGGTGACTTTCAGACCGCGTTCCACTCACTGGCATTGTATTCTCCGCAGGGAATGGATTCTTTGCTCCGCTGCAAGTTTTCCCCCCACGACTCACCCATTGACACGACGGTCAATGGTACAATGTATAATAACAAATGGTATACATTCATATGCTTAATACAATGTACAAAGTAATATATAGGATCGTAATTGTATAGGAAACATATAGCAGTGTGATACACATTAAGGTGGGTAGAATAATACATAGTGTTATATTAAAATGTATAAGGTATAGCAATACAGTATATAATTTAATGTTGGGTTTATCTATGGCAGTATATAGTACGGTGTATGCTCGTGTGATGTAAGAGAATAAAGTTTAGATGGAAGCATATTATAAAATTTTTACGACGTAGAATTGTAATGTATTACTTGCTGTTAGTAACTCAGCTTATTGTAGAGTATAGTAAGTATACTGATGGTGCTATGCAGTTTATACTTTATTTTTTTATGTAGTTTATACTTTAGTTTTCTACGTGGTTGTTTAGTAACTGCAGCTACATACTATTAACATTCCTTTCCTTTGTTAATGCTACTCCCTGCACCCTCCCTTGGTGCTGCTGATCCTGCATAATGCATGGGCATAATATGACTTTGAATCCCCCCCGCCCACCTCCTACGCATTTCCCATGAATATGCTAAATTCCTCTTGATATGCACATTATTTTTGTTAAGGCGCTCTTCCACCTCCAACCCAGCTTATATATAAGCTCCTAGCTTGGCAGTGTCTCATTCTTCACCTGAAGACGGCTGCTTGCGTTGTAGCCGAAACATCGTGAGAATTATTTTATTTTATTATGTTTTATGATTTTATTACTTCCCTTCTACGTTACTTTACCGAAAGAACTAAGAAGATGAATCTATTGACGTATACATTTGCCTTTGCATATTAGAGTGTCATATGTTTGTTTAGAATTAAAATTGCTTAACACCGAGTGTTCGAGTACTTCTTTCCCAGTCCATGCAAAACTGTCTTATTCATAAGAACTGTAACCTGCGTTGAGATATGAATTTGGAGACCTAACATAATATAAACACACTAAGATAATCAATAAATGTTTAATCAAAGATAATCGTTTCATCCTGATTGATACAACTCTGGATAACGAAGCCAAGCCTAATTATCATAACTGCACACATTAACATAATTACAAGCATACGCATAAATGAATACGATTATCTACATGATTATCATAATTTATGCATATAGTTACAATCATTATCATAATTTATGTGAATTACGTATTTTTGCAATTTTAATAATTTGTATTATTTTTTATCAAAATTTCATAACCCGATATATACAACAATCCACCAAGGAGATGGAGAAATTAAATCAGCATGTGTAGCAGGTTCTTAGACGGCTTCCTACAACTCAGGAGCAATGTCCACATGATAACATGTCACGTTGTTAAATATGATTGTGATTATCACATATAATAAACTCAAGATGAATAAACTAAATATTTTAACTGCAAATATATGCACCTTTATTACAACTAAGTACATGAATTCGTTTGGGAATTAAACAAGTTGTAATTTGTTTTTCAAATATTTCTGAAAGAACTTTCTTCCTCACAATATTTCAATGACCTTGTCATGCCATAACAAACATAAAGGAACTCACTGGTGTGTACACGCAAAAACCGGTTTGGAAAAGTTAGGTCAAGCTTGTGTGAAACCAAATAGATATGCTGGGCTGGTTTGCTTCTGTTTAAATAAGGCCACCGGATCAACGAGAGAGGTTGTCCTCCTGGAACGAGCAGCTTCACCAAAAGAAATATCTAAAGCATCTGTAAGTGGGGTAATATACCCCATATTTCACAAACAATTGTATTGTAGATAATGGTCTCAAGAACGAGAATGAAGTTGAAATGGCAATGTTTTGCTCCAATATTTTTGCTGTTATTTTCAGGTAAGGATTTTTTTTTATCTGAGCCAAAATAAACTGTGAATGATTTATGTATGAGGACTAAAATATGAGAAACCAGGTTAAGTAATGTAGGTTAATAAGTTATGCTTTCGTAATGGATATACATAGCCATTTATTTAAACTATAAATCGTTATGCCATTTGATTTTACATCGCGAAACATTAAATGCACGCCTTAAATGTATCCTTAATTAAATTAGGGCATTATCATTGAAATGTCACAAAATTACAATTATATACTTAAGAATAGTAATTTATATTAAAACAATTAAATCAATGTAATGTTTCATGAGCTATTAATCATCTTATTTGTTTATATTAATAATAACACTCCTTTGCTCTTGGGAATTTTTTATTTTTTTATGGGCAAGAATAATAAATAATGCGGTGTGCTTATTGAGTTGTATAAGTTGTATTGTCATCTGCATAACTTTTGATGGGCATTTACTCAAAATCTCCACATTATTTGTCTAAATATCCTATGTGGTATTTAATGCTCATTTGATAAATATAACAGCCATAATTTATACACGTGTACACTTCAGCTACTGACATAGATAAAAAAAAAAGTAAATTTCTTGGATTTTAAATCATTAATAGATGCTTTTTTTAAGATGGTTCTGTTGCAGCCAATTATGTTGCAGTGGGAAGTAGAGGGGCATGCATATAATATTTTATGTTTGTTTTGATATATTTTTACGAAGTAAAACTTGTTAAAATGTTTATCTGTAGCTGATAATTGTACATGTACAGCCCTTTATCAAGCCACTGCTAGATGAGGACGTCCCCACACAATGCGGGTTACGTAACCATACTTCGCCATGCTTCATCATGCTGGTCAGTGTCAGTTGGTGAAAGCAGGGTACATAGGCGTGGGAGTATTGAAGTGCTGTACAACTGCAGATTTTGTTGGTCTACTCATTACTCCAAAGATCAAACTTTGTTCTACGGCAGAGATAACTTTTTGCAGCCAGTCTCCGCGATTAAGGAATTCCCTTCCTCCGTCCATAAGGACTGCTCTCGTAATACACTTCGTGGTACAACAAAACGCGATCTTTAGAAGTGAGCGTGAAGTAACGCAGGGCTGTAGGGATATAAAAATTTTGTACGCAATTTTTTTCTAGAGCTATTTTTTTCTATCTTTCTGCTGCCAGGATGACCAGAGTTCACATAATGGTTTATGTTCCTTGACGAGATCAGCAAGGTATTGTGGTTAATTTGTGGCAAGCAGTTTGTGTGTAATGAGTGGGACCTTATAATGTATTATTTCGGCAAATGGAAGCAAATGCACCTCGGCGAGCGTTGGATGGACATCTTGCAGTACCCGTCACAATATGTGCCAGTTTTGTACATGGTGCAACTTTCGATTTAAAGCTTTCGTGACTGCAGGGATTCATATTGTTGGTTCTTTCGATAAAGTCACGTAGAAGGGAAATAATAAAATAATAAATATAAAACATAATAAAATAAAATTCTCACGACGTTTCGGCCACAACGCAAGCAGCCGTCCTCAGGTGAAGAAGATAGCTATCGGAAAGACAGCGTCCTAATGAATACTGCTAAACTTGGCAGCGTATTTTAAGCTGGGTGGGAGGAGGAGAGCGCCTTGACAAAGAAGTTTACATATCAACATAGGAATTTAGCATATTGTATTTCGTCGAAGACAATTTTTTCACGGACGGGGGGGGGGTCCATCATTGGGTCTTTCCCCCTTTTCAAAGAAGCTCTCCAGCGACGTTTGTTTTTTACTCATTTTGGCTGGGGTTAGCTTGTGGGCTTACCAAAACTATGACTGAGACAAGTGCGCAGTGCGGGAAAGAGGCGCGGACAGAAGTGGTAAATAAAATAATGGGCGGGCCACTTGCGGACTCACCGCTCACCTCCTGCTGTGCGGCCCAGTTGTGCGGCCGGGGTTTGGGAACCCCAATATTAGAGAACAAACCTCCACGGTGCACCGCGGATTACAGGATCCACAATATGCCCCCCCCCCCACCACCATATCAGTTTGGATGATTGGATTTCTGCTTTGTTGACTTAACTGTAGAAATCCTTTTATCCACGCCCATATTATTCCATGTCTCTTATCTTTGGCAGCTATAGGATCCGGTAACCTCTAATTATAGGTGGTCTACATTTCTTCCTAATATTCGCACTGATCTGTAAAAAAAATGTAGAATTAAAACGGGCAATGAATAGGACCTGCGCACATCATATATTTACCGGGGGGAAATCTTGGAAGTACTCATCGCTGACTGCCCCCCACATACGCACCAAGCCCCAGGGGCCCTCCACCTCCAGCAGCCCCCCCAATACCAATAACCACTATTCGCCACTAAGTGACGGTGACATCAACACAGCGCCAGTGCCAGGCCAGGTGCACTTTGAGGCCAAGTGAAGTGTTGAAGGCTCGCTGACAGGTGACGGGACAGACCCAGGTGCCATGGATTGGCTGACTGAGATGACCGGGAGATGCACCAGCAGTGCTCCCTACTGTGCTAACGTGCTGTGTTTTAGCTGCCCGGCGCTCCGTTCGTTGTTATGAGCGTCGCTCCTCTGCCCTCCGTTGTTGTTGGAGGGCCACTGCCCCCAACTGCCCAGTAGAGTCATTCACGAGCCCCCTCCCCATTTCCCACCAGACCCCCCTCCCCCGTACCCATTCCTTGGATCCCCCCCCCGTACCCCCCCTCCCAGCCCTTCGCGAACCCCCTGCACCCTAACCCCACCCGAACACCCTTTCACCCTCCTCCCCTGTGCAGCTGTTCCCTGACATGACAAAGCATTCATGCTGTGTGGCGCTTCCATTGCCTCAATCCGCCACCAACATGCCCCACCCCCTGGTGCCCCCCTCGTGCCCCCCCGCAGGTCCTCCCCCACCACACGATATACCTTGGCCCCACCCACCTGCAACCCCCTCGCTGAGTGCAGAAGGAAGGAGCCATTTGGAAAGTCGCAGTGGGCGGCACATTGCTTTCAGTCAATCAGAACGCGGGGTACGAACCACGACCATCATTAGAAACTTAAGATTATAATGTACCGTATCCAGACCCGAAACTGCCATAGGGCAGTCCGGGCAAATACCCAGTGGGCTGGTCTATTCCGGAGGGCCAGTGGGTTGGTCTGTGTGGGGAAATTGTAAATGTGATCAGAGAACAAAGAAGAAAGTGTAGTTATTTATTTAAAATATGTATTACCTCCGAGTATGCTTCATTGCTTATTTACGCTCTCAGTTTGCATTAAGTCCCATATTCAGCATCGTAAAACAAAAATTCTCACCAGCTCATTTGTTTTTTGAACCAGCCCAAATGGGACAATGAGATTGTACGTAAAAATCACGCGAATAGGTCACATCCCAAATCAAGCTACTAGTACACAGTTTGTCGCACAACATATTTAAACTCACATAAAACATACCCATAGCCTGAATTTGAGCCGTTGTGTTTATAAATTCCTGGGCCGATTTTTAGTCCCAGTCCGTCACTGGCCATTTCCTTAAAATTTCATTGGCTGTGATGTTCAAATTCCTTTTATGTTAAGAGCATGATAAGAACAGCCTCAATATAAATATCCACACTTTCCATTGGGAACTTTATATTAATTACTGCAATAAACTGGGAGATGCATGGGCCATTTGAAAGTAAATGTGTTCTTTAAAATGATTGAAGGAAGTGTTCTTCACGATTTTCTAGAGGGGAGCTACTTTCGCTAATAAGACATCAGTGTGAGGGCCGCCACACATTTGAAACCATTGGGGGTTTGACAGCAGCACAATGACGATGGGGGGGGGGGGTGTTTTCACTTGTGTATTGTTGGGGGCCGCACGTCAGGTGCCACACTAAAGGCCACCAGAGATCACCGGTGGCCCGTGGGCCTTGCAATGGTTTAGGGAATCTATAACTGTATTAGTTTATTGTGATGTGCCTTTTAAAATGTAGAAAATAAAACAGTCTTGAGTGGACATCACTGTATCATTGCATCACAGTGGTGGTAGTTGTGTTACTACATATTAAGAGATTTGACATATTCAGCTTAATTGGAATAAATAACGCCTAATAATAAGTTGTGTAATTGTGCAAAATATAAGTAACAAAATAGATAAGCAGAATGGCTTCATATACAGAAGACCTCTTATCCACAGCCCTATGTTTCCTGTACACGATTATCTACAACTTATCAAATAGGTATTTGCAGAACGAAATACTAGTCGCAATTTTTTAGCGGTTTAAAGCAGTAAAGTGGTGAATACATCACATTATCCGCACTGAAAAAAAATGTGCTGTGATCAAAGTGCGCATGATGAACTAGCTTTGATCATACGTTGCACTCGACAACAAAACCAAAGATCTCTTGTGTAGCCTTAACAAACTATTCGGACAAGTGCTGTCACAAAGCACCGATGACGGCTGGCATGGCACAGGAGTGGACAGCACCATGCCCGGCCGCTTTTGTCTCTGCATACTCATTTTTTTAAAAAAATTTGGAACTGTTTTTGTGTTAATTTTGTTAAACTTATCCCACACGTCCGATGAGCACAGTTGGCTATGTACTGTGAAAAAGAAGTTGAACATACATATGAACTGGAATGCTATCGCCAATAAACTGCAACTTGGATCACTACCTGTGAGATCTTCACTCAAAACTGCTCTAGAGGGGTTGTACACCCCTAGCTTCCACTGCTATTCAGAATGGCCTGAAATCAAATGTATCGTTCCGGATGACCGCTGAAAAGTATGATCTTGAGTTTTTATTATAGTGTGCTGATCTTTAAAGGTATATTGAAATTTTTTGATACTGCTCCTGATACTCCTGCTGTTATGGAGTGACTCATGTTTAGCCATGTTTGTTTGTTGTAGTACAGAGTTAGCCTGATAACTTTAATCGAAATAATCTTAAGGTTGTTATTGTTTGACTTGCATCCCACTGTGATTTTTGCACACAGCGTTGAAATATGGTGTTTTTCTGGAAGACTTTGCTTTTTTAATTCCGGGATTGTTCTGTTGTGTGTAGTCACTTTAAGATGTTTCTTGTTCATGTTTTTTTAGTTGCGGTTGCACCCGAATAAACAGCCGCATGGCTCACAGGGTTATACCTAATAAATGAAACTGAAAACTTAAACAATAGCATAACGGCGCAATCCTCCGTCCCAGTACATGAGCAACCCTCCCCACAGCACAAACGAGTTAACATCCCGCGGAGCCATACGATCGGCGGTCTCTCTGACACGCCGGCGCAACTTAAGGAGGGGCACGTCCTCCGCTTGCCAGCGTCCCCATACCTCATAGTCCAGCCCCAAAGTTGCATCCCGTGCAACAAGGACGTCGCATGTCCCCCGCATCGCGTCCGTGGCAGACGCAACGAGAGAGGAGGGGAAGGTCGAGCCGGTCGGTCGACAACGACCCGAACCAGAAAAACAAGCGCACTCTCCTGCTCCGGGCGCTGGCAATCGCGATAGGGCATCGGCGTTCAAATGGCGAGAACCCTTACGATGTGACATTGAATGAAAAATCCTGCAGGATTTCGAGCCAGTGTGACAATTGACCGGAGGGCTGGTCCACATGCAGCGCATATTGGAGCGTCGCGTGATTAGAGCGCACCTTGAATTGTCGCCCGTACAAGTATGGCCAATATTGTTGCACAAAAACCACAATGGCCAACAGTTCCCGGCACGTTACGAAGTACCGCTGCTCAGCCGGAGACAGCACCCTGCTCCACACGCCATTTACGACTTGGGATAACACCGCACCAATGCCGGTATTACTGGTGTCCGTGCCAAAAATGAACGGCAACGAAAAGTTGGGATAACGCACGGGAGGGACGTTAACCAGCCCATCGCGAATAGAGCGAAACGCAGCCTCCTCCTCCTCCCCCCAATGAAATATTTGGCTCTTTGCTGTCAGTGCGTGGAGAGGTTTAACTATAGATGCGAACCCCGCGACAAATCGGCGATAATAAGAGGCAAAGCCGATAAAACTGTGCACCTTGCTGGCCGAGGTGGGGGTTGGCCACGTCCGAATGCAAGCAGTATCGAACAGATTTCTGGAGCAGATGACATTTTTGGGGCTTGAATTTCAAGTCAGCCGCACGCATATTAACGAAAACAGCCCGCAGGCGATCCAAATGCTCATCGAACGTGCGGCCTTGAGGCTAGGCCTCGGCAAGGTAAGGTAAAAGTTAAAAGGTAAAAACGAGCCTACCTTTATCCTACCTTTAACTTTACCACAATACAATCACTCTACCCTAGCTTTTACCCTTTAGCAGGTAAGGTAAAAAGCTACGAGCCTACCTTTACCCTACCTTTTACCCTTACCCCATACAAATTTCCCAATTACAGGGTAATTACTGGGGTACTACACATGAAAAAGGTTTATAACGGTAAATGCTAGGTAGAGCGCTTTACTCATATAGAATACTCTCGATTCCAATTTTACACGCTTTCTTTGAACTCACTCTGTCTGTTATTGTTGTTGTATCCTCAAATCTTGGAACTCAATTTTAACCCACTTCCCAATGTGGTATCGACTGCAAACTTGGTATAGTTATGTCATACTGATGACAATACTCTATTGTATCATAAAAATATATGTATCTTTAAACATTATTTTTGATATGTTATGTTTCGGCTTGTGTCTAATTGTCCACGGTCAACTGACGGCTGTAATTGGCCACAGTCCCTTACGTTATGGCAAGCTTCGGGGAAACTTCCTCGAGTCGTGGAGTTCTGCCGTTACTCGCACATTTAATAAAAGCGTGTTTTAAAAAAGTTTTTTTTAAATATTACTTGTTAAATGGAGGCCACGGACTGTGCCACAGAGCTTTTAGTGGTAAAAAGGTACCATATTTACCGGGTAATACTTCACGCTACCTTTACCCTACCGGGTAATTCTTCCGAGCTACCTTTACCCTACCCTTTACCTTACCCCTTGGCATGTCGACACCTTTACTCTTTACCTTTACCCTTTTACCCGGTAAAAAGGGTAAATTACCTTACCTTACCGAGGCCTACTTGAGGCCTCGTCAAGCGGCAACTGCCAAAAACCCGACAAAAGGTCAAGGGTGGAAAAGAACTGCGTGCCCGCCAGAGCGTTCAACGAATCGTCCATACGAGGCAGGGGGTATGCATCCGCAACAGAAAGTTTGTTAGATTTTCGGGAAATCGACACAAAAACGCAGATTGCTGTAGTGCTTTTTAATAAGGATGATCGGAGCACCCCATGGACTGGTGGATGGTGAAATGATATCCGCGGCTAACGTTTCATCTACCGCCGCACGAATGTGTTCCTTTTCGGCCGGACTCAGGCGGTAAAGATTCTGCCGAATTGGGGCGGCATTTCCCGTGTCAATATGGTGACTCAACAGAGACATGCGACCTATATTAAATTTACTCTTACTAAAAATGTCTGGAAACTCCCGCAGGAGCGCTCTCAGCTTCCCCATTTGCCCCGCAGCACAGCTTGCCCAGCCATGCCTCATCCACAAGCGGAGGTCCGCGAGACCGAACGCCGACCCCGACATTCCCCATGACATCCACGGACACGCCGGAGATGCGTGAGCGATCACGGAACCTTCCTGAATAACCGTAGTGTCCGACCCGGCATTAAGGACTTGAATAAATGGTGCTTGATCCCAGGAGACCAGCGTCTGAGCCACTACGAGCGACATCCCCCGACTAAGCTAATTCGAGGGACCCAACACAACACCGTCCCCCACAGTGCGCGCATCGAGCGGTTTACGCAATCGAAGGGGCACCAACATTTGCGCGCCGGGTGGAATCTGCACCGTTCGGCACACAAATGCTTGCACCGTAGCGTTAGCAGAATACATGCGGGTCGGAGATGAATGAAATGCCATACGCCGTCCTACCGACAATTCCAAACAACCCTGGTCGATACAAATCTTGAGGGAAATTTTGCCGAGAAAATCAGTCCCCAGCAAGCATGGGACAGCCAGGGCCGCAGAAACCAAAACATGGCCTGACAATGAGACATTGGCAATGCGCAACGCAACGGAAATCCGACTGATTATCCCCAATGATCCACCATTGGAGGCGCAACATGGAGCATCCACCGGCTCCAAAACCCGACACCGGGGTGGCAAATGTTGTAAATTAGTTAGGAAATAATGGTTGAAGACGCGCCGGGGTCAACAAGCATGCGAACTTCAACCCCCTCAACGAACCCAAGCACGGCCAACGACCCCGCGGTCGCTGCGACCACGCGATGAGCCAGCTCCGACCACTGATCTGGTCAAAGTGGTCGCGCGTCGTGAACATGCACTGACTCCCCCCTAAACCACGCGCAACCCCGACGCAAATCAGATGCCCCCGATGGGTGAAATGAACCCCGGGGCCGAGTGTGAGGTGTGCTGCTACTCGAGAGCAAGGAAACCGGCAGCCCGACTGGACGTGCCCCGGCAGGCCGCAGTTGTAGCAGGTGACCCGTCTCCCGCTGGACTGGGACGAAGCAGACCTCACCCGCCGCCGGTCGTCCCGCCGCCGATCTCCATCACCCCAACGAATGCCGCTCCGCTGATGCAGCGATCACGCAGAACCAGGCTCTTCGTCCGCGTGGGCCTCGGGCTCCGCAGAAGACGTGGAGCACGCCACCAACACCTTGTCACGTTGCAGGGTCTGCTGTGCCTGAATGCACCTGGAGATCTTGAGTGAAGAAACTTCCCCGTCCTCGGCGGGAAGCACAGTATGGAGATCCTTGACGAGTTCCAAGACCAAGGCGTCACAGCCATCGTGATCCATTTTCAGGAACGCGGCCTTCGCCAGCGCCAAGAGCGCACTTCTGTAGGCGAGAGCCGACTCACCATCCCCTTTCCGCCTCACGGTGAACTTCTGACGGGTGTTTACCAGAAGCTCGAAAACAACGGCCATCTGATCAAACGCCTGCGTGAGGGTGGACCTTTCGGACAGCGGGATGGCGAGGAATGCCGCCAAAGCATCATCGTCGAGGGTGGCGGGCAGTGCCTTCAGCGCGCCCGCCTCCGACCATCCCGCTATGTCAGCATTTGTGAAAAATCGCTGCTTAAATTAAACCCAATCGCCGCTGGCAGCAACAAATTATTTAATGAAGGACAGCCGACTGCGGAGAAACTGGCCGTCGATCGACGAGGATGTCCCCGCTTCAAGCTTGGCGGGCTCAGCGCTCCCCGCCGGCGGCAAGATGGCGTTCCCGCCTTTTTAGAAATAGCGGCCGAGTCGCCCCGTCCGGGCAGCTCCGCCGCCCCCTCCTTCGCTGTCGAGGGTAGGGACCACATCTCGACGAGGATGGAAGATGCCGCTTGGAGGAGGTCAGCGAGATGGCCGTGTGCGTGCCTGACGAACTCTTCTAATGAAGGCGAGGCGCTCCGCGCCCCGACTGCGCTCTGCTCCGCGGGCAGCGTCTCCGCTCCTTCCTCGGCGGCCGTGGGCAAAATCAACTCGTCGTCGTCTTCGTCTTCCGACACATGAACTCTGCGATTCGTAGACATGACTAGTCTACCGCTAGCTACAGTGTAGCAAGTTGGCCACTTCCGACCAGTTGTAGTGAGTTCAACTGAGTCGCAGACGTTATCTTGGGAGCAACACTATTTATTAACAACTTTGCATAAAATCACACAATCTACACTCGGGTATCGAATGCCCATCTAACCACGCTATGGCAGAACTAGACACGGTTCACTATCCCGGTCCGGACCACAAGCTGGGTCCCGGACCGCGTGGCTAGAAGCTTCTTCTCCCTGACGTGGATCTTCTTGACACCAGCACAAGAAGAACCCTGAGCTCCTCACGGAGCCCCTGTTATATCCCCCTGGGCTGAGGCTGGCTCTGCCCTTCGCCCCGCCCACCTTCCAGATCTCTCGAGCTCTTTCTCGAAGGTTCCCAAGAGCTCTTTTAAACCACGTGACCGCCCAGTGGCCCCCGTCCACCAGTGGCCCCCCTCCAATATCATCCATTCACGTGTCAGCAGGTCAACCAGCGTATCATACCACAACATAACCCTGGCTGGCTGACGCTCCCTCTCGCTCCCTCACCGGGTGTCCACACCACACACTGCTCGCGGTGCCTCCGCGTTGACCAGCGCTCACCCAAGCCCCGCTAGGGCTGGTACTACGCACCGTAAGCGGCTACACAATGTCAGCCTGGCACCATACAGTGACAACCACAGTCACTACAATAGTATCTACTGAGTACAGTAGTATATTTTGACTCTATAGTAGTATCTTCTGACTGAATAGTAGGGTAATGACTCTGAGACCTCTTGTTTTCGTTCTTTATTTATTAGGGCGCATCACACAGATAACGTACTCTCATATCCTATAGTACTGAGCTATGACTGTCATACAGTACTTGAGCTAGAATAACAACAGATACTTGGGCTAGGATAACAACAGATACTTGTGTAATAAACCCCGTTCAGACGATGATGTGACTTGAGAATTCTTTATTCAGTTTCGTTCACAGCTTCCACCACATTCGTTCCTTCAGTTCCCTTGCTCCTTCACGCTGTTGGCTGACAGCGTGAGAGAGAGAGACTGCCGCGGCCCGCCACATGACAGTCCATCCTGATCCCAGGGCAGCCCCAAGCTCACTCAGCCTCCACCTTATATTCCCCCCGGCATGGCCTCGCTCCGCCCCTGGCCACGCCCTCTTTCCCAAACCATCTCAGCCAATGCCGAATATCCCCCCATGGTTCCCTCCTGTAATCATCCCTCCTGACGACTTGGCCACACTGTCCCTATCCCCTCATTGTCTCCACCCACGCACTGTCTCTCTCTTGTTGCACTGTCCCTACATCACCCCCCTCTCAAAAAACTATCAGTCTCGGCTTACAATGACTGACGAAATAAGGCGGATACTGCATATTTAAAAATATCCCGACGACCGACAAACGTTAGGGCGGAACACCGCACATATAAAAAATATTCCGACAACTGACGAATGTTAGGGCGAAACACCGCATATATAAAAGATATCCCGATGACCGACAAACGTTAGGGCGAAACCCCGCATATAGATAATGCAACCCGACGACCGAAGCATGTTAAGGCGGAATACCGCATAAAAACCAATCCGCCACAACCATAGGAGGTCTGCTCAATGAAACCGACGACATTTAGACCGGGTCCTTGACGCCGGTTCATCAGGATGTGTTTCTGTGCCTCTTCAGGCAACGGGGGCTTGCACAAAGGCCCTGAAGGGGTGGGCTCATCTGTGAGCATCTCCGAGGGAGTTGACCGGGTTCCATCCAACAGTCCATCGCCAGCAGCGGCTTCTTGCGGTTCCCCCGGCATCAGGGACATGGAAACTATTGGCGGCACAACGCATTTCCCCTGAGGCACAACTTCCTCAACCAACTGCCCCGCTCATCGGACACACTGGACATCGGCTGTACCGGATTTGGGGGTGTATTGTCTACAGGGGGCTGAACATATGGTTTGAGGTGTGACGGATGAACAAACCAGTGGTGTTGTATACTCTTAGGTTTTTTCGGTAAAGCCACGTAAGTAAAAATAAATAAATAATCAAACGATATTAATAAAATAATAAATCACGATGTTTCGGAGGCAACACAAGCTTCCTTCATCAGGTGTAAAAAGGCACAGCAAAATAACTGTAGTGAGAGTTATTTGTGATGGGACATTATTATATAAGGTTAGAGGAGGGGGGAGGAGCCAAGGAGGACGGGTGCAGGGTGGGGGGGTTTGGGGTGTGGGTGGAGCCAGGAAGGTGAAGGTGATCCTAGAGGATGGGTTCAACGGATGGTGGAGGGAGGACGAGGTGCAGGATGGGGGGGGGGGGGGTTGGGGGGTGGGGGGAGCCAGGAAGGTGATCCTCGAGTTGAGGGGGGGAGGGGCTTGTCTGAATGTGGCAGCCAGGATGATGGTCCTCGGGAGCAGGGCTAAAAGAGAACAATGGTGCACATCGGCTCATGGTTGTGGCCGGTGTTAGCTAATAATAAGCATAAAAGTAAGCAATACTGGTAAACGCTGGGGATGCTAACACTCGGTAAAGTAGAATAGTATCTGTCAGATAAGATGGTACAAATATGTGTGGTTAAATATTTTTTACATGGTTAATGACATCTTTACAATGATTACTCAGTTTGTACCCATCATCACGGTTGAAGTTACGTCTGTGTTTGTATATCTGGATGGCTTCGTGTACAACCCTCTGATGGTAGCCAGAAGGTTTGCAGAGCACCTTGGTCTCGGAAAAGACAATCTCATGAGAACCCACAGCGTTGTAGCAATGATCGGAAATGGCAGAAGACTCAAATTTGCCGTGTTTCAGATCTGATTTGTGCTCGCGGACACAATCAGAGATATAACGTTTCGTTTCCCCAATGTAACAATCACCACAGCTGCAACTCAGTTTATAGACTCCAGGGTATTTGCAAGTCAGGAATGACATCCTTCACAGAATTCTTTCCTGAATTCTCACACACTGAGGCCTCCTAACCTCCTCCACCTCGACAGGACCCTGCCATGGTCAATTCAATTTGGGGGACGTACCCAACGGTACCTGAGGGCAGTATAATCAAGCCCTGTCCCTCACTGCCCATTTAAGCACATGCTCGTGTCGTCCTTTGTTTCTCTCATTAACAGCTTGCGTCTTTACAGTGTTTTCTCTGGCCGCTCTGCAAGCTTCAGAGACATGACGCAGCGTGATCTGCAAGGAGTTGGGCATGGCCGCTCCCTTTTTCACCGAGGCTAACCCTAATTGCACCTCAATAGGTGCTTTGTTCTCCTGGCCATACATTAGAAAAAAAGGAAGAATCCCATAGAGGCGTGCGGGGCCACCCTGTACGTTAACGATCTGACACAGCATAGATGTTAGGGTCTGTTGCAGACATTCCACCATCCCATCCATTTGGGGATGGTATGGTGACGTTCTGATCTTCTTTGTGCCCAGTGCATCACACACTTCCCAAAGCAGTTTTGAGGAAAATGTTGGCCTTGGTCTGTGAGAAGCTGCTTGGGAGCCCCCTTATTCATCACATAGCCATGCAAAAATGTCTCGCCTATGGATGCAGCTGTTTGGGCGGGCAATGGCCATGCCATTGGCCACCGGATAAAATACTCAACCCCAACAAGGAGAAATGTTTTTCCCTTTTGCATAGTCGGAAAGGGCCCCAGGATATCCAGCGTGACCAATTCGTTAACGCGAGACACAGTGATAGATTGTAAAGGGGGTTGAGATTTTTTCGCCAGTGGCTTCCTATGCGCACAATAAGTACAACCTTTAATAAAATGGAAAACATCATTAGACATTCCCGGCCAATAAAAATCTCTTTGCACCGTAACCAAGGTTTTCCGGTGCCCAAGGTGCATCAGCTTGTCAGCGTGCACTGCCAGCGTCAAACTACCTCACAGGCCTGTGGGGACTACGATACATAATCAGCCTGAAACCTCATGCCACCGCATAAGCAACCCTTCCCGGAGGACAAACCGTGATATACTCTTACGGCTGGGTTTCTTCTGATCAGAGTCCACACGGCATCGTAATTTCAGGAGGGAGACATCCTCCATCTGCAACTTGCCCCATTCTGCCCACGTGAGGCCCAGCATGTCGTCCTTATGTGCGCCCGCCATGGTGGGCAGCAGGTCACCTGAGGCCGCTACGACCTCAATTGACCCGCCCCCAGGCAATCTACACAGCAGCAGTACAAACTGACTGTAGTGGTATATATACTCACTGTAGTAATATCTACCGACTCTACGGTAGTATTTACCAACTCTATAGTAGTAACTACTGACTCTACAGTAGTATCTAATGACTATAGTAGTGTAGTGTTTTGATGGAGATGCTACAGTAGCATCTTCTGAATCTATAGTAGTATATACTGACTATAGTAGTAACTACTAACTCTATAGTAGTATCTGCTGAATCTATAGCAGTATCTACTGACTCTGTAGTGACATAGCGCCGACTGCTGTCCAGCAGCGGCAACTGCGGTGGACAGGGCACACGCCGTTGATCATATACACAGGTGTGCCGGCAGGACGGAGGAACTGGGGCAAGAGTCGCGGAAGACCTCATTGAGAAGCCCCTGGAACCTGCTAGTGGGTTCGAGAAGGGAGGCGTGGCCAGGGCGGAGCCAGGCCACGCCAATAAGGATAAAAGCAGTGGAGAGCGAGAGCTCCGGGCTGCCGGTTCTGGGAGTGGACTCGTCTCGCTGTCGTATTCGCTGCCTTCGTTTGATAATTGCGCGGCCGGACAGTTGTTGGCTGTCTCGGTCGACGCCATCGGTGCAACGTGGTTAGGGTTGTGTCTAGGCTGGGCTGTACGTATGGCAGCGAGAAGTAAGAAGGTGAACCTGTCTGAGCCTGAAGAGTGTTATAATAAAAAAGGTGCCTCCTGCAACTACCTCATCCTTGATTTGTGCTACACTACAACTCTTTAGTCATATCTATTGACTCTGCAACAGTATATACTGATTGCAGTAGTATCTACTAACTCTATAGTATTATAATTGGTTTTTTACCCTTCTAACTGGCAACAAAACTGACACCTTTTCACAAAGAGTCATGTTTGCATAGACCGCAATACCTGCAGTCATAATACAAACAAAGACATAACTCTGATAATGTGCACTGTCCTTGAAGTTGATTGGTCTACACCCGAGACAGCTTTCCTTAGAGCCTAGTCTCACAGTCTCACAGATGACGCCAAAAGGCGCACAATTGCGCCTTTTGGCGTCATCTGGTCCAACCCATGTGAGACTAGGCTCTAAGGAAAGCTGTCTCAGGTGTAGACCAATCAACTTCAAGGACAGTGCACATTATCAGAGTTATGTCTTTTGTTTGTATTATGACTGCAGGTATTGCGGTCTATGCAAACATGACTCCTTGTAAAAAGGTGTCAGTTTTGTTGCCAGATAGAAGGGTAAAAAACCAATTATCATATTTTTACTGGCAAATGAGGTTCCCATAGTGTAAACTCTATAGTAGTATCTATGGATTGTACAGTATTATCTACCGACGCTACAGTAGTATCTGACTCTAACGTAGTATCTACCTACTCTACAGCAGTATGTACTGACTGTACAGTAGTATATACCGACTGTACAGTAGTAACTACTGCTTCTACAGTAGTATCTATTGACTATAGCAGTTTCTACTAACTCTACAGTAGTATCTACGGACTCT
This sequence comes from Lethenteron reissneri, assembly GCF_015708825.2. NCBI lineage: Eukaryota > Metazoa > Chordata > Hyperoartia > Petromyzontiformes > Petromyzontidae > Lethenteron > Lethenteron reissneri. Next base: position 4,134,479 of record NC_083814.1, read on the forward strand.
ACAGGAGTATCTACCGACTCTACAGTAGTATCTACCGACTCTACAGTAGTATCTACCGACTCTACAGTTAGTATCTACCGACTCTACAGTAGTATCTACCGACTCTACAGAAATATCTACTGACTATAGTAGTATCTACTGACTCTATAGTAGTATCTACCAACTACAGTAGTATCTGCTGACTCTACAGTAGTAACTTCACATAACGGGGTGGGGGGGGGGTGAGAAGAGGAGATCACACTTTTCAGGATTTACCTCAGTGTGTGCTTGCATTTTTTACACGAAGGAAAACCTCCCTCCCGTCGCCACTCAGCAAGCTCATGTGCGTTGCTAGGGGCAACCTTGAGTCAGCGTTTCCACGCATACACATAATGCATGCTTTGGCACCACGATCAGCATAATCATAAATTGTTAAAGAGTGTGACTTGCTTAGTAAATTGCACGTTTTTTTCCGGGGTCTTAGTGTGTTGCATCTGTGTACTTTGTTGAAACGTAAACCAAACAGTTTGTCAGTTAAAAGCGTTGCAAGGATAGGCGTGGGCAGACAGAGACAGACAAAACATTACTATAATACTTTTAAAAAATGTGAATGAAAGGATGTAATATGATGTGACTCCGTGGAAAAAAATGTGGGAAAAGGAAGATATTCTGCTATATGTTAAGTAAAATTACACAATAAAAAAATAAGCCTACAAATAATAGGAGTGTGCGAGGATCAGACAGCTCCCGTGGTTAACATGAATTGTCCATAATAGGGTAAGGGATGAGAGAAGCTATCTACTTATAACCAATTGAACTGGTACTTATTTTGATCAGGAAGGATTTTAAATGAAAAGTGTAAGAGTTTATTCAAATAACTGTTTGTGTGTGTGTACCACAGGACAGTCGTCTTTACAGTCCTAAATGATGACGTCACCCTGCTGCTGCTGCTCTATTTAAGACCGGAAGCAAGAGGAGAGCCTCACCATTCTGGCAAATTGCCCGATGAAGCTGGATGTAATTACCAGCGAAACGTCGTACTCAAATTTTAAATGATGTTGATTCACTCTTCAACACACCAGTGGGCTAAAGTAGTGAACTATTTGTCCTTTGTAAACGTGACACATTTTTTACTGTTTGGCCGTGTCGGGTGGTGGAGGGTTACGACACATTTATAAATAACGCGATCTAACCCAAAAAAAACATTTATTATGAAGAAGGTTCCCCGTGCCACATGTGACCGGTTGTGTAAGCTCTCGACATCCTTTACAAATGAATACAATCTGTAACCCTTTTGCAAGAAACAAAACCGAGAGGTAAATGTGATCAACATGACACGAAATTAATTGCATCACGCTGCTCTTTGATCTGCAGATGGACAATGGTGTTGCCATATATGATCCTCTTATGCCAAACGTCTGCTATCTAGTGGCTAAATGTTGAAACTACTGCACATGAGCATCAGGGCAATATATGGATGATGAACTTATTTCGCACCATAAGGAGCCAACCATGCTAATCAGAGTTGCCATGCCCCATTCACTACCAATATATATATTTTTGCAGAAATTACACTTAAACAGGTTGGCATTAAACCTGTCTTTACTTATTGAAACTCCTCTGGACATCTGATGGGGAAGATAGGGACCTTCATCTAGCAGTATACTGTATTGTTCTTGGCTGCTGAGGATGAATATACGCAGTATGTTTGCCAGCGTGATATCCACGTTCGAATTAATTATTGACTGTTGACTGCTTTACTCTGGGCCAAACTGCTTAAGGCAATACATGACTGCGAAATGACTGTTAAACATGTTTAGTGAAGCAGAATTGGCAATGCACAATCACAATGAACACGTTCTCTCAACACAGTCAAGAACAATGTCTTAAAAATAAATATATAATAGCGTGTGTGCTATGAAGAAGGCCCATTGCCCAAAACGTCACCTATTTTTTTTTAGGGCAGTGTTATTGACATATGTGTAGATTTTTTTTATGACCGTGATTTAATCGCACATGCTAAACTCAATACTAAAAGTTAAACAAATGACAACTGCAAACAAAATCATATTTTTACAACTTGGGAATTAATTATTTTGGCATTTGAAATATGTCTTCTGTAGATCCCGTATCGCAAAATCATTCAACGTTCCTTTGACACCATGAACAAAAAACAGGTCAAAACCAAACTGCATACACCTGTAGAGGTGTTACAGAGTGCTTAACAAACACACTGGGCATGGTTATGCCCGTACGCCAAGAGGCGCTTACATCGACGTCCGCACCGTTCAGCCTGGGGGGGGCTGACACGGAGCTGGGATCCCCCACAGCCCCACCCCTCAGTGGGGGAGTTGATATATAAGGCGGTGAGCCGGAGGGCTCGGGGCAGTGTTCAGCTTTAACCAGTGAAGAAAGAAGATCTGCTAGATAGGCCCTGGGACTCCCCTGGATTGCTGTCCTTCTCAGGACCGACCAGGGCAAGCCAGTGGCGTGGCCCCGAGAGTCCAGAGCCGATGCTCTTGTCAGAGCCGGTCTGGGAACTCAGGGTGCCGTAATCCCAGCTTAACCAGGGCTGGGTTAGCTAGCCTCCCCTAGCCTGGTAGTGGAGGACCTAGGAGTAGGCTAGCTGTGACATAGAGTGTTGATCTCCCAGTTAGACGGGTGAAGGTGCCGATACCCCTTCAAGTGTTGTACATCTCGGCCTGTTCTGTACTTTGTACTTAATAAATAAGTGTGCCTCCAACTACGTCGTCCAAGTCTCCTGGAACCTACAACAACTGGCGTCAGAAGTGGTCTTCTAAGGATGGACACAAGACGGATGGCTCATACCAGGGAACCGGGGGAGGAGGAAACCCCGGCTGACTCAGAGCCCGAGATGGCGGAGAGCGATTCCGAGCAACTGGGGCCGAGTCCACCCACACCGCAACGGCAGGACGGGTGGGGACCGTCGGTTGATGGACTACGGCTGGCTCACTCCCGCCTGGCGGAGCTACTCTACGCGGCAGCCGCCACGTTGGAGGAAATCACTCGCCTGAAGGCTGGAGGAGCGGCGCGGGGCGACAACGGACGACACGTGGCGCCGGTTCCCGCCATTTCTACGGGCCTGGAAGTCGGATTTGCTGCCATCAGTACAGTGGGTGCTGAGGGCGGGGCCGGGCTACATCAGGCGACCGACTCTCGCCAACCAGGAACCGCCACGTCATCAATGGCGGCCGGCGTGTCACCAGAAGAGCGACCGCCGCTGGCACCCGCTCTTCCCACCAAAACTGTGCGGAGTGGCTGGAACGATGGGGCGCGATCTCCGACTGCGGACGCCGCATTACAGCAGCGATTACCACCTCTCAAAGAGTTCATGGGGGAAGACGGTGACTGGGGAGGCTTCCGAAGACGCTTCCTCGCTCACCAAGAAATGGCACAATGGACTGATGATGAGGCGCTTCGCGCGCTACCAGCGATGCTCGACAGTGACGCCCTCGCTACCCTCACCTCGGCGCCAAGAGCGAAGCGCGCCACGCTGCAAATGGCGCTTCAATTCCTGTCTGCAGTCTATGGACCACCTTGGGACTGCAGGCAGCTGTTCTACGATCGCCAGCGGGGCGCCAAGGAATCGCCTTTGGCATACCGCACAGCTTTCCTGGCCCTAGCGAAGGCGGCTTTCCCTCAGATGGACGAGGAAGGGGTGGATGCCATGGTGGCAGAGAAGATACTGCTGTTGGCGGACGATTTGGACATTGTCGTCTTGGCGCAAGACGACACGGAGATGTGTTCCCTGCGGGCCACACGGCACATCCACGCTAACTTGCTGTCCCAGCATCGCAAGGCCAGCAAGGCGGTGGCTGGGCATACCGTGGCTGCGACCACCCTCCCATCGGAAGAGGTCTGCGCTGTGGATCGCCCGATGGAGTGGAGAGCCGGGGGACGACCGGCTCGGGACGGAGCGAGCCGCCAGGATCAGCCCAAGCCGTCTTGGGCGCTCACACGCTGCTAGAACTGTGGCCTCCGGGGCCATGTGGCTTCGGGATGCCGGGCTCCCCGACAGCGCGGGGCGACGTCTCGGCCAGACGTCGCGCCTCTACCCAAACCTCACCAGCAAACTCCGGCGAGTCGTGGCACCCCATGTTTGGCCTACGCACACACCTGTGACACACTCACGCACTGCAACGAACGGGGGTCGAAAGTTGCCTGTCGTCGCGCCAAACCGTACTGCGGTGGGGAGTGCGTTCCAACCGGGCCAGTGGTCCGAGTTGGCCCATTGTGTTGTTGCCACGTCGTCGGGGTCGTCGGTCGTTGTGGGGCATATTGATGGGGTTGAGGTGCGGGTCTTAGTTGATACGGGGGCATCGGCAACTATTGTGTCCGATTTGATTTATAACATTCTCCCCGTTCAAAGCCGGCCTTTGTTCCCCGTTGATGTTCCGTGCTATGCTGCTAACGGGGGCTTGTTGGGCATTATCGGACAGATCCGCGCGCAAATTTGTATTGGGGACATCAAACTATCCGGCCCCATATTGGTCTCCTCCTCGCTGGCGGTTCCGTGCCTGTCGGGGACCGATTTCTTGGCCAAAATGCCGATTCGTATCTTTGTCGACCAGGGTTGCATCGAACTCCCGTCGGGCCGGCGTATGATGTTATTGTCCTCCCCCGCTACTGTCCGTATGGCATTTGCGACGATACAGGCGCTGGTGACGAGGACGGTACGCGTACCGCCGGGAGCTCAGATGCTCGTACCTCTCAGGTTGCGGCGACCATTTGCCCAGGGCGTTGGGGATCGGGGGTTCTGTTGGGGCCATCTAGGGCCGGGGTCAATGGACCCGATTTGATAGCGGCCCAGACCATTGTGAAAGGGGACGGGGACCCCTTCATTGCGGTCCTCAATGTGGGATCGCGAACGGCTGTGGTTCCTCAAGGGACCGTGCTCGCGCACGCGACGCCGGTGTCCTGTGAGGAACCGGTCATTGGTCAGGTGAGCGCCGCTCCACCGGCGCGACCGCATTCGGACCATGACGAGGGGTGGCTGGATGCGCTTTGTGCGGGATCATCGGACCTGTCCGACTCACAGCGTCAGAGGCTTTGAATCCTCCTGCATGAGTTTTCCGACGTTTTTAGTCAAAACAAATACGATATCGGGTGTGCTAAAGTGCTGCAACACCATATTGACATGGGTGACAGCGCGCCAATCCGCCAAAATCCTTTTCGGTTGAGTCCCGCCGAAAAGGATCATGTCAAATCGGCCGTGGACGACATGCTAGCTGCGGATATTATATTTCCTTCCACCAGCCCATGGGGTGCGCCGATCGTCTTGGTTAAGAAACACAATGACTCATTGTGGTTTTGTGTCGATTTTCGTTGGCTGAACAAGATTTCTGTAGCCGACGCATACCCGCTCCCTCGGATGGATGAATCGCTTGATGCCCTGGCAGGGGCACGGTTCTTCTCCACATTGGATTTGTTGTCCGGGTTCTGGCAGCTCCCTCTGGATGATGAATCTAAACCGAAAACTGCTTTTCGTACACCGCACAGCCTTTTACAATTTAACCGGTTACCGATGGGGCTACATTCAGCGCTGGCAACTTTCCAGCGATTGATGGAATTGGTCCTGGCTGGGTTGCAATGGAATTCATGTTTGATTTACTTAGACGATGTCATCGTCTTTAGTAAAACATTCGATGAACACCTCCAGAGGTTGCGTGCCGTTTTTCTCAAAATGCGGGATAATAATTTGAAATTCAAGCCCCAGAAGTGTTATTTGCTCTGCGAATTGGTGCGGTATTTGGGTCACATTGTCGGGCGTTTGGGTATTGCCACAGATCCCGCCAAAACGCAATGTGTCAGCTCCTGGCCGACGCCCACCACGGTGGGGGAGGTCAGGAGTTTCATTGGATTCGCGTCGTATTACCGCCGATTTGTCGCTGATTTCGCTACGATTGTGAAACCCTTACATGCCTTAACATCCAAGGGGGTCAAGTTTCATTGGAGTCAAGAGGAGGAGGCTGCTTTTCGCTCCCTCCGGGACGCCCTAGTGGGGGCTCCGCCATTGAGTTACCCTGACTTTACAAAACCCTTCTTGCTCGATACGGACACAAGCTACACGGGCATTGGTGGGCGTGCTTTCGCAGGTTTTGGGGGCATTGTGCATGTGGTTGCGTACGGCAGTCGGGTGTTGTCTCCGGCGGAACAAAGGTACTGTGTTACCCGTCGGGAACTATTGGCGATCGTTTACTTCATTCAGCAATATCGCCCGTATCTGTACGGTCAACAGTTCACCGTCCACACAGATCATGCGGCGCTGCAGTATGCCTTGCGGGTTCAACAGCCATCGGGCTAATTGTCTCGATGGTTGGAGATTCTCCAGGATTTTGATTTTGAAACTACTTATCGTAAGGGCGTTCGCCACACGAACGCAGACGCTCTGTCGCGTTTGCCGCCCACCTCCGAGTGCGCTTGCCTCCTGGGTTCGGGGTGTTGTAAACCCTCGAATATGATCTCTGATCCGGTCCTTGCGGCCGCCGCTGATGTGCCTTCAGTTGCCGGTCCTATCGAGCACGAAGGGAAGGATTCTCTGCTGGGGTTGTCTGTTGCAGAATGGGGGCGCCTCCAAATGGAGGACACCTCCCTCTTCGCTTTGCGCCGTCGCATCGGGGGAGTTGGTCGGGGGGGGGGGAAATGTCGACTCGTGGGGGTTAGTTCAAGGTCTTTTGATGCATTGGGATGGGAGATCCCGCCGCCACCGGCTGGTGGTACCTTCCGCATTGAGGGGTAGAGTGGTGTGGGCTGCGCACGAGCGACTCCTTCACCTGGGGACTCACAAAACCCTTGCCATGCTCCAGCTGGATTTTTCTTGGCCGGGCATGGCAAGGGACGTGGATGATCTTTTAGGGTCGTGTACTCAGTGCGCGTAACGGAAGCCACCAGCACGGGGGTCCAACCCACTATTGCAGTCTATCAAAGTTTCCTGGGTTAACGAGCTCGTTGCGCTTAATATTCTGGGCCCATTCCCCGCTACACCCAGGGAAAATAGATACCTATTGACCGGGGTAGAATATTTTACGCACTGGCCTATGGCCTGGCCCCTCGCCAACCAGTCGGCAGCAGCCATCGCAGAGACCTTTGTCCAGGGCTATGTCCTCGACAAAGGTGCTCCGGAGCGGCTGCTGACCGACCAGGGTAAAACATTTTCGGGTAAACTTCTCCACGAAGTCTGCGAGCTCCTGGGAACGAAAAAGATTCGTACCTCCCCATATCATCCGCAAACTGACGGGATGGTGGAGCGTCTGCATCGGACTGTCACGTCCATGCTGTCCCAACAGGTCTCTGAATCACAGACCGATTGTGACCTTCATATTCCGGGGGTTTTGACGGCATACAGAATGGCTCCACATGCGGCGACCGGATTTTCGCCCTTTTTCCTAATGTATGGCCGCGAGGCTAACCCGCCTGTCGCGACCCAGCTGCAGATCTCCGCGCCGCATGCTAAATCTAAATTGACCGTCCATGTCAAATTCAACATCGCTAAATTGACAGAGGCGCGGGAGGCGGCCGTCCAGAATTCAGAACTTCGCCAAAAAGCGAATGAGAGGCTCAGGCTAGGTCGGGCACATGTGCTCCAGTGGAAACCGGGTGACAAGGCGTGATTGCACTGTCCCCAAATACCACTGGCGACCTCGTCTAAGCTGGTGCGGCCGTGGCGGGGGCCCGTGGAAGTGGTGCAGGTCTTGCGGCCACAATGTGTGCGTATCCGGTGAGGGAAGCGTCGGTGGTTTGTGCACCCCTCCAGGTTGAAACCGTTCGTTGCGCCCCATGTTCCTACCACACACACGCGTGGCCAAACATGTGAGGGGTCCACCGACTCCCGGAGTCCGACTTCGCTGCTTTCGCCTAACTTGCCACCAACTGTTCCACCTCCAGGTGCACCAGGATTGACGTGCTCACGACCGCCAACCCCTCCCGGGGGGGTCGGGAGTCACTCAGTAGCGAAGCCTGACTCTCTCACACCCGGACTGTTGACACCCACCACTGGGCCAACCGGGATTGTCCCGTTTGACGGGCCCGCTGCAAGAACGCGCCAAAACGCACAGACTTTTGTGAGGTCGGCTGCTTATGCAGCCCTTGCGGGGGGGGGGGGGAGTCCTGGAAATTGTATATATGTTGCGTTTTTACGGGGTTCGGTATTTATTCGGGGGGGGGGGGGGTGCGTCGGGTTATTTTTCTCTTTCTTGTTGTTAATGTTCATTCTTGTTGTTGTTCTTGTTAAAAATTACGCGAGGCACACATGGATTTGGGGGGATGCATCTTTATTGAGATTTTGTTGCAGCCGGGATGGCTGCGGGCTGTACAGGGGGGGGGGGTGATGTAGAGGTGTTACGGAGGGCTTAACAAACACACTGGGCGTGGTTATGCCCGTACGCCGAGAGGCGCTTACATCGACGTCCGCACCGTTCAGCCTGGGGGGGCTGACACGGAGCTGGGATCCCCCACGGCCCCACCCCTCAGTGGGGGAGTTGATATATAAGGCGGTGAGCCGGAGGGCTCGGGGCAGTGTTCAGCTTTAACCAGTGAAGAAAGAAGATCTGCTAGATAGGCCCTGGGACTCCCCTGGATCGCTGTCCTTCTCAGGACCGACCAGGGCAAGCCAGTGGCGTGGCCCCGAGAGCCCAGAGCCGATGCTTTTGTCAGAGCCAGTCTGGGAACTCAGGGTGCCGTAATCCCAGCTTAACCAGGGCTGGGTTAGCTAGCCTCCCCTAGCCCGGTAGTGGAGGACCTAGGAGTAGGCTAGCTGTGACATAGAGTGTTGATCTCCCAGTTAGACGGGTGAAGGGGCCGATACCCCTTCAAGTGTTGTACATCTTGGCCTGTTCTGTACTTTGTACTTAATAAATAAGTGTGCCTCCAACTACGTCGTCCAAGTCTCCTGGAACCTACTACACACCCACAGTGATTCACAAAGGTAATTCCAAACCAGTTCTCGAAAGTAATTTAAGGAGCTGACGTATGAAGCGAGCAAGTCAGGGCTGGTTTTGCTTCTTCTGTTTAAAGAGCACCTGTGAACCTTAACAGACATTGGTTTTAGTCCACTGCTGAAACAAGCAGCATCACTGGAGGGAAGGAGTGGGGTCTACTTCATTGTTTATCATAATCAGTCGAGAAGATGCTTGCAAGATCAATAATGAGGTTTAAATGGCAAAAAAAAATTATTCTGTCGCTGTTATTTTCAGATAAGGATGATGGGTGTTTTCATCATTATTATCTGTGTCAATATAAACTGTGAATAGTGGAACAAAATAATGTCGATGATGACTATTAATAGCATAACGTACAAGCAACCAAGAATGGTATAGAGGTTCATGTGATTTAAGAATTCTGCACTGTTATAAAGCTGGTAATTTGTTGCAACTATAAATCCGTTTTATGCCATGTGATCTTATATCTAAATGCACATTTTCAGTGTTTGATTGAAGCAACAAATGAGTGCATTGTAGTTCGCCAATTATTTTTTGAATGTCACAAATTGACAATAAATTATACTTATGTGGTAATGACAGTAATATGAAAACAAGTTTAATCTAACTAGTTTAATAATCGTTCATTGGTTATCAATACGTTTGTGCTTTGTTTACTAAAAATACGAATAAACCCTGTGACTTTTGGCAAATTGACAAGATAAACAATGCATTAGAAAACTTGAATAGAAAAAACTTATGTTAACATTTTATACGTGATAAGTATTGCCGTGTGCACACCTTCTCATGAGCAATGTTATACGTTGGATTTCATGACCAATATGATTCGTAAATACTCTCGTTCCTTTCGGGCTCGATCGTTCAAGTATAAAGTCAAATGTTTAACTCTAACCCTCCACCACCTGACAGGGCCAATCAAAATAAAATCAAGTTGTCACATGGAAAACTATGTTAATTGATTGAGGTTTTTTTTCAACAAAACCGGAGGAATGTGGAAAGCAAGCAAACATTTTACGTAAAAAATTGACATTTTACTTTGGCTTTTCAAAATTCCTTCTAGATTTGAAGCTTTCGTGACTGCAAGGATTCATACTCTTAGTTTGTTTTACTTTTTCGTGACTCTTTCAACATTCCTCTGGTTTGGTGAGAAACCAGATCAATTAGCAAATTTGCCCACGTGAAAACTTGATTTGATTGGTTCTGTCGGGTGGTGGAGGGTTATCGTTAAACATGTTTACCTTATATTCCAGGCTACCATTAGACTTTTTGCATTGTCTAATTCAAGAAAACTTGAATTTACAGCCGTGGAGCATTGACATGGGAGCATAGACATACAACAGATTTGCGTGCTTTTTATTTATTTGGAATGAGTAGCAGTAAACATATTTTAAAATCAGTATCCATCTAAAGTGTTAGTAAATGTGCTTTCTAAAATAGTTGAAGCATTTTTAACACTTTTGAATTTTCCCAGTACCCGACTAAAATGTTAAGATAAAAACTAGTCAGTGTTGCTGGTTTCATTTGTTAATGCAGTTATATATGCATTAACATAAAACGAGTTAGCTCTAAATAAATCTAATTAATTCAGCATGTGAATAGAAAGTACACTAACAAGTGTAAGCAGATAGTATTCCTCCATGTATAAGCACTGTTAGAAATGTATTATCGTTTGTTGCTAGTATCAATTATCTATAAAGAGTATGACTTTTGATGAGTCCCTTTTTTAGTCTTCATTATAAACGTTCATTCGAGTTAAAACATCGTTGTCATTAATCAATCATGTAGTAAGATGTACTACTGTATTGTAATTCTAGGGCAATATGAATTTAACAGTCATTAACGCTAACGTAGCTTCCTTTAAATTCCTCAAAAACAGTAATTTTATAAACTAAATCAACTACACTCGCAAAATAATGTTAGTGATTATAGTCATTTTATAATATAATATAGTATAAAACATTAATTAACAAATGCAATTACTCTTAGGTTCTTTCGGTAAAGTCACGTATAAAGATAAAATAATAAATTAAATACTACCATACGACGTTTCGATTGCAACACAAGCAATCATCATCAGGTATAAATGAAATAGAAACACAAATCTAGTATACTTAGAAATGGAATGTAATACAACAGAGAGTCGGATAACATAACAGTCAACACCCTACCTGGTTGATTACGTTCTTCCTGAGAATGCTAAATTTGAGAGAGAGATAAAACACAGAACCAGAAACATATAGACAGACATATAAGCGGACAGATATCACAGAGATACATAGAGAGAGAACAATCATAGGCACACAGAGAAAGCAATGCCTCTGTGTCGAGGCCTTAAATCAAGGGTCCTCAAACTTTTCAAACAGGGGGCCAGTTCACTGTCCCTCAGACCGTTGGAGGGCCGGACTATAGTAAAAAAAAAACTATGAACAAATTCATATGCACACTGCATATATCTTATTTTGAAGTGAAGAAACAAAACGGGAACAAATACAATATTTAAAATGAAGAACAAGTAAAGTTAAATAAACAAACTTGCCAGTATTTCAATGGGAACTATGGGCCTGCTTTTGGCTAATGAGATGGTCAATGTCCGGTTCCATATTTGTCACTGCTAGTCGTAACAAGTGATGCAAGTGTGCATCCGTTAGTCTAGATCTGGTTGGAGATTTCAAATGTTTCATTCTGGAAAAAGTCTGTTCACAGACATAAGTGCTGCCAAAGATGGTTGCCATTTTGAGTGCATGGTTCCTGAGATGAGGATATGTCTCAGAGGGGAGAGATGCATAGAAATTATGAAGGCTGCTTGACTTGAATGCGTCTTTCAGAGAGTCACAATTCTGCAGTTCAGCCAGTTCCATTTGGTAAATTGTATCCACATTTTCAATGTCAATAGAAAATGGGTTATGGAAAAGCTGTATGTCCTGTTCATGGAGATGAAGCTCTTTAAATCTAAATTGGAACTCCTTTTGCAATTTTTCCAGTGAATCCACACATGTTTTGTTTGGGAATTGCAACCAATGGTTTTTCCGCTAACAGATTTTGAGTTGTGGGGAGATGGCAGAAGTTTTCCTCCTTAACTTGTTTGATGAGGAGGCCTAATTTTACTTCAAATGCTTTGACATGTGATTGCATATCACAGATGAGCTTCCCCTTTCCTTGAAGTTGCACATTGAAACTGTTGAGTAGCTCTGTTACATCTGTCAGAAAGGCAAGGTGCAATTTCCATTCTGCATCATTGAGCTCTGGTACTTCTTTGTTTTTTGAAAGCAGAAAAGTTGTAATCTGTGGAAGTAAGTCATAGAAACGTTTCAAAACTCTCCCTCGACTCAGCCAACGGACTTCTGTGTGGTACAGAACATCTTCATAGTCAACATTTAGTTCAGACAGAAATTCCTGAAATTGTCTGTGGTTTAGTGCATGAGCTCTAATGAAGTTAACACAAGATACCACAATTTTCATAACAGAGTCCCACTTCAGTGATTTACTACACAGCGCTTGTTGGTCGATGAGGCAGTGTATGGCTATTGGATGAGAATGGTTATGTTTGTCCATCTCTTGGTTAATGCGAGCAATTACTCCTTTCTTAGACCCCACCATGCTAGGAGCACCATCAGTTGTCACACTGGCTAGTTTAGCCCAGTTCAGCTCCAAACCATTCACAGTTTGGCAAACTTTTTCATAGATATCCTCTCCTGTAGTTGTTCCTTTGATGCTTTGCAGTGCAGCAAGCTCTTCTGTGACTTCAAAATAGTCATTCGTCCCACGAATAAAAATTAGAAGTTGTGCAGAATCACGAACATCATTGCTTTCGTCGAGTGCCAAGGAAAAATAGGAAAGTGTTTTTTGTGGAGTTTTGCAAATGCTGATGCAAATTGTCTCCCATTTCTCCAATCCTCCGTGTAATTGTAGGTCCTGAAAGACTCACTGTACTAAATAAATCGACCTTCTCTGGACACATCTCTTTGGCAACAGAAAGAAGGCATTCTTTAACAAATTCTCCCTCCACGAATGGTCTGCCAGTGCACGCTATTAGCTTGGCAACTTGAAAACTTGCTCGCAGTGATGAAATATTTAGCTGCTTCTGCTTCACAAAAGTATTTTGCTGAGTTGTTAATGTATTTTTCAGTTTTAATATTTTATCTTTTCATAGTGTCGACGTAAATTGTATGCTTTGAACAGACACTATATTCTGGCATATCAGACACACAGCTCTTTCCTTGTACTGCATGAAAAAGTAATCATAAGTCCACTGTTTTTTTAATATCCTACACTCCGAGTAAATTTTTCTCTTTCTTGACATCATTGTTTCCTAGGGAGTCAAAATTGCTATTAGTAAAATACCAATATATATACAGCGCTACAAAAACAATATACCAGCAATAACTTTGCCCACACAGAGACATACAGACTGCACTGCCCATCAATGCAGTCTGATTGGGGGAACTCCGCTTTTACCCCAGGCTCACACTGGTGCGGGTGCCATTAAAAAGTTAATTACACCTGCAGTTTTGTTCACAGATCGCAGTACATCCCCAGCACACAGGAATATCACTGGGAGTGGAGCCGAGGGGCAAGTGAGGGAGCTGAGGGAGGGAGAGCCAGTCAAGCGCAGCCAGGGGAGGGCTGGCAGCCTTAGGCCTGGGGGGCTAGTCCAGTCAATTGGCCCATTGAACCATTCACCAGCGCAGCCCAATGAGTGCCCACCGCCGCAGCTCAATCAGTGCCCACCGCCGCAGCTCAATCAGTGCTCGCCAGCGCAGCCAAATCAGTGCTTGCCACCGCAGCCCAATCAGTGCCCACCACCGCAGCCCAATGAGTGCTCACCAGCGCAGCCCAATTAGTGCTCACAAGCGCAGCCCAATTAGTGACCATGGGCCGGATAAATGTCCTCGGCGGGCCGCATGTGGCCCGCGGGCCGTAGTTTGAGGACCCCTGCCTTAAATAGAGAGAGGGGGCGGGGGCGGAGAGAGAGGGAGGGGTTAGATAAATTAGCATGTCAATGAGTAGCACGACGAGAGGTACGGTGCGAAAGCTTGAAAATTAGGAGACAAGAAGAGAGACACACTAAATTAAATAACCTAGCAAAATATCGAAATGTAATGTTGGAAGCAGCACCTCCGAATAGCACGTAAGGTGTGAAAGTAGGTTTAGTCCCCTTTTCCTGATGACGACCACTTGTGTTGTGATCGAAAGATCGTGGTTTATTATTTTAATTACTGAAAGAACCAATAAGTCTACATTATAGACTGCCAGGACGCTCACTCAGGTTAAGAACCAGGCTACAGTCTACATTATAGACTGTCAGTACGCTTACTCAGTTTAATAATCATTGCTACAGTCTACATTTTCGACTGCCAATACGCTCACCAGCTTAAAACCAGGCTACAGTCTACATTATAGACTGCCAGTACACTCACCCAACTTAATAACCATTGCAACAGTCTACATTATAGACTACCAGTACACTCACCAAACTTAATAACCAGGCTACAGTCTACATTATAGATTGCCAGTACACTCACTCCGATTAAGAACCAGGCTACAGTCTACATTAGTGTTTTTTTATTCACTTAAAAAAAATTTCTATATACGTGACTTTACCGAAAGAACCAAAGAATATGATTACACGTAGTACGGAGTAATGAAAAAAACATCGCTTAGTGTGCCATCTAGTCGTTCATAACAAGCATTGTTCCTAGTTGAATTCGTATTAGACTCCAACAATGTTGGGCAAGTTGGATCCTTGACAGTGTAATAAAACTGGGGTCTTGATTTCATTGACATAAAGTATATGAAGCCATCAGCGTTTCTTTGAAAGCATTACATGCTGTTGATAAAAATGTATTGCATATTTTTCCATATCATTTCTGAATGACCTGGACACCCTGCTTCCTAAAAAAGTTAAAGTCTATCGCCTAATAATTGTGCCTCCTGTTAAAATTGCTTACATTTGGCTATTACGTAGAAGCAGGGCAATGAACAATCCAAATAACTAAACATCTATTTCCAATCTGTGCAATTTGATAAATATCACATATCGCAAAAATAGGTTAGTGCACTGCTCCCGAAATCCGTGGTAGTGGTGATTCAGAAATCTCCAAAGAAATTCCGGATTTCTGGATCTCTACCAGAAGCGGCGATGACCTCTTGGAATCTACGCCACACCGCGCACATTTTATTTTGCGGATTTCTGGGTCAAACCTCCGCAGTGAAGGCGGATTTACAGGATCGTGATATGTACTCCATATCAATGTGGATTAGGGCTGAACGATTAATCGATTTCAAATCGAAATTTGAAAAATGCGATTAGCAAATTGCAAAGGCTGCGATCTTTTGCGCGTCTGGCCCAGGGTTCAACTGTCGTGTCAATGGTTTGTCTGTGGTTTGTCAATTTATAAGCTATATATGCTGGACATCAATAAATAATGTTCTATTGATTACAGAAAAGTCATATTACTTTAGTAGTAGGTTTTTACCCTTTTAAACTGGTAGAAAACCGACACCTTTATTCAAGGCATCATGTTTGCAATAACCACAACACAAGTAGTCAAAAAAGCAAACAAAAAGAAGCAACTCTGATAATGATAGTGCATATTATTATCATTATCAGAGTTGCTTCTTTTTGTTTGCTTTTTTGACTACTTGTGTTGTGGTTATTGCAAACATGATGCCTTGAATAAAGGTGTCAGTTTTGTACCAGTTTAAAAGGGTAAAAACCTACTACTATATTTTGCCACTGGTAAAAGAGATCTCATAGTGTAAATCCTATAACTTTCTTATTGGAATTTTTATTTTATTTTTTATTATAACTTTATACAGTATTTTTTTATTAACTATTGTTCTATGTTTGATTGTTCTATTTCAATTAAAGCATTTTAATAAGTACATGTTGGAAGCAATTAATATATTTTAAGTTCTCATCCTTGCATTATAATATATAGAGCAGTTCTAATTTTGATAATATCATGTGGTAATGCTCCATCACACGTTTTATATCTATTACACAGTCAATATTGAACTGAAGCTTGACTTTAAAAAATGTAATCGCAAATCAAATCGCAATATCTGTTAGAAAAATTGCAATTAGATATTTTCCCCAAATCGTTCATCCCTAATGTGGATTACTGAAGTTCTTCTGTATTGGCCTCAGCAAACGGTTCAGTGACACCTGCTGTGCTTAGCGCTACTACATAGTGTAAACCAGTGCGTTGGAGGCAAGTTTTGGTGGCCGAAGGTGGTTTTGTGGTTCGTGGATCATCATCAGCTGCAGCAGCAGTGTCATAGTGGTCACTATATTCTCATATTAATTGATCATAACTGTCATCATTTATCATCTTCAGTCATTTAAGTAACAAAGTCATTTGGCTGAGCAGTATTCTATACCAATACTTCTGCCGTGGCTGATCATTATTTTAATGCAGCTGGCTCACACGAAATTGATTTCTCTAAGACGATGATACTTTTCAAGCCTACTGGCTATCAACAAAGGGGCAGTCCATAAATGACGTCACGCACCTAGAGGGGGGAGGGGGGGTCAGACATTTGTAACGATGCGTGACGAGGGGGGGGGGGGTGATAAATGTGACGTCACGTAAAAATGCGCAACTTTAAATAAATATTAATCAAATAGAATTGTTATAACACAAATTTTAATTATTAACTATTTGATTATTTAAATTTACTAAGGTCACATTTTATTTATTCCATGAAGGAGCATTTTGCTTCTCCATGGGAGAATGGAGAAGCATACATTTTGTAAAAAATTTGAATAGTTGTTATTAAACATTTTTATTCTAATGATTCTACCAGGGCTTTTCATTGTGAAATGAATGTGATTGTTATAATTATACTCTCCATTTTGCTTCGTTCTACTACAAAGTTTAAAGTATTTTTATAGTTATAACTACTTTTAATATTTTATTATTATAAGATAATTTCAATATAATATTCTGAACATTTGCAGTTTTAGTTAGACGTTGAATATTTTCAAGTGAATTTTATGCTAAATTTCAGCTTTCCAACGCCTCCTTTTTAATACGTGTTTTCTCCTACAACATCAGAGTGCAGCGCCACATTAAATACGCACTACAATGACAATAGTTAAGTCATTTGAAGCAAGTTTTATTTTCAAAATGGAAATATGGTTTGGGGGGGGGGGCAGAGCTTTGTGACGTCATTTTGAGAGGGGTTTGCCTTTTTGTGACGCCGTATGACGAGGGGGGGAGGGGGGGGGTAAAAATTGGCCAAAATCGCGTGACGTCATTTATGGACGGCAGCAAAGATTCGTTCATGAAGCCATCCATATTTTCAGACACAGACACAATTTCAATCAAGAAGATGGTTATAAGCTCAGCAATCATTGGAAAGATGTCATCAACCACTTTGGGTAATGACTTGATATGTGTTTTCTTGTCAACCTCCACCGTCAGCAGTGTGGGTGTGTGGAGCGAGGTGCAATGCTTTGATTGGTGTAAACCTACTGCCAGTGTCGGAGCTTTATCCTACATTACCATTATCCTTTTTTAACAGCTTGCCTTCAGAGGCTAACCTCCCTGTTCCTGATGACGACCGCTTGTGTTGCGATGGAAACGTGATATTTGTAATCACTTTATTTATTATTTTTTCGATCTACGTGACTTTACCGAAAGAACCATAGAATATAGTATCTATACTGTACCTTGGTTGAGCGAGGAGACACACTCATAATAATCTTACAATTATTTTGATATAGTGTCCTTCATACAAATTACACCTCACAATTGCCGTGGATCCACAGAAAAGCTGGAATGCTGCCAAGCTGAGAGCAGGCACCGAAAATTAGTTTGCATTTCTTTATATATTAATATGGTTTCAGCTAATTAATGAGTGTTTATACATGTGGGAGCAAACCGGAGCACCTGGTGGAAACTTTCTTACGCGTGGACTTACGTACCTCAAACAAAACAGATTTCAGTCTACACTTGCTGTACTGCATTCTGCTGGCAAGCCAGAGTATTGCACATTGTTGCCCACATGAATGGAAGTTTTGCAACATTTAATCATGTTTGATCCACTAACCCTCGCTTTTTATTTAGCACATCAAATTTTAAAAATTTCTGGGGTGAAAGTAATTTATTTTTTACTTTTGAGTGCAAATAAAAGTGTTTGCATTGAAAAAACTGGCTTTTAACCGAATTTATTTTACCTTGATAACTATATTTAAGGTCTATTTTATTTTACCAGGTAAGGCCCACGAGAGCTGTTTTTCAGAAGCGACCTGGTCACAAATGAGAGGCCAATTAAGTGGTTCATCATGTGGAAATTTATAGCAGCCTAATACTCGAAGGACATGTTTCTAAATGTGGAGTGAAACCCCCACACAATAATGGGAAGAAAACGCAAACTCCAAATATACAGGCGTGAGGGTCAGCATCAAACCCACAACCTCCTGCATACAAGAGATGTTAACTGTTAAGAGCAGCATCACTATAACCCTTAACGCCGATTAACAAATCACCCGGACTTGGAACACACGCTTTTCATTGGTCAGAGGCTCCCCAACATCCACTGTAATTGGACAATATGTTCCCCGAATAGCTGCGCACAACCATCCGTGATTCAAGAGGGGGGGGGGGGTAAAATGTGGGAGTATTAATTATACAAAATAAGTAAAATAACACGAATAGGACCAGGATCGGCAGGACCTGGACCAGTTTTTTTTTTATGAAACATTTAATTGTTACGCAAAACAAGTCTGGGTAGAAAATGTCGGCTTGTTAGGCTTTGTAAATCCGAATATATTAAGCATAAAAGATTTTAAAAAATATAAACAGACGAGGCAAGTCCAATAAAAGTGTGTAAAAAAACATGTTTAATCTAAATACATAAGTTTGATGAAACAAAGTAGTTGTACTTACGTGCCCGTGCTTAATTTGAGTTTCGATGATTTACCTTCTAAAAAAATTGGCCATATCTTGCACTCCCAGAAAGGGAATCTCACACCCCAACCGGGGTACGTGAACCCCGGGATAAGAGCCACTGGTCTAAGTAAAGCAAGAAAGAGAGAACTGCAGTTGAGTTTCACTGGATTAAACAAGCCAGATTTATAACCAATGCAATATAAGGCTAGCGTCACATTTGCGAGAAACGTTTCTGAGAGTTACGACTAGATTTGAATCAATGTCCATTCATCAATACTAAACGCACATATAATAAAAAAAATTCCATATTAGTTCATGCTGCACCACGGTTTAAATTTGCAGTAAAAGGGAGTCCACACGAGTCGGCCTGGTAAGGGAACTTGATTATTCCAACATAACTAATAGGAACACCTGTAGGGCATGTACATGGTTGTGACGACCAGCCTTTCCTTCCCTAGAGACCTCCGGGTTTGACTTCCACCCTCTTATGCAGGATAACCTCTTTCCAATTTTCCTCTTTCCCATAAATCTATATCTTTTGGTGGTATTCCTTAAATCCCCTATCCACCTTTTTGCACTTTCATTGCAAACACCCTTCGTTAATTATTTCTATAGGCATGGTCCATTGTCCTTACTGTGTCCCCTGATGCACTCTACTGATCTGTTTTTACATGTTAATATTTTCCTTGGGGAGCACCTACATTCCATGTATATACATCAACTCTGCAAATATAAGACTGACTTAAACGGAAACGTTTTCCACTTCGTGAACCAGGTCACCATTGCAAATAAGTCTTCTTGAAAAAATTGACTCTCCAATCATGAAATAATGAAAAGAGGGAAGGTGTTTGGAGCCATTGCATATTTAATATGATGCTTGTTGATCTTTATACTGTCTTTTCACAGCCTCGACTCAACAAAATACAACAAACACCACCACTACAGTATTGACAAATACCACTCCGCAGGCAACCACAACAAAGGAAGGCGCCACCCTATCAACTTCAACAGAACAATCCACCACAACTGCCCCAACAACAGCCACTTTAGAATTGACAACTACCACTCCTCAGGCAACTACAACAAAGGAAGTCACTACCCTATTTACATCAACAGAACAATCCACCACAACTGCATCAACAACACAGACAGCCACTACAGAATTGACAACTACCACTCTGCAGGCAACCACAACAGAGGAAGTCACCACCCTATCAACTTCAACAGAACAATCCACCACAACTGAACCTACAACAGCCACTACAGAATTGACAACTACCACTCCGCAGGCAACTACAACAAAGGAAGTCACCACCCTATCGACATCAACAGAACAATCCACCACAACTGCACCTACAACACAGACAGCCACTACAGAATTGACAACTACCACTCCGCAGGCAACCACAACAAAGGAAGTCACCACCCTATCAACTTCAACAGAACAATCCACCACAACTGCACCTACAACAGCCACTTCAGAATTGACAACAACCACTCCGCAGGCAACCACAACAAAGGAAGTCACAACCCTATCAACTTCAACAGCACAATCCACAACAACTGCACCTACAACACAGACAGCCACTACAGAATTAACAACTACCACTGCGCAGGCAACCACAACAAAGGAAGGCGCCACCCTATCAACTTCAACAGAACAATCCACCACAACTGCCCCTACAACAGCCACTTCAGAATTGACAACTATCACTCCGCAGGCAACTACAACAAAGGAAGTCACCACCCTATCGACATCAACAGAACAATCCACCACAACTGCATCAACAACACAGACAGCCACTACAGAATTGACAACTACCACTCTGCAGGCAACCACAACAGAGGAAGTCACCACCCTATCAACTTCAACAGAACAATCCACCACAACTGCACCTACAACACAGACAGCCACTACAGAATTGACAACTACCACACTACAGGCAACCACAACAAAGGAAGTCTCCACCCTTTTAACTTCAACAGAACAATCCACCACAACTGCACCTACAACACAGACAGCCACTACAGAATTGACAACCACAACTCCGCAGGCAACCACAACAAAGGAAGTCACTACACTATCAAATTCAACAGAACAATCCACCACAACTGCACCTACAACACAGACAGCCACTACAGAATTGACAACTACCACTCCGCAGGCAACTACAACAAAGGAAGTCACCACCCTATCAACTTCAACAGAACAATCCACCACAACTGCACCTACAACAGCCAATTCAGAATTGACAACTATCACTCCGCAGGCAACTACAACAAAGGAAGTCACCACCCTATTGACATCAACAGAACAATCCACCACAACTGCACCAACAACACAGACAGCCACTACAGAATTGACAACTACCACTCCGCAGGAAACCACAACAAAGGAAGTCACCACCCCATCAACGTCAACAGAACAATCCACCACAACTGCACCTACAACAGCCACTACAGAACTGACAACTACCATTCCGCAGGCAACTACAACAAAGGAAGTCACCACCCTATCGACATCAACAGAACAATCCACCACAATTGCATCAACAACACAGACAGCCACTACAGAATTGACATCAACCACTCCTAAGGCAACCACAACAAAGGAAGTCTCCACCCTTTTAACTTCAACAGAACAATCCACCACAACTGCACCTACAACACAGACAGCCACTACAGAATTGACATCAACCACTCCTAAGGCAACCACAACAAAGGAAGTGACCACCCTATCAACTTCAACAGAACAATCCACCACAACTGCACCTACAACAGCCACTACAGAATTGACAACTACCACTCCGCAGGCAACTACAATAAAGGAAGTCACCACCCTATTGACATCAACAGAACAATCCACCACAACTGCACCTACAACACAGACAGCCACTACAGAATTGACAACTACCACTCCGCAGGCAACCACAACAAAGGAAGTCACCACCCTATCAACTTCAACAGAACAATCCACCACAACTGCACCTACAACAGCCACTTCAGAATTGACAACAACCACTCCGCAGGCAACCACAACAAAGGAAGTCACAACCCTATCAACTTCAACAGCACAATCCACAACAACTGCACCTACAACACAGACAGCCACTACAGAATTAACAACTACCACTGCGCAGGCAACCACAACAAAGGAAGGCGCCACCCTATCAACTTCAACAGAACAATCCACCACAACTGCCCCTACAACAGCCACTTCAGAATTGACAACTATCACTCCGCAGGCAACTACAACAAAGGAAGTCACCACCCTATCGACATCAACAGAACAATCCACCACAACTGCATCAACAACACAGACAGCCACTACAGAATTGACAACTACCACTCTGCAGGCAACCACAACAGAGGAAGTCACCACCCTATCAACTTCAACAGAACAATCCACCACAACTGCACCTACAACACAGACAGCCACTACAGAATTGACAACTACCACACTACAGGCAACCACAACAAAGGAAGTCTCCACCCTTTTAACTTCAACAGAACAATCCACCACAACTGCACCTACAACACAGACAGCCACTACAGAATTGACAACCACAACTCCGCAGGCAACCACAACAAAGGAAGTCACTACACTATCAAATTCAACAGAACAATCCACCACAACTGCACCTACAACACAGACAGCCACTACAGAATTGACAACTACCACTCCGCAGGCAACTACAACAAAGGAAGTCACCACCCTATCAACTTCAACAGAACAATCCACCACAACTGCACCTACAACAGCCAATTCAGAATTGACAACTATCACTCCGCAGGCAACTACAACAAAGGAAGTCACCACCCTATTGACATCAACAGAACAATCCACCACAACTGCACCAACAACACAGACAGCCACTACAGAATTGACAACTACCACTCCGCAGGAAACCACAACAAAGGAAGTCACCACCCCATCAACGTCAACAGAACAATCCACCACAACTGCACCTACAACAGCCACTACAGAACTGACAACTACCATTCCGCAGGCAACTACAACAAAGGAAGTCACCACCCTATCGACATCAACAGAACAATCCACCACAATTGCATCAACAACACAGACAGCCACTACAGAATTGACATCAACCACTCCTAAGGCAACCACAACAAAGGAAGTCTCCACCCTTTTAACTTCAACAGAACAATCCACCACAACTGCACCTACAACACAGACAGCCACTACAGAATTGACAACTACAACTCCGCAGGCAACCACAACAAAGGAAGTCACTACACTATCAAATTCAACAGAACAATCCACCACAACTGCACCTACAACACAGACAGCCACTACAGAATTGACAACTACCACTCCGCAGGCAACCACAACAAAGGAAGTCACCACTCTATTGACATCAACAGAACAATCCACCACAACTGCACCTACAACAGCCAATTCAGAATTGACAACTACCACTCCGCAGGCAACTACAACAAAGGAAGTCACCACCCTATTGACATCAACAGAACAATCCACCACAACTGCACCAACAACACAGACAGCCACTACAGAATTGACAACTACCACTCCGCAGGAAACCACAACAAAAGAAGTCACCACCCCATCAACGTCAACAGAACAATCCACCACAACTGCACCTACAACAGCCACTACAGAATTGACATCAACCACTCCGCAGGCAACCACAACAAAGGAAGTCACCACCCTATCAACTTCAACAGAACAATCCACCACAACTGCACCAACAACACAGACAGCCATTACAGAATTGATAACTAAAACTCCGCAGGCAACCACAACAAAGGACGTCACCACCCTATCAACTTCAACAGAACAATCCACCACAACTGCACCTCCAACACAGACAGCCACTACAGAATTGACAACTACCACTCCGCAGGCAACCACAACAAAGGAAGTCACCACCCTATCAACTTCAACAGAACAATCCACCACAACTGCACCTACAACAGCCACTTCAGAATTGACAACTACCACTCCGCAGGCAACCACAACAAAGGAAGTCACAACCATATCAACTTCAACAGCACAATCCACAACAACTGCACCTACAACACAGACAGCCACTACAGAATTAACAACTACCACTCCGCAGGCAACCACAACAAAGGAAGGCGCCACCCTATCAACTTCAACAGAACAATCCACCACAACTGCCCCTACAACAGCCACTTCAGAATTGACAACTACCACTCCGCAGGCAACTACAACAAAGGAAGTCACCACCCTATTGACATCAACAGAACAATCCACCACAACTGCACCAACAACACAGACAGCCAATACAGAATTGACAACTACCACTCCACAGGCAACCACAACAAAGGAAGTGACCACCCTATCAACTTCAACAGAACAATCCACCACAACTGCACCTACAACAGCCACTACAGAATTGACAACTACCACTCCGCAGGCAACTACAATAAAGGAAGTCACCACCCTATTGACATCAACAGAACAATCCACCACAACTGCACCAACAACACAGACAGCCAATACAGAATTGACAACTACCACTCCGCAGGCAACCACAACAAAGGAAGTGACCACCCTATCAACTTCAACAGAACAATCCACCACAACTGCACCTACAACAGCCACTACAGAATTGACAACTACCACTCCGCAGGCAACTACAACAAAGGAAGTCACCACCCTATCGACATCAACAGAACAATCCACCACAACTGCATCAACAACACAGACAGCCACTACAGAATTGACATCAACCACTCCGCAGGCAACCACAACAAAGGAAGTCACCACCCTATCAACTTCAACAGAACAATCCACCACAACTGCACCTACAACACAGACAGCCACTACAGAATTGACAACTACCACACCACAGGCAACCACAACAAAGGAAGTCACCACCCTTTTAACTTCAACAGAAAAATCCACCACAACTGCACCAACAACACAGACAGCCACTACAGAATTGACAACTACAACTCCGCAGGCAACCACAACAAAGGAAGTCACCACACTATCAAATTCAACAGAACAATCCACCACAACTGCACCTACAACACAGACAGCAACTACAGAATTGACAACTACCACTCCGCAGGCAACCACAACAAAGGAAGTCACCACCCTATCAACTTCAACAGAACAATCCACCACAACTGCACCTACAACAGCCACTTCAGAATTGACAACTACCACTCCGCAGGCAACTACAATAAAGGAAGTCACCACCCTATCAACTTCAACAGAACAATCCACCACAACTGCACCTCCAACACAGACAGCCACTACAGAATTGACAACTACCACTCCGCAGGCAACCACAACAAAGGAAGTCACCACCCTATCAACTTCAACAGAACAATCCACCACAACTGCACCTACAACAGCCACTTCAGAATTGACAACTACCACTCCACAGGCAACCGCAACAAAGGAAGTCACAACCCTATCAACTTCAACAGCACAATTCACAACAACTGCACCTACAACACAGACAGCCACTACAGAATTAACAACTACCACTCCGCAGGCAACCACAACAAAGGAAGGCGCCACCCTATCAACTTCAACAGAACAATCCACCACAACTGCCCCTACAACAGCCACTTCAGAATTGACAACTACCACTCCGCAGGCAACTACAACAAAGGAAGTCACCACACTATTGACATCAACAGAACAATCCACCACAACTGCACCAACAACACAGACAACCACTACAGAATTGACAACTACCACTCTGCAGGCAACCACAACAAAGGAAGTCACCACCCTATCAACTTCAACTAAACAATCCAACACAACTGCACCTACAACAGCCACTACAGAATTGACAACTACCACTCCGCAGGCAACTACAACAAAGGAAGTCACCACCCTATCGACATCAACAGAACAATCCACCACAACTGCACCAACAACACAGACAGCCACTACAGAATTGACATCAACCACTCCGCAGGAAACTACAACAAAGGAAGTCACCACCCTATCAACTTCAACAGAACAATCCACCACAACTGCACCTACAACACAGACAGCCACTACAGAATTGACAACTACCACTCTGCAGGCAACCACAACAAAGGAAGTCACCACCCTATCAACTTCAACAGCACAATCCACCACAACTGCACCTACAACAGCCACTTCAGAATTGACAACTACCACTCCGCAGGCAACCACAACAAAGGAAGTCACAACCCTATTAACTTCAACAGCACAATCCACAACAACTGCACCTACAACACAAAGAGCCACTACAGAATTAACAACTACCATTCCACAGGCAACCACAACAAAGGAAGTCACCACCCTTTCAACTTCAACAGAACAATCTACCACAAGTGCACCTACAACACAGACAGCCACTACAGAATTGACAACTACCACGCCACAGGCAACCACAACAAAGGAAGTCACCACCCTTTCAACTTCAACAGAACAATCCACCAAAACTGCACCTACAACACAGACAGCCACTACAGAATTGACAACTACAACTCCACAGGCAACCACAACAAAGGAAGTCACCACCCTATCGACTTCAACAGCACAATCCACCACAACTGCAACTACAATAGCCACAACAGAATTGACATCTACCACTCCGCAGGAAACCACAACAAAGGAAGTCACCACCCTATCGACTTCAACAGCACAATCCACCACAACCCCACTTACAACAGCCACTTCAGAATTGACAACTACCACTCCACAGGCAACCACAACTGAGGAAGTCACTACCCTATCGACTTCAACAGCACAATCCTCCAAAACTGCACCTACAACACAGACAGTCACTACAGAATTGACAACTACAACTCCACAGGCAACCACAACAAAGGAAGTCACCACCCTATCGACTTCAACTGCACAATCCACCACAACTGCAACTACAATAGCCACAACAGAATTGACATCTACCACTCCGCAGGAAACCACAACAAAGGAAGTCACCACCCTATCGACTTCAACAGCACAATCCACCACAACCCCACTTACAACAGCCACTTCAGAATTGACAACTACCACTCCACAGGCAACCACAACTGAGGAAGTCACCACCCTATCGACTTCAACAGCACAATCCACCACAACTGCACCTACAACACCCACTTCAAAATTGACAATTACAACTCCACAGGCAACTACAACAAAGGAAGTCAGCACCCTATCGACTTCAACAGCACAATCCACCACAACTGCACCTACAACAGCCACTTCAGAATTGACAACTACCACTCCTCAGGCAACCACAACAAAGGAAGTCACCATCCTATCGACTTCAACAGCACAATCCACCTCAACTGCACCTACAACAGCCACTTCAGAATTGACAACTACAACTCCACAGGCAACTACAACAAAGGAAGTCACCACCCTATCAACTTCAACTGCACAATCCACCATAACTGCACCTACAACAGCCACTTCAGAATTGACAACTACAACTCCACAGGCAACTACAACAAAGGAAGTCACCACCCTATCGACTTTAACAGCACAATCCACCACAACTGCACCTACAACAGCAACTTCAGAATTGACAACTACAACTCCACAGGCAACTACAACAAAGGAAGTCACTACCCTATCAACTTCAACAGCACAATCCACCACAACTGCACCTACAATAGCAACTACAGAATTGACAACTACCACTCCGCAGGCAATCACGACAAAGGAAGTCACCACCCTATCAACTTCAACAGCACAATCCACCACAACTGCACCTACAACAGCCACTTCAGAATTGACAACTATCACTCCGCAGGCAACCACAACAAAGGAAGTCACCACCCTATTGACTTCAACAACACAATCCACCACAACTGCACCTACAACAGCCACTTCAGAATTGACAACTACCACTCCGCAGGCAACCACAACAAAGGAAGTCACCACCCTATCAACTTCAACAGCACAATCCACCACAACTGCACCTACAACAGCCACTACAGAATTGACAACTACCACTCCGCAGGCAACCACAACAAAGGAAGTCACCACCCTATCAACTTCAACACCACAATCCACCACAACTGCACCGACAACAGCCACTTCAGAATTGACAACTACAACTCCACAGGCAACTACAACAAAGGAAGTCACCACCCTATCAACTTCAACAGCACAATCCACCACAACTGCACCTACAACAGCAACTTCAGAATTGAAAACTACAACTCCAAAGACAACTACAACAAAGGAAGTCACCACCCTATCGACTTCAACAACACAATCCACCACAACTGCACCTACAACAGCCACTTCAGAATTGACATATACCACTCCGCAGGCAACCACAACAAAGATAGTCACCACGCTATCAACTTCAACAGCACAATCCACCACAACTGCACCTACAACAGCCACTTCAGAATTGACAACTACCACTCCGCAGGCAACCACAACAAAGGAAGTCACCACCCTATCAACTTCAACAGCACAATCCACATCAACTGCACCTACAACAGCCACTACAGAATTGACAACGACCACTCCGCAGGCAACCACAACAAAGGAAGTCACCACCCTATCAACTTCAACAGCACAATCCTACACAACTGCACCTACAACAGCCACTTCAGAATTGACAACTACCACTCCACAGGCAACTACAACACAGGAAGTCACCACCATATTGACTTCAACAGCACAATCCACCACAACTGCACCTACAACACCCACTTCAAAATTGACAACTATAACTCCACAGGCAACTACAACAAAGGAAGTCACCACCCTATCAACTTCAAGAGCACAATCCACCACAACTGCACCTACAACAGCCACTACAGAATTGACAACTACGACTCCGCAGGCAACCACAACAAAAGAAGTCACCACCCTATCAACTTCAACAGCACAATCCACCACAACTGCACCTACAACAACCACTACAGAATTGACATCTACCACTCCGCAGGCAACCACAACAAAGGAAGTCACCACCCTATCGACTTCAACAGCCCAATCCACCACAACTGCACCTACAACAGCCACTACAGAATTGACATCTACCACTCCACAGGCAACCACAACAAAGGAAGTCACCACCCTATCGACTTCAACAGCACAATCCACCACAACTGCACCTACAACAGCCACTTCAGAATTGACAACTACCACTCCGCAGGCAACCACAACAAAGGAAGTCACCACCCTATCAATTTCAACAGCACAATCCACATCAATTGCACCTACAACAGCCACTACAGAATTGACAACGACCACTCCGCAGGCAACCACAACAAAGGAAGTCACCACCCTATCGACTTCAACAGCACAATCCACCACAACTGCACGTACAACAGCCACTTCAGAATTAACAACTACCACTCCACAGGCAACCACAACAAAGGAAGTCACCACCCTATCGACTTCAACAGCACAATCCACATCAACTGCACCTACAACAGCCACTTCAGAATTGACAACTACCACTCCACAGGCAACTACAACAAAGGAAGTCACCACCATATCGACTTCAACAGCACAATCCACCACAACTGCACCTACAACAGCCACTTCACAATTGACAACTACCACTGCGCAGGCAACCACAACTAAGGAAGTCACCACCCTATCAACTTCAACAGCACAATCCACCACAACTGCACCTACAACAGCCACTACAGAATTGACAACGACCACTCCGCAGGCAACCACAACAAAGGAAGTCACCACCCTATCGACTTCAACAGCACAATCCACCACAACTGCACCTACAACAGCCACTACCGAATTGACATCTACCACTCTGCAGGCAACCACGACAAAGGAAGTCACCACCCTATCGACTTCAACAGCACAATCCACCACAACTGCACCTACAACAGCCACTTCAGAATTGACAACTATCACTCCGCAGGCAACCACAACAAAGGAAGTCACCACCCTATTGACTTCAACAACACAATCCACCACAACTGCACCTACAACAGCCACTTCAGAATTGACAACTACCACTCCGCAGGCAACCACAACAAAGGAAGTCACCACCCTATCAACTTCAACAGCACAATCCACCACAACTGCACCTACAACAGCCACTACAGAATTGACAACTACCACTCCGCAGGCAACCACAACAAAGGAAGTCACCACCCTATCAACTTCAACACCACAATCCACCACAACTGCACCGACAACAGCCACTTCAGAATTGACAACTACAACTCCACAGGCAACTACAACAAAGGAAGTCACCACCCTATCAACTTCAACAGCACAATCCACCACAACTGCACCTACAACAGCAACTTCAGAATTGAAAACTACAACTCCAAAGACAACTACAACAAAGGAAGTCACCACCCTATCGACTTCAACAACACAATCCACCACAACTGCACCTACAACAGCCACTTCAGAATTGACATATACCACTCCGCAGGCAACCACAACAAAGATAGTCACCACGCTATCAACTTCAACAGCACAATCCACCACAACTGCACCTACAACAGCCACTTCAGAATTGACAACTACCACTCCGCAGGCAACCACAACAAAGGAAGTCACCACCCTATCAACTTCAACAGCACAATCCACATCAACTGCACCTACAACAGCCACTACAGAATTGACAACGACCACTCCGCAGGCAACCACAACAAAGGAAGTCACCACCCTATCAACTTCAACAGCACAATCCTACACAACTGCACCTACAACAGCCACTTCAGAATTGACAACTACCACTCCACAGGCAACTACAACACAGGAAGTCACCACCATATTGACTTCAACAGCACAATCCACCACAACTGCACCTACAACACCCACTTCAAAATTGACAACTATAACTCCACAGGCAACTACAACAAAGGAAGTCACCACCCTATCAACTTCAAGAGCACAATCCACCACAACTGCACCTACAACAGCCACTACAGAATTGACAACTACGACTCCGCAGGCAACCACAACAAAAGAAGTCACCACCCTATCAACTTCAACAGCACAATCCACCACAACTGCACCTACAACAACCACTACAGAATTGACATCTACCACTCCGCAGGCAACCACAACAAAGGAAGTCACCACCCTATCGACTTCAACAGCCCAATCCACCACAACTGCACCTACAACAGCCACTACAGAATTGACATCTACCACTCCACAGGCAACCACAACAAAGGAAGTCACCACCCTATCGACTTCAACAGCACAATCCACCACAACTGCACCTACAACAGCCACTTCAGAATTGACAACTACCACTCCGCAGGCAACCACAACAAAGGAAGTCACCACCCTATCAATTTCAACAGCACAATCCACATCAATTGCACCTACAACAGCCACTACAGAATTGACAACGACCACTCCGCAGGCAACCACAACAAAGGAAGTCACCACCCTATCGACTTCAACAGCACAATCCACCACAACTGCACGTACAACAGCCACTTCAGAATTAACAACTACCACTCCACAGGCAACCACAACAAAGGAAGTCACCACCCTATCGACCTTCAACAGCACAATCCACATCAACTGCACCTACAACAGCCACTTCAGAATTGACAACTACCACTCCACAGGCAACTACAACAAAGGAAGTCACCACCATATCGACTTCAACAGCACCATCCACCACAACTGCACCTACAACAGCCACTTCACAATTGACAACTACCACTGCGCAGGCAACCACAACTAAGGAAGTCACCACCCTATCAACTTCAACAGCACAATCCACCACAACTGCAACCTACAACAGCCACTACAGAATTGACAACGACCACTCCGCAGGCAACCACAACAAAGGAAGTCACCACCCTATCGACTTCAACAGCACAATCCACCACAACTGCACCTACAACAGCCACTACCGAATTGACATCTACCACTCTGCAGGCAACCACAACAAAGGAAGTCACCACCCTATCGACTTCAACAGCACAAATCCACCACAACCTGCACCTACAACAGCCACTTTTAGAATTGACAACTACCACCTCCGCAGGCAACCACAACAAAGGAAGTCACCCACCCTATCAACTTCAACAGCACAATCCACCACAACTGTACCTACAACAGCCACTACAGAATTGACAACTACCACTCCGCAGGCAACCACAACTAAGGAAGTCACCACCCTATCGACTTCAACAGCACAAATCCACCACAACTGCACTACAACAGCCACTACAGAATTGACAACGACCACTCCGCAGGCAACCCACAACTAAGGAAGTCACCACCCTATCGACTTCAACAGCACAATCCACCACAACTGCACCTGCAACATCCACTTCAGAATTGACAACTACACTCCGCAGGCAACACACAAGGAAGTCACCACCCTATCACTTCAACAGCACAATCCACCACAACTGCACCTACAACACCACTACAGAATTGACAACTACCACTCCGCAGGCAACCACAAAAGGAAGTCACCACCTATCGACTTCAACAGCACAATCCACCACAACTGCACCTACAACAGCCACTTCAAATTGACAACTACCACTCCAGGCAACCAACACTGAAGTCACCACCATCGACTTCAACAGCACAATCCACCACAACTGCACCTACAACAGCCACTTCAGAATTGACAACTACACTCCACAGGCAACTACAACAAAGGAAGTCACCACCCTATCAACTTCAACAGCACAATCCACCACAACTGCACCTACAACAGCCACTACAGAATTGACATCTACCACTCCACAGGCAACCACAACAAAGGAAGTCACCACCCTATCGACTTCAACAGCACAATCCACCACAACTGCACCTACAACAGCCACTTAGAATTGACAACTACCACTCCGCAGGCAACCACAACAAAGGAAGTCACCCTATCACTTCAACAGCACAATCCACCACAACTGCACCTACAACAGCCACTACAGAATTGACAACTACCACTCCGCAGGAACTACAACAAGGAAGTCACCACCCTATCGACTTCAACAGCACAATCCACCACAACTGCACCTACAACAGCCACTTCAGAATTGACAACTACACTCCGCAGGCAACTACAACAAAGGAAGTCACCACCCTATCGACTTCAACACAATCCACCACAACTGCACCTGCAACAGCCACTTCAGAATTGACAACTACCACTCCAGGCAACCACAAAAAGGAAGTCACCACCCTATCACTTCAACAGCACAATCCACCACAACTGCACCTACAACAGCCACTACAGAATTGACAACTACACTCCGCAGGCAACCACAACAAAGGAAGTCACCACCCTATCACTTCAACAGCACAATCCACCACAACTGCACCTCAACAGCCACTTCAGAATTGACAACTACCACTCCGCAGGCAACCACAACAAAGGAAGTCACCACCCTATCGACTTCAACAGCACAATCCACCACAACTGCACCATAACAGCCACTTCAGAATTGACAACTACCACTCCAGGCAACCACAACAAAGGAAGTCACCACCCTATCAACTTCAACAGCACAATCCCCACAACTGCACCTACAACAGCCACTACAGAATTGACATCTACCACTCCGCAGGCAACCACAACAAAGGAAGTCACCACCCTATCGACTTCAACAGCACAATCCACCACAACTGCACCTGCAACAGCCACTAGAGAATTGACAACTACCACTCCGCAGGCAACCACAACTAAGGAAGTCACCACCCTATTGACTTCAACCACACAATCCACCACAACTGCACCTCCAACACAGACAGCCACTACAGAACTGACAACTACCACTCCGCAGGCAACTACAACAAAGGAAGTCACCACCCTATCGACTTCAACAGAACAATCTACCAGAATCACAGAAGCAATCACCCAAGCCCCTACCACAACTTCACAATCCACCGCAAATACACCGACAACACAGAGACAACACTGTAAAATTAACAACAACCACACCGCAAACTACCACGCCAACCACAACAAAAGAAACTCTCACCCAATCAACTTCACAAACAACCACAATACACCGACAACAGACACAACCACCGTACATTTGACAACAACCACACCGCAGACAACCACAACACATCAAGCCACCACACTATCGACTTCATCAGAACAATCTACCAGAATCACAGAAGCAATCACCCAAGCCCCTACCACAACTTCACAAGCCACCACAAAAACGCCAACAACAACGGAGGCAACCACTGTACATTTGACAACAACCACACTGCAGACAACCACACCCACCACAACACTGCAAACTTCCACCCAATCAACTTCACAATCCACCACAAATATACCGACAACAGAGACAACCACTGTAAATTTGACAACAACCACACCGCAGAAAACCACACCAACTACAACATTGGATACTACCACCCAATCAACTTCACAATCCACCACAAATACACCGACATAATCACAACAATATCTCCAACCACAATAGTGTCACAAACAACATATACCCCAACTACAACCACTTTTCCAACAACAGCTTCAACAATATCTTCAACAACATCTTCAACATCGCCAACCACAACAGCATCGCCATCTACAAC